>NC_089748.1:8111485-8420235 GCF_040412425.1 Macrobrachium rosenbergii
GTATCTCAATGACTGGCTGGTCCTGGCAAGCTCCCGCTCACAGTTGCTGCAGGACAGGGATCGGCTCCTTGAGTTTTGC
Organism: Macrobrachium rosenbergii; assembly: GCF_040412425.1. Lineage (NCBI taxonomy): Eukaryota > Metazoa > Arthropoda > Malacostraca > Decapoda > Palaemonidae > Macrobrachium > Macrobrachium rosenbergii. Next base: position 8,111,565 of record NC_089748.1, read on the forward strand.
CGTGATCTTGGGATCATGGTGAACCTAGAGAAGTCAAATCTCAACCCCAAGCAGAGGATAAAATACCTAGGCATGCTGATAGACATGGTAGCAGCAAAAGTCTTTCCCTTGGACTCTCGTATCAGCAGGTTCAGGTAGGCAGCACAGCTGTTCCGGTCTCGACAGGAACATCCAGCCCGGCAATGGCAAGTTGTCATCGGTCACCTGTCGTCGCTGGAGAAGCTGGTACCTCATAGGCGTCTTCACCGAAAGCAGCCGCTCCAGATTTTTTGGGAGTCTTGTAATTCACTCGAATTCTGTGAATCACGAGCACTCTCCTAACAAGAGGCACGGGACTAGAGAAAATGCTGAGATGCTGGGTGTCTTGATACTTCCTACCAGCTGCTTCGGTTGCTTGGCCAGGTTTCATCCTTGTGTTTTGAACCTTAGGGTTTGAACATGCAGGATAGCAGACACAGAATTCCCCTTTAAACCTTCTTCTTGAGGGGCCTCAGCCTCGAAGGAGTTTAGAGTTCGGGAAACTAGCGCTATTTCACGGCAGACGAGTTCCGTCCTGTCCAGTTCCAATTGTGTTATACGATTGAGTTATTTCAAAACTCTTTCGGTTTGCTCACCACGCCCAGCCCCTGGTTGCGTTTGTGAGACTGGCTCGGCACCAGCCTGCCTCCCAGTCCACTACATACCACCAGTTGGATCGCGTGCATGATTGGCTCAGCTTCGGCCCACTTGGGGTTTTCTGAATGGGTTCTCGGCTCTGTTAGATGATGAACTTTTTGCTCTTCCCAGGAAAGTGCTTTGCCAAAGCACAAGCGCTCTTCTTCCCCCTTGTGCCAATAATCTCCTGCTGTTGATTATTGCTCACGGTCCGCCTCTCCTGTTTGTCTTACTGGCAGGACAGGTAAGGGTACTCTTTCTCCTCACCTGTTCTCTTTTCTTCTCGGTTGTTCTGAGAGGCACGAGACGGACAGAGAGAGCTCCGACGATTTTGTCTTTGGAGTTTGGCTGCCTGGCGTGCTTTGGGTGTCTGTCCCCTGAGTGTGCCATAGTACAACCAGGTAGTTGAGGAGGGTTTCTTGGGATCTGTCAAGGTCTCCCTTCAAGGAGAGAGGTACAGGATTTTCACACTTTGGAAGCAAGTTGCGATTGCCCTCATTTTCTGAGAATTTCTCGTCGATTTGTCAGCGTGAGGATCCCCGGAACAGGACTGCAATTCCCCCAATGAATAATCTTCATCATTACCAGCCCTTACAGCTCCCGAGGGGCCGAGAGTTTCGGGGGTCGCCGCAGTCCTTAATTGCGAGAGCGTGTTCGGCCAGATGATTACTTTTCTTTGGACAAGGAGTTCATTCAGGTCAAGACACCAAGCTCTTCTCCTGCCTCGACATAGCATGAATTCTTCTTGCCTTGGAGGGTCTTACCGTCTGCAGGTTGTTCTGACCCTGTTTCGCTTGGACTGGGTTCTCTCTCTGTTTCTTGGAGGGCACCTGCTGGTTTCCTCCAGGCGGTCTCCTGATGGATACACAATCCTTCACATTTACGCTTTCTCTCCTTGGATATGACCGTTCCTGGAAAGAACCCTGACTTCTGGAGACTGGTCCTGTCCAGGAGTGGGTCTTCCTATACCAGACAACCAGTCTGGCAAACGGTCTGGTGCTAAGAAGAACTTTGTCATAGTCGGATCTCAGTTTCGCAAGTCCCGAGTTAGCTCGACCCTTAGGAACGAACCTTTACTTGGTTCTGACTTTCTCTTTCAGAAATTTGGCAGATAGCGTGGTAATCAAGGTTTGTACCAGGGCACTTCCTTTTCCTTTGGACAGTGGTCAAGACCTTTGGGTCTTAGTCATCTTGGCTCGATCTCGAGTTCAAGCCAGCCTCCCCTCAACTCCTAAGAAGTCCCAGGCTTCGGAAGGAGATCGCGGAACACATAGCCCTCTTCTTCCCTTCTGGGAAAGTGCTCATAACTGTGTCTTTTTCAACCCTCTTTTCCAGAAGGGAGGAGGGCAGAAGGGAAGAGAGAAAGTAGTATCGACCAGGAAGAAGATCTCCTACTGCAGATGTCTGGATGAAATGATACTTATTGAGTCTTTGGAGCTGGCAGTGACATTGCCAAGACCTGGGAATGGATTCCTTCAGGGGAAGTATCTACAGTAGAACCCCGGTTCTCGACGCTAATCCGTTCTAGAAGGAGCGTCGAGATTCAATTTTGTTGAGTTCCGAATCAATTTCGCCCATAAGAAATAACTGAAAATGGATTAATCCGTTCCTGACCACCAGTCACTACTCCAACCTTGCCTTTTTATACAAAACACTACATACATTACAATTAAATAAGTTCAGGATTAAATAACTACTTTATTAGAAGTCTTCTTACAGTTTTAATGCATACTGTATCCACCAAAAAATTGGCCTACCAGTGGTAGACCGAGCGCCATAGAGCTGAGCTGGGTAGCCTATAAGCACCCAGAATGTGCACTGTAGCAGTGCGCACAAAACTGTTGTTAATGATAAACACAATGAAAAACAAAGCCTGATCATTACATAAAATTAATAATACAATATTAAAAAAAAGCCAGATGTACTGTAGAATATTGTTATAATTAACGTCGTAAGTGCGTTGGCGCCAGCAGCTGTGGCAAGCGGCGGATGTAAACAAGCCAGAGCACCGTCCTGGTGGCGTATCATGATACTAATTACATAAACATTGTATGCGTTCAGTACTGTATTAATTTATAGTAGAATTCCATTCAAGTCTACTGTAATGTATAAAAAATCACTGTAAAACAACTTTCAATAAGTATTTATGATACCCTAACATGTATTTTTATTAAAATATCATATGTGGGAATCCCGAGTTAACCTCAGGCTAACCCCTTCTTTACGAAGAACCTTACGGCATTCTGGAAACGAACCTTTGCGTAAACATTGCGTGCGCTACAGAAATGCCGCAGTGCGCCTCTGTCTAAAAAAATCGAGCATGAGACTATTCATGTAAGCAAGAATCTCGAGTTAACCTCAGGTTAAGCTCTTCTTTACCGAGAACCTTTAGGCATTCACTAACGACAACCTGCGTAAACAGTGCATTCGCTACAGAAATCCACATGTGCGCCTGTAAAAAAGAAAAAAATAAAAAACGAACATGAGACTGTAGCCTATGTACGTACTGTAGTTACACTTATTTCCAAATTAGTGTATGTACGTAATACCGTACTGTATGTACTAAATTTTCATCATCAATTATTGTTACATATGTATGTACAGTATATAATATCCAAATGTCTGAATTTACTGTACAGTAGATAGCCAGCAATGCACGCTTCATCACACACCTGGCAGCAGTAGACAACCTCGATGCTCTGTTTTCTCTACACCATTCAAGCTGAGAAATCTTAAGGCCTACCACCACAGTGTACCCGACACGTATTATGCAATATTAAACTGGTAAAAAATGGGTTTTGAGGAGAGAAGTTACTGTACGATAACCCTACATAGACAACACAAAATCTTAAGTCTACCACCTCCGTGTACCGTTATTATGCAATATTAAAAGGGGTAAAATATGAGTTTTGAGGAGAGAGTAAATCTTAAAGGCCTACACGCCGTCGTGTACCCGTTACTATGCAATGTTAAAGGGATAAACAAAGAAAACCAGAAATTAACTCATTTTTCATTTTATTATTGCACTGTATGTGTTACACCTCTTTTATGTTACGGGGTCCCAACTATGAATGACTCTGCTTCTGTCTGTTGTCGTTTCACCTTGGTAAGACCTGGGTATAGAGTTCTGCGATAGCCGATTACTTTGGTTAACTTCGTGAGCATGATAAACTTGAAGTAATTATTTTCTTCACTGTCTATCTTATTTCAGGAGGGTAAAGAGATTAGCGGAGCCTTTCTTGGGTTTATTTTTATAACACTATAGTTCTGACCAGCCACACTGGACTTAGAAATTTTTCTTGGTTTCAGAGAGAAGTGGCACAGATCTTGCAAAGGGGTTCAAATTAACTCTAACTAAATTTATCAAAATGAGCTCTGGACCCATGTGTGGAAAACTCCTCCTCTTTGAGGAAGCCTACTTGAATCTGGTTCAATTTCCAACTCCCACACTTTTGGCAAAAGGACAAATCAGGTCAATTTTGCTGACCTTTCATTTAATAATCCGTCAATAGCTCCTCCTTCGTTCCATATTTCAACATTGGTTGTTTAGTCTACAACTCTAAACTCCAATCTACTTGAGTCTCACTCCTATCAGCGCGTGTCTCTCTCTCTCTCTCTAGCCTTTGTTAGCGAACCGGTTGAGCTTTGAATTATGCTTCGATGGACGGAGGATTCAATTCCAGCGACTTGGCTGATGAAGAAGTTAGAGGAATGTTTTTTAAACATCTGACTTACCTGGTAGTTATATATAACCAAGTCCCTGACCCAGCGGCAGAATTCAAAACTGACTTGTCGCCCGATGGGTAGTCAGGTGTACCACTAATTAAGCCCTCTACCCAGGTAGTGAACCATTCCAACTGTTCCTCAGATCTTCCCTGCCGCCATACCGGTTGCATCGTTAAGAATTTTGCTCGTTTGGCCCGTGATTTTCACAGAGTTTTGGTGAAGTACACTTTGGCTTTGGCTTTCGCTCGTTTTTTGGATTTGATTTGGATTTTCTGGATTTGTTAGATATTGTTGATTTTGACCTTTGCTCGCTTTGGATTTTTCTTACGATTTTCACTTTCCAGATGTCTGACTCTGCTTGAGTGTGAGAATGTGTGTGAGGGTGTAAAACCCGGCTTGCTAAAACAGCGTTGGATCCACTCTATTTGTGTAAATGCAGAGGAAAAATTGCGGTTAGGATAGATGTGATGAATGTTTTGGTTTATCAGAAGAGTGGATGGATTACTACGATATGTTTCTAAGCTTGAAAGGGATAGGATCAGAAGAGCCGGGAGTAGTAAATCTCGCTCTTCTAGAGATAGTCAGGGAATTGAAGATTCTCCTCATATCAATCCTATTATTCATTCCCCAGTAGTGTGGTCCCAGAACCCCCACTGATGCGATAAGAACCAACCTTCAAGGACATGATGACTGACCATTCAAGCCCTTGGACAAAGAGTAGAATCTCGCCAAAGAGACAGAGAGAGGATTTATGGTGATGTCAGAATCTGAAACATTCAAGTGCTAATGAGAAAAATAAGAGTGCAAGAAGTGTTGTGGAGATGCGGTTGCTCGGGTCCTGTATCGTGCTCTAGTCCTAGACCTCTTCCAAGCTCACCAACCCCTGTGAGAGGGAATGTCGACGAAGCGAAGGGAGAGGCGAGAGGCTTTAGCACGAGCGATGCCCCTCGGCGTACTGTTGACCTTGCCCCTTCCCAGGGCGCTCACCTCGCCATAGGAAAGAGCGGAGTTAAAGTATTTTTCATCCTCGTCGGACATGTTGCACCTAGAAGGGACTGGCGTCATACGACCTTATCGAACCTCAAAGGAAACTTCCTTCGGTGGGCGGCGTCGGGATTGTGCCTCCTACTCCGAGGATGTAGTCACTGGAGCAGCCCAGGCGTTTCCCTCTTAGTTGGACAATTGCTCTCCAGTGAAAAGCAGGCGTATGTTGTGCATACGAGCGTGCCGTCTGCTTCGCTGATGTGAAATAAGACCGGAGGCGTCGCGGCTTCATTTCAACGTCGCATCGATGAAAATGAATTATTAGTTGGATATTGCGGCTCCCCATATGCGATCCCCAGCAACAGGTAGCTCCGCGGATCGGTCTAATTCAGGACATGCGGAAACTCTCTTCCCTGATGCAGAATCTTTCCAGCCTGCAGATAAGGCGGATGCAGGCGTTTGTCCACGATGGCTGTGCGTCGCCCTGAAACTTTGACCCGATGTCGCACAGGCGCCAGCTCAAGTGACTTCGGGTGCGGCGGGACAGCGAACGTGAAAATGTTTCGCCTATTCAAGAAACCTCAATCATTTTACGTCAGCCTGAGGAAGCTTTTGACAGATGTCGCACAGGCGGCCAGTTCTCAAGCGACCTTAAGGTTGGACGGAACAATGATTGTCAGAAGTCTGGGCGCCAGGGCGCCCGAAGTAGCTCAAGAGGATGAGCGCCAGGCGCAGGCGTCAAGATCTTGGTCGCCGGGCGCCAGGCGTCCAGAATCTGCAGGCGCCAGGGCGTAGGCGTCCGCGAAGACGCACCGAACGTCACGGGCTGGACACCAGGACGCCGAGCGTCAGGTGATACTGAAAAGAAGTGCTTCTTTGGTTTTTGGTCGATTCAGAGAGAAGAAGGGTTGATGATATCCCTCAGTCTCCTGTGGATCTGATCGAACAAGTTTCAGAAAGAAAGAGAAGATAGTAAAGGCCTTCAACTTTCATCAGACTTCAAAAAACTTATGAAGAAAACTTTTTGCTTGGAGAGTTTTCCTAAAACTTTATTCAGCGACTCCTCGTTCCCCCACCTTCAGAATTTACTCTTGGGAAGGCGCCTAAGGAGTCAGCTTTTATGAAGATGGTTTTGTCCTTCGTCCAAGAGAGAGCTCTCAAAATATTGAATGAATGGATGCTTTCAAAGAAAAGAACAAGGAAAAGACCTTTAGCACTGCTCCAGCCAAACTAGCTTCAAGATCGAGCGTTTTGGTATCAAACGAATCGTTCAGCATGTGATACCTGCCTCTTCCGAGAGACTAGAATCTTGTTTGATTCATCTGCTTGAGTAGCCATGGGAAGAGCAGTTTGTTGGTCAACATCAGAGTTGGACCACCTCCTCAAAGAAATTTTAGGGCCTTCGAGGTCTTTAACTCTGGACTGGACCCTGGGGCGTTAGGAAGAAAGATGGGATTGGCCTTCAGCGACCCGACAAAAGAAAAATTTTGTACATCTTGTAACCGTGTATGGATAAAGGAATCCAGAGAGCGGTCTTGTAGCGAATTAAGCGGCGCTTTTCTCAGCAAGGAATCTTGAAGAAAGGACCCATCTTTGCTCTTTCCTAGCTAATGGGGTCACATCCAGTCAAAAAGCGGAATTAATTTACGCCCCTTTCCTCCTCTTCCCTCAAGACTTGGTTAAAGAGATTTTCACCTCATAGCTCAGAAAACCACACAAAGATCTTATATCGGAGCAGCAAGAAAGTCTTACCAACGACTTTCTTATTTAAACAGGCTGAGAACTTCTGTGCTTCAGGATCTCAGCCCTTTTAGTAGTCGACCCTCAGGTAGAGGGTTCGGCGGGTAGAAGATCTGCGTAAAGGAGTGCCTCTGAACGGGAAGAAACGGGACTTGGCGTTCCCAACCGGGCAGCCCGGTAGGTGCCAGGCTGTTAAACTTCTGGCAGGTATGGGAGAAAGAGGAGCGGATCCTTGGTCATTCAACTACTCAGGATGGATACAAATCCTTTCCTAAGCCCCGTTGTATGAACAAACCAATAGATCATCTCCCGAATGCAGGGGCAGGGTCAGGCACAGGCGGTCGACAGCAAGTTTCGTTAGCTATTGCAGAAAAACGCCCAATAGAAAATACAAAATCTGGATTCGCCAGGATTCTACAACGCCTTTCCTGGTTCCCCAGAGGCACCGGGGTTGGGGGCAGTACTGGATGTGAGTGCGCCCTCAACGCCTTTGTACAAAGCGAAGTTTTCATGAAACAACAAAATCAGTGTTAGCGGCAGTCAGACAACGACTGGATGGTTTCCTTGGACCTTCAGGGCCTGCTATCTCCACATTCCTATCCACCGGGCTTCAAGAAATACCTGAGATTCTCTTCCAGAACAGGTATTCCAGTTTGGACTCACTGGCAGCCTAAACCACGAGCGCCCCAAATATTCACCAGACTGATGTCGAATGTAGCGGGAATGCTGCACACGAGAGGCATCAGGGCCTCTCTGTATCTGGACGACTGGCTTCTCAGAGCTCCTTCCTTCAATCGCTGTCTGGAGGATCTTCAAACGACAGTCTGTTTATCAGAGGAACTAGGACTTCTGGTAAACAGGCAGAAGTCACATCTGACCCCATCTCAAGAGATCCTGTATCTAGGGATGAGGATTCAGTCTCGGGATTTTCGGGTTTTCGTCACCATCAAGGATGGAACAGACCTTAGTAAAATTAAAGGACTTTCTGGGGAAACGGATGTGCTCGGCGAGGGAATGGATGAGCCTGCTAGGGACCCTTTCCTCGCTAGAACAGTTCGTTTCCTTAGGAAGACTAAACCTTCGCCCACTCCAATTCCACCTCAATCGGTATTGGAGCAGAGAAGACGGGCTGAAGAAAGAGTGTATCCCCTACATTTCAGAGCGATGAAACAGTGCCTTCAGTGGTGGAACAACCAGTCAAGCTTCAGGAGGGCCTTTCATTAAAACAGAAGACCCAGACTAGTGTTGTTCTCCCGGCCGTCGGTTTCGAGTCGGGGAGCAACATTGGAAAGTTAGATATCAGGATTCTGGACAGAGCAAGAGAAGCTCCACATAAATCAAAAGGAGCTGACTGCAATATTTTTAGCCCTCAAAGAGTTACAACACTCAGTCAAGACAAGGTCGTGGGTCAACTCCGACAACACGGCGGCGTTGGCCTGCATCAGCTAAACAAGGAGGAACCCACTCCAGGTCACTATGCGAAACGTCGAGGCAACTCCTTATCTGGGCCAGGAAAAATGTGACATTGTTGACACGTTTCATTCAGGGGAAAAGAAATGTGAGGGCAGACAGTCACAGGCAGGAAAGGTCAGAGTCCTGGCAACAGAATGAACTTCACCAAGATGTCTGCAGAGGTGTGGCGGTTGGGAGTCGATCCATGCATAGACCTCTCGCCACAGCTCAAGCTGAAGGATGGAGCGTGCTGCTCTCCTGTGTGCAGACCCGAGGGCAATGCACATAGATGCGTTCCTTTTAAATTGGTCCAACCTGGGCGTTCACGCCTTTCCCCCTTCAAGATCATAAACAGAGTCATTCAAGTTCGTGTCCCCGCGGGCGTAAAATGACTCTAGTGAGTCCCACACGGCCAACAAGAAGATAGTTCTGAGGTCACTTGAGAATGGATGGTGAGACACGCCGAGAAGTCTGCCCTAAGGCAGAATCTACTCAAACAACCCCACTTGGAAAGGTATCACCAAAACCTCCAAGGTCTACAGCTAACTGCCTTCAGACTATCGAAAAACTCGCAAGAGCTAGAGGATTTTCGAAGGAGGCAGCTAGAGCGATCGCAAGAGCTAGGAGGTCATCTACCATCAGGGTATACCAATCCAAGTGGGATATTTTTAGAGGTTGGTGTAAAAACAACTCCGTGTCCTCTTCCAGTACCTCTGTGACCCAGATAGCGGATTTTCTTCTTTACCTTAAGAGAGCGTAACTCAGTCTCTACTATTAAGGGATACAGGAGCATGTTGCGGTCTTCAGACACAGAAACTTGGACTTGTCTGCCAACCAAGGATCTCCAAGACCTTATCAGATCATTCGAGACTACAAGAGAAAAGTCAGATCTCACCAGCGTGGAACCTAGGCGTGGTCTAAAGTTCCTCATATCCGATAGGTTCGAACCTTTACCAGAGATTTCATTTAAGATCTCACAATGAAGACTCTATTTTTGGTTTGCTTGGCGACAGCTAAAAGAGTCAGTGAAGTACATGCCTTCAATAAAACCGTCGGTTTTAGGAACGGCAAAGCTATCTGCTCTCTACAATTGGGGTTTTAGCTAGAATGAACAGCCTTCACAACCATGGCCCAAGTCCTTCGAGATTATGAATCTGGCAGAATCGCAGGTGAGTTAGGAGAGAGTCCTCTGTCGGTAAAACTCTGAGCGTACCTGCAAGGGCAGAGAATTTCTGAGGCAGGTCAGAGGCACTTTGGTGTTCAGTTAAGCCCTCTCTGCAATGTCAAAGAATCACGTTATCCTTTTTCATTAGACAGTTGATAAGGAGCGCATTCAGAATGTAATAGGCGGACCTTAGCTTCTAAAGGTTAAAGCCCATGAGGTCCAGAGCGGTTGCAACCTCTGTAGCCTTTAGACAGAATAGGTCCTACAAAGTATCATGGACTCTACCTTCTGGAGAAGCAAGTCAGTGTTTGCCTCACACTACTTGAAGCCTGGTACAAGCAGCTTTATGACGACTGCTATACACTGGGACGTTTGCCAGCGCGCAGCTAACTCAGTAGTGGGAGAAGTTACCCTGCAATCATAATTCGATGCATGATTCTTGCCTTGGAATAGTTTGTAATCTTGTAATAGTTTGTTTGTGGAGGTGGGCGCAATCTTCATAATCAGTGATTTTAGTCAGGTAATCAGTTTGTTCCTTGGCAGCGCCGAACAAGGAGTATTATAAGGTTGTCTGTCACATAGGGATTGTGGTATACCGGTTGGCAGCTCCTAGAGGTCTTCAGCCCCCTGAGTGGATCGCTGGACCTCTTAAGGAAAGCAGACATAATGAGGGGGAGTTCATTGAAGTCAGCTTCCTTAAACCAGGTAAGAACCTTAAGTTGGTTTATTAACCCTTAAGCTAAATTCCAGAATATTTGGCTGTCTCTGACCCTCCACCAAAGGTGTCAATCAGCTATATATAACTACCAGGTAAGTCAGATGTTTAAAATGATATTTTTTCAAAAAATTCACCATAAATTGAAATATTGTACTTTTAGAGACTTCCAATTTGTTGCAAATGAAGGTACATGATTGAATATTACTAGAATGTAAGGTTTTAGCTTACAATTGCGTTTTTAGACCATTTTAGGTCGGTCAAGTTGACCGAAGGTTGAAATTTTTGTAGTCGGCGTGTGATTACGTCCATGGCACCCAACAATTAATTTTAGTCGGCGTATGATCGTCAGTAGGCGTTTAGAGGGTTAATCAGGTAAGAACCTTGGTTAGTTTAATAACCCTTAGCATAAAACTAACGATGTTGGCTGTCTCGACCCTCTCACCAAAGGTGTCAATCAGCCTATATATATAACTACCAGGGAAGTCAGATGTTTAAAATGATATTTTCATAATAAAATAATTTTTGAACATACTTACCACTAAATAGTTATATAATTAATTCCCACCCTCCTCCCCTCTAGAGACTAGGGGCATGGAAGATCTGAGGAATAGTTGGAGTGGTTCCAGGTACCTGGGTAGAGGGCGCACAGGTGGTTCACCTGACTACCGATCGGCGATTGCCACGAGTTTTTGAAATTCTGCCTTGACGTCAGGGATGGATTAGTTCCCTGCCAGCAGAGTTTGATAAGAATACAGTACAGGCAGTCACCGGTTATCGGTGGGGGTTCTGTTCTGAAAGCGTGACGCCAACAGCATCTGGTGTTCCCAGGCGGTCACCCATCCAGAAGTACTGACCAAACCAGCGTTGTAACTAAGCTGATGGATGGCGGTGCTTTCAACGTGGTATGGCCGTTGGCTTTAAATATATAAAAGAAGGGTTCGACGCCAACAGCATCTGGTGTTCCCAGGCGTCAGGGACTTAAGCTATATATATAACTACCAGGTAAGTATGTTCAAAAATTTATTTTATTATGAAAATATAATTTTTTCCTAACATACAAACCTGAATTTCCTTACATTTTTGGTCCACCTCAGCCACCCCTCATTCTGGTAGCTGTGCCGGAAGGCAAGATGTGGTGCAGACTGGCAGGAGGTGAGGCTACACATTTCGTAGTTAATGACCTTGTTTAAAAGTTAACAACCCGTTCCAGCTTGCACTTGCAAGCTAAATCCTATCTACAAAGAACTTCATTTTTATATGTTAGGAAAAATGAAATTACTTTGAAAAATTTGCTATTTTCATATACCTTTCTTCACATACCATTGGCCACATTCATTATACCATTCATTAGTCTTATCCTTCTTGCTAGGCCATAGCTCACACTTCTGGTGCTGGGATATTCCTCTCTCTTCCCTTGGGGTGAGGTGGAGACCATGGTGGACAGGCTTAGGGTCGAGAATAATGACAAGCTTGTCACCAGGCAGTGTCTTAAAACTTCTTGGCTTTGCAAGGCACAGGAACTTGACCTTTTGGTCGCACTGGCCCTTCCTCGTTCGGTCAGAGAAAGTCCCAGACTTCCTCTGCCCCTCGTAGAGGAACCCAGCCTCCTTCCTTCTCCCTTTAGCGAAAGGTGTGATCTTGCTCTTTCAGCACCTCTTCTGTCTAGGGGTAGGGAGGACTCTAGGGATGAGTATTCCTCCTGCACCAGCTTAAAAAAAGAGAATTTAGTGAGAAAAGTCTTCAGAGTTTTTTTGACTTAGTGGTTAAAGAGCCATTTTCAGATTCTGCAGTCTAATGTTCTCCAAGCTTATACTAACAGTTTTCAAGAAATGGCTGCATTTATCTCCTATCATTTGTCAAAGGTTTGTCCTGTACAGGAGATGGCATATGTTTTGGTTTCTCCTTTGGGTTGCCTTCTCAATCCAACTCAAAATCTTTAAGGCGATAAATTCAGGGTAATAGAGAATTACTTAGATTGTCTCTTACTCTTATTTCTGATATTTTTCAAGAATTATCTAAGTACAATAATTATTTATAAAACATTATTTCAATAATTGCTAAACTTTCTAAGACGAAACCATTCCCTCTCTTTTCAGTTCATCACTTCAGTGAAATGAGTCAACTGGTCGAATTTACAGTTCCATGAAAAAATGTGATATTTGGTCAACGTGATATGAATTTACACAGGTAATTTTTGTATCTTTCTAGGCTTATTTTCTTTCTAATTTCAGTGAATGAGTGTTCGTAGCACTATAAGAATTAATTGATCAGAGCAATATAATTAATCAAAGGAATCAGTGAATACTTTTTTTTAAATATCTAACTTCCTGGTAGTTACATATATAGCTTTATCCCTTTGATTAAATCGTAGCATGATAAATTCAAAATTAGCGACTTGTCGCGATAGATGATCAGTGACCTGTAGCCTCTACCAGGTACCTGGAACCATTCCCAATTGTCCTCAGAAATTCCCTGCCGTCGTTCTAGCAACATTGGAAGTCGCTCTACTATTGGTTTGCTTTGTCTACAGTTGTGGTCTAATACTAATTTTATTTGGTTGATGGCTTTCGCTGATTTTGGATTTCCTTGATTTCTGTTTCACACTGATAAGATAAATTTTGTTGGTTTCCGACTTGGACAGTTTTGAACTTGCTTTTTGGATTCTCAAGATGGCTGACTCTGTTGTCAGAATGTGTGTGAGGGGATGCAAGACCCGGCTTCCAAAGGCTATCTGTCCCACACAGTATGTAAATGCAGAGGTCATGTGCTGCATTTGATGATAGATGTAAGGAGTGTGAAAGTTTGTCTGCGAGAGAGTGGAGAGAGTATGATCGCTATGTGAGGCGATTGGAAAAGGACAGAATTAGGAGAGCTAGATCTTCGAGTGTTCTGTCAGCTAGGTCTTCTGATAGTCAAGTCCTTTCTAACTTGTCTGATACTAATATTCCTGATCCTAGCCCTAAGGTAGTAGTGCCCGATCCTCCTGCCCAGTCGGAGTAAGTGAGCTTCGTCTTTGAAGATATTATGGCTGCTATTTCTGCCTTAGGAGTTTTACAGTACTACAATCACTTGCCGGATAGGGAAGTGATGTGAGGGGCAGTGCATAGTTTGCAACAGAAGTTCGGTGACAGTGTTAGTGCAGTGGAGGTGCGATCGTTAGGTGTCTGTCATGCTCCTAGCCTAGACCTCTTCGCTTCCCAAGGGAGAAGGCATGCGACAGGCTAAGGAGGTGAAAGCGTTGAACAGCGGCGGGCGTCCTCGAAGCGATCCTGTTGATACGTCCCCAGGAGCGCTCCCCTACGCCCGCCCAGGAAGGCAAGATGAGGAAGTGTTAGTCATCTCGGATGGCCCTTAAGACCAAGAAATTGGTTGGCTCAATCTCAGAGATCAAGACCTATCCAAGAGAGCGCAGGTCCCCCTTCCCGCTCCAACAATCCTCTTGCAGCAAATGGAGCTCTCGTTCCACCAGTCGGAGGAAGATGGCGTGTCGGCGGCTAAACAGAGGCGTAGGGCGCGCATAGCACAGATCGGAGGAAGAAGATGTGGCCCATTCGTCAGTTCGCTGCTCCCGCCCCAGAGCGGGGCGTGTGCATGGCGGCGTCACCACCTCATCATCAGAAAGATCCAGCGGAATGCCGAAGCTGTAGAAGTATGTGCAGTGCCATCTCCAGTTGTTTCCCAGCAGCAAGAGGCACCGCTAGAAGTAACGTTCTTGTCAGAAGTTCAGCAGTCCCTTGCGTCTCTGATGCTTACAAGTCGCAAGGGCTAAGAGAAGAACCACACAGGAAGGAACCTAAGGACATCCAACAGACCCAGGAAGAGAGAGGTTAAGACAGGAGTTGGGACAGCGAGGCTAACAGCCAGCAAGTACGGACTCGCTGCAAGTTTGCAGCGGCTCATAGGCGCTTCACACATGGCATGCGTGGAGGTGACAAGGATGGTGGCGGCTCGCAGCAGAAGTTGGACCGCATGCGTGACACATGCAGAAAGCAGGGCCGTCACGCGATTCCCCACTCGTTCGACATCGAATGGCGAATCCTTTGGAAGAGATCTCGGAGGAGAGGCGCAAAAACTCTTCATGCAGATCTGAAAAGACTACTTGCGCTATTGGCGGACTTGTTTCCCAATGATTTCCAACAGGCTGTACCTGCAGTCCGCCCTGCATAATTTTAGTGGTTAGACCCAGAAGTCTTCTTCCTTCAAGAGAAGACAGTGTTAGCCAGATCAGTGAAGAGGCTTTAGACACTGAGCGATTGGATTTTTAAAGAAGAAGAAAGAACAGGGAAGGACAACCTTTTCCTTTCCCCCCGACAAGATCGGCTTCTAGATCCAGCGTGGTACGGGACTGGGAGGGCTCTCGGCTTGGGGTTCTACCTCCTCCCAAGGAGACTTCTCAGGCCGTAGACTCTTCAGCGTAGAACAGCCATGACAAAGGCCAGGTTCTGTGGTCCACTTCGAATGGACCACTTGCTGGCGATCTTCAGGACTATTGAAGAGTCTTCAGCTCGATGGACTGGACTCGGAGCTCGCCAGATGTTGCAGATGAGAAAACTGACAACGCAAATGCACCTTATTGCCTGTCTCGGTAAAGCTGTGAGGGACGGGACGGTCGAACTCACTGCCCTTTTCACAGCAGGTGTTATTAAGAAAAGAGCTATGCTGTGTTCGTTCCTGACGTCAGGAGTGACTCTCGCTCAGAGATCAGAGCTCTTGTATGCTCCCTTAACCAAACAGCTCTTCCCTTCAGAGCTGGTTAAGGACTTATCAGCAGCCCTTGCGCAACAAACAACGCAAGATCTGATCACAAGGACTGCTAGGAGAAAGGGATTCTTCGGCAAACTTTTTAGCCAGGAAAGAGAAGGAGCGCACTCCTGGCGTCAGTCCTTCGTGGGAGAGCCGCTTCGAGAGGAAGTCAGAGAGAATGGCTGCTGGAGAACAACCATTAAGAACCAAAAGCAGCAACCGAAACCAAGAAGTGAACTGTAACCTCCAGACACAAGTGGGAGCCAGGTTATCACTTCTGGCAAGGAAGTGGAGCCAAGGGAGGCGGACGACTGGACAGTTGAAGTACTGAAGGAAGGATACAAGATCCTTCCTAAGAAGCCTCCTCTTTCCACCAGAACCGTGAAGTTGACAGCTACATACTCGGGAGCAAAGCAGCAGCTCTTCAAGAACAGGTAACCCAGATGCTATCAAAAGCAGCAATAGAAGAGGTAAAGGACCTCTCGTCAGACCAGTTCTGGACGTAAGTCCACTGAACAAGTACGTAAGCAAAGTCAAGTTTGCTATGGAGACATCTGCGTCAGTCCTAGCAGGCACCAGACAAGAAGACTGGATGGTATCGATAGACCTGCAGGACGCGTATTTTCACGTCTGGTCACCGAACACAGAAAATATCTGGGGTTTGTGCATCTCGGGACAACTTATCAGTTCAGAACACTTTGTTTTGGACTAAGCACAGCTCACTACGTTTCCTACAGTGGTATCGAGCGTGGCTCATGGGTTGCATTGAAAAGGGATACGAATATCGAGTGTACCTGGGCTGACTGGCTAATCAGAGCAGATCGCAAGAAAAAGTGTCTGGAGGATCCACAAGTGACAATGAATATGGCGCAACAGCTAGGACTGGTAGTAAATCTAGCCAAATCTGTGGCCTTCTGCAAGACATCATCTACCTGGGGATGAGGATTCAGTCAGTGGTTTCGGGCTTTTTCCAGCCCTGAAACGCATTCTGGATTGCTTAGAAAGGTGAAGCTCTTTCTAGGGAGATGGACCTGCTCAGCGGTGGATAAGTCTGCTGGGGACCCTCTCCTCGATCGAACAGTGCCGTCTCCTGGGAAGGCCTCATCTACGTCCACTTCAGTTCCATCTGTCAAGTTATTGGAAAAGAGGCCAAGACCTAGGGCGTGAGATTCGATCCTGGAATCAGGAATCAATTGAGTTAATTAAGGACATTTAACAAACTACAAGAAGGCCTCGAACTTCAGCTTAGAAGAACTTTGACCTAGTGTTGTATTCAGGCGCGCCGGACGTGGGATGAGAGATTTAGCGCTGGGAAGAGGCGAGATCTCAGGTCTATGGGAAAACCATCAGAAGAAATGTCATATAAACGTCAAGAACTGGTGGCCATTCATCTAAAGCAGCTAGTGCACTTCAGGAGAAGGTCCCAGAACAAGATAGTGCAGGTCAACTCAGACAGCACCACAGCGTTGGCCTACATCAGGAAGCGGTGCACTGGTTAGGATTCCCTTTGCGAGGCAGCAACAAAAGATCTCCTGCTGTGGGCGAAGCGAACAACATAACTCTGATGACGCTTCATAGAGGAGAAAGAAGCGTCAGAAGCGGATCTTCTCCTTCAGAGGAAGACAGGTTCTCACGCGACAGAAGAATGGACCCTCGTGCGAGGTGTGCAGCAGGCTTTGGAATCTGTGGGGAGAACCGTCAATGAACCTCTTTGTGACACGAAGGAGCAAGGGTTACCAGTCTACTGCTCTCAGTCCCAGACCAGGAAGCGGTGGCGGTGGGCGCCTTCCTCATGGATTGGAAGGACTGAGCAAATGCGCTTTTGCCCCATTCAAGATCTAGACAGAGTCATGAAAGTTCAGAAAGTCGAGCACGGCATCGCATGGCCTGATAGCTCCGTTTTGGCCCATGAGACCATGGATCACAGAAGTGATGGAGTGGCTAGTAGACACCCCCAGATCGTTACCTTGTCGGAACGATCTACTCAGACAGCCACATATAGAGAGATACCATCAAAATCTCCTCGCTCTCAATCTAACTGCCTTTTGACTATCGAAAAACTGGCAAGAAATGAAGAACTTTTTCAAGGAAGCTGCAAAACCATCGCAAGAAGCGGAGAAGACGTCCTAATCAAGGTGTACCAGTCAAGTGGGGCATTATTCAGGGAATAGTGCAGAATTAATAACATTTCCTCTTCCAGTACCTCTCTAACTCAACTGGCAGATTTTCTGCATTGCATTAAGAAAAACTAGCAGTATCAACCATCCAAGGGATACACCGCAGCATGCTGCTTCGTCTTCCGTCCCCAGAAATATTGGCGTGTCGGAGACAAGGACCTCCACCGGACCTCATCAATTCGCTGAGACAGTGAAGGAAGGAACAACCAGTCCCCTCTTGGAATTTGGACGTAGTCCTGAAGTTTTTAACCTCGAGCAGGTTTGAACCTCTCGACAAGGCTTCGTGGAAGGATCTCACTAAGAAGACCCTATTCCTGGTTGCGTTGGCTACAGCCAAGAGGGTAGGAGAATTACAAGCCTTTAGCAACAAGGTAGGCTGTCGTGAGTGCAGTCTGCTTTCGCTACAACGGTTTCTCACTAAGCGAGAGCCAGCCCTTCTCAGCCATGGCCCAGATCCTTTACCATATGGGGGCTGTCTCAGTTAGTAGGACAGGAAAAAGAGAGGAGCCTTTTGTCCAGTGAGGGCCCTAAAATTTTTATCTACAGAGGACCAGAAACAGGAAGGTCAGACAGACAACCTTTGGTGCTCTGAGAAAAACCTTCGTTACTTATCAAAGAATGCACTGGCATTCTTTATCAAAGACTAATAAAGAAGCTCACCAAGACTGTGACAAGAAAAGCTTCCCAATCCTCAAAGTCAAAAGCGCGAAGTAAGTGCTGTGTAAGCGTTTCCGATGGCTTATAGACACAACAAGTCTATGAAATCGATTTTGGAAGTGACATTCTGGCGAAGCAAGTCTATCTTCGCAGATTGTTGCCTAAAAAATTACAGACCCAATGAGGATTGCTGTTCCTAGGTCCGATACGTTGCCTCGTGCCCGTAGTTGGAGAAGAGCCACTACTGCCTCTAACCTATAACCTTATTTTTATACCCTTGCTTTCTTGATTTGAACTCACAGGTTGTCTGTGAAGGTTGTTGCAACCTTCCACAGTCTGGGGTTGCAAGTCTAAGTTAGGTTTGTTCCGACACAATATACAAACCCTCGGTCCTTTACATTAGGAGATTACTTTCAGGCGTAGGCTGGAAACGGCCTTTGAATTTCAAACAAGGTGGTGAGCAGTTAAGTACTGTCGGGGCGGGAAGTACCGCCTGCCGGATATAAACATTCAATTTGCTTTTCGGCCGTCATTGGCGATCGGGCCGTTGTATAAACTCTCTGCCTGACAGCATTTTTTTCATCATTTTTGGTGGGAATATTCTTTTTCTCTTTAAAATGGAAAAATCATCTAAACCACCTCCAATCCCAGCGTGTGTCAGGTAGGGTAAAAGTGTGGTCCTTCGAATCTAGTCGGCGGTGGACCACACGCGCTCTGTACATCTTGCAGGGCGTGTGTGTTCCTGGCGACTCGGCGTGGTATTTGTTTGTGGTCCTCCGAGCAATGGGGCAAGTTGAAGGAGGTGGCGTTACCGTCGTAAGCTACCAAGGGAGTAGATCCGAAATCGCCCCGACGACTCCATTGGTGAAGCGAATGTATCAGGTTCGTTTCTCCTCCCGCCCGGCTTCCTTCTTCCTCTCCCTCCCAGTGAGGACTCCCCTCCCCTTCCTCTTACGTTTCTTCGTTTGTGGAAGAGGCTGGCGAGAAGAGTTGGTTGCTTGACATCCTCTCGGAAGTCCTCTTCCGTTCGAGTGAATTTTCCTCCGGAGCAGGTGAAAACTTCCATTGCTAACCCGACTCTTGCTTCAGGTCCCGGGACTGGATAGCCAGATGAATCCCAACTCTCCTGGCTACACCTGGGCCTACCGCAAGCTCGGCTCTGGAAGGATTGGCTCCCTGGCCCCCCCTCCAGTCACGACCCACACATGGCGACCTTCCACTCGATAATATCTGCCTTCGGTTCGTCCAGATGCCGATTTCAGTGGCCATCTGGACACAAGTGTCGGCGTCATCCAGCGGGCCAACGCGGCTGTTCCACTGCCAGCCTGGCTTCTGGCTCCATTCGTGGCGCTGGCCCCTCACATGGTGGCGTCATCTTTTCGTGCGTGACTGTGCTGCCCTGTTGCTGACCATGGCCTGTCTTTGGATCACGGTTCACCATCTGACTCTCCAGCCCGACCGCCGTCTGCCTCCAATCCCCATTCCAGCGACCCTGGCGCGGCCAGCTTAAATCTGCGTGGGAGGCGGCGCCTGCATCCCTGGCCCCGCCCACTTTTGTTCCTGGCCGACGTGCGGCTCTCTCTACCCAGGCAATTGCTGGTCCGAGCTCCGCCGTCTCTGCCCAGGATGCGCCTTCTGCTGTTGCAGCCCCTCCTGCTGTTCCTGCTGTTCCTGAATCGGCGGCCTCGCTTTCCTGGCTTGGGGATTTGACTGCTTTCCTGAAGCAGATGGTGAAGAAGAAAAAGAAGAGGAGGTCTAGGAAGGTGTCGTCATCGTCTTCATCTTCATCGACGTCGTCTGCTGCTTCTTCCTCTTCTCCTTCCGGCCAGCGGCCGAGAAGAGAAGAAGTCTGCCTCCCCTGAAACCTCGCACCGAGATTTCTAAGGGTCTGCCTCCTTCCACAGGAAGGCAACAGGATCTCTGTTAGGCTCTTCCCAATCCTCGGATCAGGGAACCGCTGCCCTGGCCTCCGGGCCAGGGGCACCGGGAGCCAAGGGCGTGCAGACCAAGGTCGGCACTCTCCCGCTGCGCCTAAGAAACCTCCTGCTTCTAAGGCCAGCGAGACCGCGTCGGACACTCGTTCGCGAGTTGCTCCGAGTACCCGGGTCCCCAAGGAGACTCGGGTCCCCCAGTCTGTTATGGTGGACACTTCTCGCTGTACAGACCAGGGCGTGGGACGAGAGAAAGAGCCGGGGCATGCAGGTGCTCTGCCTCGCCGTGGCGAAGACTCAGAACCCGCCGGTCCCTGATGCGGTTCAGTCCTTCGATCCCCTCCTAGAGGACTTCCGTAGATAATGATCCGACGAGATGCTACTGTATTGTCCTGTTAGGGTGCTGCGGCGCGCTATCTGAAGACTTCGGCACCTCGGCCTGAGTGTCGAAAGCGACTCTTCATTAGCACTGGCTGCGACCAAGAAAGAAGTGTCCAAGAATACCATCTCTTTTTGGCTATTGAGGCGATGGAGCGTGCTCTGCTGGGAGAAGGCGACACCGATGCGGCCGTCCGAGAGCTCCGCGAGTCCATGGCATTGGTCCATCCCTCGCATTCGGAAGAATAGCCGGTACCACAGGTACTGAAGAGGCGGGTGTGTGGTCGACAGACTCACCTCCCTTCTACCCTCCGGGATGTTGCACACAAGTCCTTGGACACTTTTTCCATGGGTCCTGTGGTGGCTGCTCAACAAGTTGTGTAGCTTATCCAGCTCCTAACGGGACAGGTTGCATCTCGCCTATGTTGTGCGGTAGTGATTGGGGAGATAGATGTTGATGACTGGCCCATATTCCTTCTCCCCATCGTAAGCTCTGCTTCCCATGGGCAGGAGGCGGTGGCGCCGTCTAAGCTGGACAGAGGCGATCGAGGCAGGTAAGCACATAACGAGGTTCGTTCTATTTCCATTTGGGATTAATAAACAACCACTCCTTCTCTTGCAAGGAGGAAGGAGTCTTTGACTTTAAGACAAACCCAATGCTTGTATTTGCCTTATTGTCATCGGCGTCAAATTCTTCCTAGCCTACTTTGCATGAACTGGCGTTTTCCTCATTCATACAAAGGACCAGAGGAAGTCTGACAAACTGATCCTGCGTTTCCTACAGCCGATCTTTTGTCAGAGGCGGTTTTCCTTCCTGGCCTCTTACGACCAGGAAGGAAGACAGAATGGTGAACTCAGTCAGTTCAGAGAAGACTTTCCAGATTCCTCCCTTCCAATCAGTGAGTGTCTAATGTAAAGGACGAGAGTTTGTATGTGTTGGAACAAATAACAATTTTTAAAGTAAATTGTATTTTTCCTAACTATACAACCAGGGTCGCCTGCACTATACCCACCTCGCATGTGCCACCCCTCAAAATCTGTACCGGGCCGAAGGCAGGTGGAATGTTTACATCCGGGCAGAAGCGTACTCCGCCTCCGGACAGTAGTTAACTGCCTACCACCTTGTTTGAAGTTCAACGGCCGTTTCAGCCTACGCCTGAAAGTAATCTCCTAATGTAAAGGACCTCGGGTTTGTATAGTTAGGAAAAATACAATTTACTTTAAAAATTGTTATTTTATGGAGTGTGTTTTTAGTGGTGTTAGTGGGTCAGGTGGTCAGCTCAACTTTGTCCATGGCTATGCCAGGATGCTTAAGGGTGAGTGGTCTAGTCATGTTAAGGTGAGGACATTCTTGACAGCCCATAGAGACTTTCTACAGCCCCTGGGTGGATCGCTGGGTCTCTCAGGAATGCTGCAGGCGAATGAGGCAGGATAACTATGAAGCCAGCTTCGCGTAATTAGGAACAATTATGGTTACAGCTAATATATAGTGTTTAGTAATTATACAAGTCCCAACGATTGTGCATAGGTTCTCTAACCCACCACCAATGGTGTCAATCAGCTATATATATGTAACTACCAGGGAAGTTTAGTATTTAAAAATAGTATTTTCATTATAAGTAAGTTTTTAAATATGCACACAGGCAGATTACATATAAAGATCCCTCCCTCTTCCCCTCTGAGAACAGGGCATGATTTCTGAGGACAATTGGGAATGGTTCCAGGTACTACAGTAGAGCGCACAGAATGTGGTCACCTGACCATCTGCTCGGCGATTGCCGCTGAATTTTGAATTTCTGCCATGGGTGAATCGTAGGGATAAAGCTATATATATATATGTAACTACCCAGGTAAGTATATTTAAAGCATTTTATAATGGTTATACCATTTTTTTTTTTTTAGCTGATAGGTAAGATGGGTGAAGAAAGAGTGAGGCAGTTAGCTAGCCTTCAACCATGGTAAGGGAATAGTTTAGAAAGTGAAATATTAGTGAAGTAATGTCAGTAGTAGTTTATCCACAATTTTATTTAGTAAAGGGTACAATTTTCTAATATTAACATAATACAATAATTTATTATAACAACATGGTAAATTGTACATATTGCATATTTTGAGTTCCAATTTCCTCATTTTAACCTTGATGTTAATTATCATAATGATTTTGCATGATACCTACATAGTAAATTCTAAAAATTACATTGCAATACACTCCCTGAACACCTGAATTAGTATGTCCACTAGCCCAAACAACTCTCAACTTCTTCCATGCCACTTAGTAGAATTTTAACAGCCAAGTACCAGCGCTGTAGGTAAATCTTGTCATGAAGCTACCGCAACAAAGCGGTTGCTTAGCGCTGACCGGTAATGCGCCGACCGCCCATTTTAAGTCAATTGCTTTTGTTCGCTGCTGGAAGGTTGCTTCCCTTCTGCAATGCTGAGACATCTAATACGCAGCTTTACTCTTTGTATTTTGGACTTGTGGTGAAGACCTGGATTGGATTGCTGGTTTTTCTCTGGATTTTCTGGATATCTTCTTCCGGCGTGGAATCTTTTGGATTTTGGACTCATGGTTCCCGGTCGATTGTGCGTCACAGACTTTTCACCTTCTCTACAAGTGCCGCCGGCTTCGGCGCTAAACCTCGACCTTTCAGCGGCCGGACTCTGGCATCATCGCTTCTTCTTCCTGCAAGATGGATGAGTACCGAGACATGATAGACATTCCGTCAGGTATGTAGGAAGAGTTGTTGTGATGTCCAGACTCCTGCGATGAATGTTGTTCCCCATTGGAGAGAGCTACAAGAGGATGGTGCATTTCGTCATAATCGCAAGTCTTTGGGCTAATAGCGACGGCCAGGCGTCGGTCGATTCTCGTTGCCTCAAGTGTCTCAGACTTATGCTACAGATCAGTTGATGGATTTAGCGAGTTCAGTGGTAGTCAAACAGATAGAGGATAGGATTACAATTAGTAAGGAAAATTCAATAGCTAGTCTTCTTCAACATTTCTCAGATAGGGATAATAGTAGTATTAGGATGTCTAATTCTTCTTCCTTTCAGCTCCCCTGCCTGTTCCAGGTAGCCCTAACGGTGCTGAGGGTAATAACAGAACCGCAAACCTCGAGTGGGTAGGTCTGCGGCCCCTAGAGCGCAGAAACGGAGCAGTGATTCCCCCCACCCTGTGTCTGCTCAGTGAATTTAATGTTGGTAATGTTAGGATCAAGATCTAGGTGTATTCAAGAGAGGATATAGGTTTGGGTTTGGTATTGGTTAGGAGAGGTTTTAGCAGTGCAGTGTGTTCTCCTGAACGGAGTTCTAGTTCGGGTTGGGTGGATTTTGTGCTCTGACAAGAGTTTCTCTATTTCCTCTTCGATCTGTTCAGTCTCAAGTCAATGTTTCCAGTTAGGTGGGGCAGAGAATCCTTCTGCTTTAAACTAACTCACTTCCTACTGTTCCTAAATCTCCTACTGTAGTTTCCCCTTCCCTGTATTTTCTACTCCCCATCTAGTAAAGGCGGATTATATAGTGCGTCCTTTGCCTTCTAAAACAATTTGCGAGGACCTGCAATTAGCTGTGGCAGGTTATAAGGCGGATGGCGGGGTTTTTAGTGAGTATAGACCTTTAGTGAGAGTTTATATTTTTTCTCGAATGTCTTCTCTAACATTAGAGAGTATGTGGCACTGTAGTGTCCAGAATTCATGTCGGATATGTTTTCAGGATTAATGAGGGGGGCCAGATTCGGTGTACCTTCTTTCCTTTTCTTCTTCTGCTCCGGTCTTTCCTGCGGCTTCCGCATCTTCCGTTTTCCCTCTTCCTTGATTTTGGTTTCCTCCTCTCAGAGTAACTTTTTATCGTCTACTATTCCTATGCCTCCTCCTTTTCCTTCCTTAAAGTACAGTCTTCTCCGGTAGGAGAACTTCGAGACAAGCCGAAAACCCTGTTCGGCGAATTTTTAACCGCAGGGTCTCTTGTTCATCCCGCCGGTTATCGCAACCTTGCTTCCGCTTCATGCGGCTGTCCGATAGCATCAGGTATTTCATGGGTTTTCCGTCGATTCAGTTCGGGTTTCGCTCCGCGGTGCAGCAGAGCATGCGGTACTTTCTTTGTGATCGGCTTTCGCCAGCACCTGCATTTTCCGTGCATGATAACTCAGGCTAGCTTCTACCTCTTTCATTCTCTCGTTCATCTTCTTCCGTCCTCTACAGCCCGGTTTCGTTTTGCGCATCCTCCCCAAGATTTAACAGTGTTAGTTTGGCTAACTCTCCTCGTCTTCCCCTTGGTAATAATGGGGAATTGGCTCCGGGGTTTTATCGGTTTAGCCTTCTCTTCCCGGCGGGTACCCGATTAGGTGCGGGTGCACAGCATTCTGGTTAGGTTGGTCTGATTGCGGACTCTTCATCGTTGTGCGGGGCTTCGTCCAGTGCCTCCTCCTTTGTCGGTCTTAGACCGTTCGGACATTGCGGAACAGAATTCTTATCCGTAGGTGCAGGAGATTCTGGCGGACTTAGAATGTCCTCTTGCCAGCAGTACAAATTCACAGACACAGGCTTGACATGAGTATGTTGCTTCATAATTGCCTCAGCTTAAGAGCTCCGGACCTCCTGATTTTGAGTTTTATGACACTAAACCAGCTCCTACCTCTTTTTTCGTGTTGGCTGGTTTGGTTACGATCAGGTTAACCAGGCTTGGAGGAAGGGATGTTCGCTTAGCATCATTAGTTGCTTCTAATAGACCTTACTTATCTCTTCTCTCTCCGAGTAGGGCGGTTCGCAGTTCAGGTAATCCTTCGGCGGAGTGTCAGGTTGCCCTCAACGAATCGGTTGAGGCATTCCTGTTGTCTCCGGCGTCTTTTCAGCTCTTAGGGACTTCTCTTAGGGAAGCAGGTGCTTGGGGGTATGTGTTGCACAATCAGACTGAGGCTCTTGCACATTCTTTCTGGATGCGGTTCAAGTTATTATAATGCTGGTTCTAAAGAGTGACGGCTATGTCCCTTCAGATCCGTGGCTGTTGGCAGCCTAATAAATTTATCTCGAAGGGTTTGGCTAACCAGGCGAAAGCTTTGGCTTCGTCTACGATGTTTGGAGCAGGAAAGTCGAAATTTCTATCTTGGTCATCTTCCCCCTCAGTATCCGGACGTTCATAAGAGGGATTGCTTAGAACACCATTAGCCTTAGCTAATTCTTGTTCAAGGATATTAACGTAGCCAGTATAAGCGAACATGGTTTCTTCTAACTCATGTCTCCGATTAATGGAAAGCAGTTATGCATGCGTCGAGGATACAGTGTTGAAGTATCTAGACGATCCAGAGTGTGTTGTAGTATATAGACGATCGTTTAACTGGCCTCCTCTCCAGAGGAGCTAGTAGAAGCGAGGGAATTCTATGGAATTCTTAACATATTCAGGTAAGCTGATTCTCTCTCTTCCTCTGAGGGTTTTCACAGCCCTAGAGAGGGGTCAATCAGTCCTTATTCACAAAAAATGAGGGTTTCCGTCCAGCTTGAGGAGCGGCCATAACCAGCTTGGAGAAGCTTCTAGCAGGAGAATGTCTCTCTCTCTCTCTCTCTCTCTCTTTTAATTCCAGGTCTCGTGTCCGATGCGTTCTCTCTTCAGGTATGTCTCAGGAATTGCTGGGACTTCCACAACGAGAACGCTGTTATAGTCGGGAGCGATTCTTGCCTGTTGGATCGTTTGTGGTTGTCAGAAATGCATCTGACAGGTTAAAGGTCTATCGACTCCCCCTCTTTCACCAGCGTTCATCTGTACACAGATGCCTCCAGATCAAGGTTGGGAATCAACCTTGGAGAATCCAGGCCTCGGAGCAGAGAGTAGTCAATAAATCTTGGGAAAATCAATGCTGTAAAGAAGCCTCAGTTGTTCTCCCGGTCTTAGTGCTACAGAGTAGTAGCTATGTTTAGCGACAAGCGTAATTGCGTATCGTATCTGAAGAACTCGGAGGATCAGGCTCTGAACTCAATACTATACTATAACGCACAGTCCTGAGAGAGTGCGGAGAATGAAGATGTCTCTTCTTCCCAATTTATATCAGAGGAGTCTCAAAAGTATGAGCAGATTCGCTGGAAATTCGCTCTCGTTCAGGTATTGGGGGAAGTGGACTTTGACTCTGGAGTAATATGTCAGGTTCTCGAGATGACCAGCAACTACAATAAAACATTAGCGACATGAGTTAAACCATCGATCTTCGGATTATTTCTCTGTGGTATCCCCATTTCAGCGTGCAAGGTGACTTTACAAGTTGGAATCACTTGCAAGTGTACACACCTTCCCTCCACCCGGTCTCATTAATCAAGTAATTGAAATCACAGGAGAGTGTCAAGAGCGACCTGGAATCTAATATTTCGCCACTGCTGCCTTGGTTTCCGGAACTCTAGAACTCTCTACAGAGTTCTGCTGTCCCTGCCAATGCAGAGAAACTACTCAGACGACTGCATTCTTTCTATTATTTCCAAATCCTCAGCGTGCTGGACTTAGTTGCAAGTCAACTGTAAAGAGAGCAGTAAGTCCGGACTCCTAAAACTGTACCTAAATAGTTTTCTTTTGGGTCGTCAACCCGTAAACATACCAGGTTCAGCTAGAAATGGTATAAGTTAGTGTCATGAGAAGATCATTCCATCTTGACCTTCCATATGGCCAAAATAGCGGATTTTCCTTTATTCTTCCGGAAAATCAAGGAGTCTTTCATATTCGACCGTACTGACTACCGCTCAACGTTAGCGGTATATTTAGTTTCCACATTCTGAAGTTTCAGGTAGTAGGATGTCGTTGATTAAGTTCTTGTAGGTGAGCGTCCTGTTTTTTTGCCGACTACGGGTGCGCCCTTATTGGGACTCATTGGAAGTATTTCAGTATTTATCACTTTCCCCTGCCTTTTAACCTATTGAAACATAACGTTAAGACACTGTGAAGTTGCCTTTTCTTATGGCTTGCTTCAGCTAAAAGGGTTGGAGTGGGCTTCAGGCAGTTTCTAGGTTGGGTTCCTGTCACGAGAATGATACATATTTGTCTCTTCTGGAATTTGCGGCGAAAATTCGGAGGTTAAAGCTCTGCCTCGTTCGTTTAAAGTTCTATCTGCAAGTGTTCATTACTGGTGATCAGCAGGAGATACCTTTATGTGAGAACATTAAAGTCTATTTATCAAGAGGTTAGAAACTCCTTCCTTCGCACACACTTGTGTCTCCTCAAATCCTTCCGTCCACCGTCAGAGAAATGTGATTAGTTACTTTTCGGAGGGCTTCTCAGGGTTGTTCTTTAGCCAGCCTTCAGCTCTGTATTTTCCGACCGCTGGTATTCGAATGTGTCAATTCATCCCTCCTTTTCCCAGGAATTGTTACTGCCGTCTATTCTGGAAGCAGCTACTTGAAAGTCTGTCTCATTGTTTACTCATTTTACTTAGTGATGTTCGGTTGCCTCACAGCGTTTAGCGGCGAAGTCTAATATGTAGGAGTCGTTCATTTAGCTGAGGGTAATGGAGGTTCGGAGGATATTCTCTTAAGGGAGGTTTACGGTCAAGCGGTTAAGTCGAGCGCGGTTCACAGACCTGTGTTTGGGTGATCTGACGTGTGAATGGGGGTATTTGGTTGGCAAACACATTGTCGAACAGTTTTGAAGAAAGTCTGTTAGACCTGACTTTGTGGGCGGAGCCATTGTCCACAAACCGTTTGAATGTGAAGCGGCGCGTCAAACATCAAACTTCAGTTTATAGTTGTAGTAGTGGCACAACGGTAACCCAACACCAATGACTCTGGGATCATGAGATGTGCTTTTCTTTTGCACGTGTAGTGGTGAAGTTTATTATCTAGGTCGTTCATTTGTGAGAGTGGTGTTAAGCTTAGTGCGGGTTGATACTCTTAGGCGTTAGTAGCGAGAATCAAATCTTCTAGGGGCGTTTATTTGGCGATCTGGTGTCGCATAGTGAAGATTCTTAGGTTAACCAGATGAAATTCCTTTTAGTCTTTAAAATTCGCAGGCAACAGTACGATAATATAATCACAGAACTTAGGTTTAGTACGTTTTAAGTATCTTAGTCTTTGATAGTTTCCTATTTTCTAGGAAGCGTTTATTTAGCTGATCACGACCATTACGCATAGTGAAGAGATTCTTAGGTTAACCAGATAGAGAATTCCTTTTTAGTCTTTAGGAATTCTTGAGGCAACAGTGATAATATAATCACAAGAACTTGGAGTTTAGTACGTTTTGATATCTTAGTCTTTGATGGTTTTCCTTACGAGAGTCCAAGGGGGTACTCTAGTAGGCTGGGCTATTTCGTCGGCACCGAGAGATACTTTTGGCTCGTCGATGGTGGACCTTATCCGGAGGATCAGTGGCTCGAGGACAGTACTTCATTTCCCTCCATACAGGCTTTGAATAGCCACATGGGAGGTCACCGTACTCCTCCACGCCATGAGAAGGTTCTGAAGAACCACATGGAGAAGTCAGCGGACTGAGACAATCATGGACCTGATGGGCGATCAAAGTACTCATTATCTCATCACAAAAGCAACGATTGATAAGGTGAGTCAATTTTAACTAGATAATTATCCTAACTTGAGAGTACTGACCTGACTCGACCAAAGTACTCTCAGTCTTCACTGAAACCATTGATTGATATGGTGAGTGTTTGGCTAAATGGATATCTTATGCAGAGCAAATTGTGAGCTACCATCTGCGGTTGTCAAAGGGGCGTGCAATAGAAATGATCCCTCCTCCTCTAAATGTTGTTAATCGGGCTAATTCAGGTGTTCAGGGTGTATTGCAATATGAAGTTTCATAACAAAACTAATGTTGTAATACTCTACCTGAACACTGAATATTTCCCACCCTCCTTCCCCACATCAATTTTGACCTTGAATAAAACAATTGACGAAAAATGGGGCGTGTCGAGCACACCTGTGTCAGCGTTGCCAACCGTTTGTTATGGTGGCTCAAGTGACAAGATTTTACCTGCAGCGTTGGTATAGCTGGCTGTTAAAATTCCCACTATATTGGGATGGGTAGTTGAGAGTTGTTAGGGCTAATGGGATTAAGGGCTAATTCAGGTGTTCAGGTAAGTATTACAATATTAGTTTTATTATGAAAACTTCAAGTATTATATTCAAAACACACGCACTTCTGTCATCGTCAGCCTCTCTGAGCAAAAGCTCTTTCCCAGACAGAATACAGCTAAAACCTGATTGGCTGGCTGGTTGCCATGGAGATCTGCTAGCCAATGACAGACCTCTACTTCTGTTCTATTTACAGATATATTGTGACGGCACTAAGTTTGAATGTTCCCATGATCGTGATTATTTGACTGCTGATGGCAAAAGTTACTCAATAATTTGCTTTATAAGATTCTTTCTTCATGAAAACATGGATTCAACAATAATTTCAACTTTAATATAGTGGTATGAAAAATTCCACAATCCTATTCCCGGACCATCTTCAGATTTACAACTGCCAACTGATGATGACACCAGTAACAATAAAAAACAACCATCTCCAAGACCGATATGATGAAATGTATTTTATAGTCTTACTTATCATTAAAATTCACTAGTTGAATTACGATTATTTTTATTGTGTATATTTTTGCGTTTTATGGAATGTTTTTGTTGAAAACAAAATGTGTTAGTGAACTTATGGGCTTGATTGTCCCACTATTTTATTACTGATGATCGTAATCATCTCACATTTATTTAACAGTACATTAATACAGTAGATAATAATAAACTATAATGAATAAATAACTAAAATGAAAAAACATGAAAAAAGGAAAAAATATTACTTTTCATTTTATTGACACCACTGCACTTTACTTAACAGTCATGTGTTCATGTCTCGGCCTAGGCATCTACAAATGCGGCTCAATTCTATAATTTTTATCATGTTTTATTATTCATTTTTCATCTTTACCATAAGCTTTAATTCAAACGTTTCTACATTGGTTTATTATCCATACTCTTTATAAAAAATAATGAAATACAGTATTTTTATAGGTATATATAGAGATATCGCCGGTTAAACCAGACTATTGGCTAAGACGGACACCCTGGCCCCCCTATTAGTCCGTCTTAATGAGGGTCGACTGTATATCGTCAATTCTCACTTCAAAGGTGTGGATAAGCTTAGGTAAATGTCCACGGATGCTGTTTTTATGTAACATTTTTAATGTTGCATATCTCCATGTAGTATCATATGCCTTTTCAATGTCAAAAAAGACAGTATAGTAATTTGTTTTTGTTAAAATCCTCTTTGTATGTGGTCTTCCAAAGTGGAAGTGTTCATCTAAATTTTTATTACTACTTACTTTTGCTAAGTTTCCTGCTATTACATTACTTATTTCTTTTGGATCAAGTGTTCTTTTTCCATCTTTTGATATGGCATGTCTAGGTGGTTTAACATTGGTACCATTCATTTTCTTGAATTTTTCCCTATTTGTTGTATGTAAGTATTATTAGAGAGATCTGATTCATATTTCCTACATGAAATGATTCTTCATTGAATTACTTCTTTTTTTAAATTTTGCAGATATTTTGTTATATAGAGGTTTTAATGAATCAATTTATAATAATAATAGTCAGTTTTTGTAAATTTTCTTCAAATGTCAGTAATGTTTTATTTATCTTACTGAACTTTCTATTCAAATTACCTAATCGTCTTCCAATTTGGTTCTTTATATTTATTAATTCTGTTAGTTTTTCAGACCACCATGGGACTTGGTGTTTTGTTGGATGAGATTTTGGTTTTGGTATTGCTTTATCCGCAGCATTTTTAATGAAATCAACAAGAAATTTATTTGTTTCATTATGATCTTGTATATACTCAAATGGTGGGATATTCCTAGTGTGGAATTCATATTGCTCCTAATCTGCTTTATAAATGTTATATTGAGGGACATGCTTGGCAAGATTATTTTGTAATAATGAAATTAATATTGGGAAATGATCACTGATATGCAAGTCATAAACTGTACTCCAATCCAATCTGTCTACTATACTTGAGGCACATAGAGTTAAGTCTACTGAGGAAAATGTTCCATGTGTTTTTGAAAAATATGTGCTGATTTTGTTATCATTTATATAGCACATGTCATTTGAATCTATGAATTCTTCTGTTTTACTGCCTGCTCTATTTGAGTTTGTACAATTACAGTCCCATATTAGGTTGTGAGTATTAAAATCACCTACTATTAATGTAGGTCCCTGGGTATTGTTAACTTTATCAGTGTTGTAATTTTTATTAGATTGGTAGTATCAATTATAAACTGACATTTTTATAATAAAATAAAGTTTTATATATATAAATAATCACCAACTAATTATATAGCTATTACAGTAGTTCACTTACATGGCAGCTTGAATTTAAAATTTCGCTGTAACACTTCACATAACTGTGTAGGTGACCAGTTCCGCCCACCAGGGGGAATATTAGGAACAACTTTAGTAGATAACTTCAATCTGTTCATGCCTTATGTCCATCAGCAGTGAGGAGGTTGGGCTCCGATCATGTAATTACTTGGTAAGCATTAATAAAACTTTATTATAAAAATGTTATTTTTATATAAGTAACTTACCAAGTAATTACATAGCTGATTCCCACACTGACAGGAGGTGGGATACATGGACATATTCTACTCCAAAAACATTAAGTATGTAATGAATTTGAAAATAGAAAAAACACTGCTAGCATTGAAAACCAATGCTTGTCGTTACCTATCAGCTACGACAGCTACTGGGACACTGCCTCTGGTAGGTGCTCACCTTAACTCGTAGTGGCGTGGCGGTAGAGCCATGGGTCGCCTCCTACTTAGTGGGAACTTTGCAGCGATGGAAGTACTCCGACAGCTAGCAAAGCATGATAGGTGCTCGCCCTTGCCCTGGGTGCAGCACCAAAATAAAAACAACCAGACACCACTGTCACCTACACTGAGATAAAACCACAACCCATCCACTGAGAGTGGTGGGTGTTTCAGGTACAATGTACCCCCTGGCTCCGCAAAAAACTCTGACACCTTATTACAAGGGGAAGAGACAGTACGAAAAAACAGTCCTAGGCTTCCATCTCTGATACCATGCCAGTCACTAGAAATGGTCTCAAGGCACTGAAAGATTCAACACTGTGTAACTTCCATTAAAAATAGTGAGAAACGAAGAACAATTACATCCCCAGTAGTTCGAAGGCAGAATGGACGTAAGAGGCATAAAATGTATGCAAGCTAAAGAGGTAGAGGCTACTATAATGTCCTTAGTTTTAGTTAAAAGA
The DNA here is from genome assembly GCF_040412425.1 of Macrobrachium rosenbergii. Lineage (NCBI taxonomy): Eukaryota > Metazoa > Arthropoda > Malacostraca > Decapoda > Palaemonidae > Macrobrachium > Macrobrachium rosenbergii. The sequence goes on from NC_089748.1 coordinate 8,144,142, forward strand.
AGGCAAACTGTTCTCTTACTTCTGAGTGTGTCCCAAGTTAGAAGTCCAAGAGGGCAATACATTCTAGTCAGTGAATGAAACGGATCTTGCCATATCACCATTTGTAGAGGATGGTCCTCTGAAAAACTCCAAAAGGACAGAGACCTCTCTATTCTCCCACAGAGCTGGAGAGGGCTGGAACACTCAGAGAATGATCTGGTGTCAGGCTGTAGCTGGCGCCAGAAGTGCTGGGTGCCAGTTGAGTTAAGAGCTTGGGACTGGTGGGGGCTCGTGGGAGCATGTAGGCGCCCATGGTAGCTAGTGGACGCTCGCGGGAGCTAGCGGGCACCCGTGGGAGCTAGCGGGCACCCGTGGGAGCTAGCGGGCGCTCGTGGGAGCTAGTGGGTGCTTGGAGCAAGAGCTGGCGCCAGGCTGGGAGCCAGACGGGCTAGAAGTTCGTGGCTCTGGAGGCTCTATAGCTGGCACCAGACAGCAGCTGACGCCAGACTGTAGCTGTCGCCCAGTTTGAGCTAGATTGGGATCACTTGATAAGAAAGCGAGATGTGGAGGATGACTATACTTCCAGTAGGGCTATGTGGAATGGAAGTAGAGACGCGTAGGACAAATATAATTCCAGTAGGACTAAGTCATCAAAAGCTAGGCCCATGTTTAAGCACTTAGTTAAGCACATATCAATACCCTTTACTGATGGAGTATGAAAGATGTAGAAACTCCTCTGGTGCAGAAGGGTTATCCGAAAAATGGAGATATAGATGTCTCAAGAAGAGGGGTAGAGACTGCAACCCCAAAATGAAATCTGCAACCACAATAGTTTAAGCAATAAGTCTAGCAGGAAAACTTGTACTGGTGCCTTCTGAAGCCTTCCAAGGTTCCTTGAGGTGGCAAATAGGATCATAGACAGTCTGCACCATAGACTCCACAGTTACTGCCAGACCAGGGGACGTAAGGAAGTCCCTGCTCTCAGTTTGTCCGCAAGAACTTTAGATGACTTGAATGAAATGGAATCCGATCTGTTAACAGTAGAGGTTTTCTTGCTTGGAGAGAAAATAAGAGAAAAAATGAGCCTTTCTTCTCTACATATATGCTAGGAATGAAATCTCGTCTACAAAGAACTACCGCAGTCTAGGCGTAAACTAAGGTCAAGAAGCACTGAAGCTCCCAAGAGAAATACTTACAGCTGTCTAACATATGTGAGAAGGATCCATCATACGGGAGGCATGACCCCGAAAGTTTCCGGTTCACCTGTGGGTTCCCCGACCAAGATCCGAGGTGTAAAGTAGAAGACTAGTTCTGGGCTTAGAGGAAGAAGGGAGTTCCCTTCTTCATCTAAGTATGTACAACCACCATTGCAGGTCCAACTTTATCTACAGGCTATGGTAAAAAGCGACAATGTCCGACTGCATTACCTTGTCCCAAGACTTGTAACAAAAAAAAGTCTTTGGTCAAGAACAGTTTTTGCTAAGTCCAAGAATGATGTGAAGTCCAGAAAAAGAGTCAAACAAAGCAGACTCTTGAGAGGACTTGTGAGCTAAGACCTAAAAATGCTGCAGAGAGGTTGAGGCACAGGTCCCTTAAACTGAGAAAACCCTGTCTCAGAGGGGACGGGCTGGTGGCTTCTGGTTTGTCCCATTGTCTAGAAAAAATCCGGCGATCTTGCAAAGCATTGTGGACCTGTGAACCAACTTCCAATTACTATGTGGACTCTTGATAGCCATGCAGGCGGAAATCCACTTAGAAGGCGTCAGCCTGGCAAGCGACACTCTGGATAGACAATGAGCGTGGAAAAACCCACAAAGTACTAACAAAATTCTGCAGAATAGATACAACTCTAGTACTCCCTTACAGTACCAGCCACAATCCTTAAAATCAAAATTTTTTTCACAAGAAGTAAATTGACATGATTTTCCTAACTATACAAACCTGAGATCCTTTACATTAGGAATTACTTTCAGCGTAGGCTGGAAACGGCCGTTAAACTCTTGAGCAAGGTGGTTAGGCCGTAACTACTGCCAGGTGGGCAGGAATACCCGCCTACCCGGATGTAACCATTCCAGTTTGCCTTTCATTCCAGGTTCAGATTGAGGGATGGCATGACGCAAGCATAATATGTAATGTAAAGGACCTCAGGTTTGTATAGTTAGGAAAAATACAATTTACTTTCAAAAACTGATTTGTTATGACACGATATACAAACAGTCGGTCCTTTATATCAGGAAGACTCACTGGTTGGAGGGAGGAATCTGAGTGAGTCTCCTGAACTGACTGGAGTTCTGCCCACCTGGGCTACTCCTCCTGGTTGAAAGAGTGAGGATGAGTAGCCTCTGACATATTGCTCGGAGTGTAGGAACTGGAAGATCAAATGTCAGATACTGGACCTTTTCAGGAGTGAGGAAATGTAAGGCTACAAAATAGGCTGGAAGGATCTGCAGTCCAGGAGGCAGTAAGGAAAAGCTGAGATAGGGTTTCCCTTGTGCCAGTCTCTCCTTCCTCCCCTTGCTAGAAGAAGGAGCAGAATTGCTTCTATAATTCTAGAAGAAAAATAGAATGGGTGCTCAATGTGTAGTCTTACTGCATCAGCGCCAGATCCAGCAACTATTGGTTCAAGTCCTCTTCTCATCTCAAAGGAGGAGAACTAGGAGGACAGGGAAGGAGGAGGAAGAGAGGCCAGTCACTCTTGATATCCTTCTCACTTCCAGAACCAACACCTTAGGCGAGATGCTCTCGTCCTCTTGAAGGAGCCGGGTAAGACAACACAACTTGTTGAGCAGCCACCACAGGGCCAAGGAAAAAGGTTCCAAGGGTCTGTGGGCAGAGACCATGGGAAGACAAGAGTGTGGTCTAGACCACGTCTGCTTCCAGACCGACAGAAACTTCTGGAATCAAAGTAGGGATGGACCAAGCCACCGACTTTGTGAGCTCTCGGGTGGAAAGTACCGGTATCGTCGTTGCCAGCTGCCTAGTACCTCCTTCGATGCTACACAAAGCCAGGAGAAAGAGATGTCGTTAGAACACTTCTTCCTTGGAAGACAGAGTACTAGCAAAAATGCTGACGACATCCAGGTTAGCAATGTCAAGCCTTTTGGAAAGTACCAAAGTAACGAAGGATCTGGATCATCAACACAAAGTCCAAGGAGGAGGGGAACAAGAAGGACTTGAACCTGACAATAGGTACCGATGGATTCAGAGTCCACCTACGACATCTGAGGAGTCGTGGTATGATCCCCATCCCTGTTCTTCCATCTTCTACACCAAGGCCGGAGCAAGATGAGAGATGGTCCTAAGAGGGCACATCTCTGTCCGATGACTCTCGTAAGGGGGTGTGCAGAGCACAGGACAGGAACCCTAAACAAGAGTCACATGCCACTCAGGGAACAGTTCCCTGGGACAGCACAACCGAAGAAGCTTCTTGTCCATAGCTAAGTCTCTACTGAGGAGAGGCTACTTCAGATAGAAGACTAGGTCGCCCAAGGCCTCGTTCTTCACATATGAAAGGGAGAGAAGCAACCCTCGGCGGAGAAGACGAAGTCCAGACTTGAAGAGCGACTCTGACCTGAGAAGTTCTGTCAACGACACCCACCAGCGAAGACGGATCCAGTCCCTGGGACAGTGTTGCACAGGACTTCAAGAGGTATCCAGCTATATCTGTTGCCACTCGGCGAGAAAGCCTGTGCTTGCAAGGAAAGCTGGAAGATCTCTCAGTCCTGAACACAAAGGGATGTACTGCCTGATGGACCACTTCTTGTGTAGCTGCTACAGGAGGTTGGGTCAAGCATAACTCTTCTCGGTGCCTCGGCTATCAGGTTGGGAGAAAGGTGAAGTCTTCTAGCATTTGTCTGTAACTCCGAGGTGAGCAATGCTTTTGAACCCCTAGCGAAACAGACAAATATGGAGGGAAAAATGTAGATATCAATTTTTCCCCAAAAAGACAGCATGCCTCACCGTAGCGACCCTGGGTCTGGTATGAAGGAGCGAGAAAAACTACCGACTTGTGCAGGGAGGCAACAGAAGACGGTAGGGGTTTCTCAGTCGAGCAGTCTCTCGTGAATCTTTGTGAAGAAAAGAGTGAGCAGCACATTCTGTCCCGATCATTCAAACCCTAGGCCATGCTTGCCTACCAAAACATCCCCACCAGGAATGTATCTGGCTAATTGAGCTGTCGAGTGCACTATAGAACACTCGAGTACCTGCAAATGTCAACAGATGAAACAGGAGGAAAAATGATTCCCTTTTGTTTGTCGACAAATGCCACTACAGTGGTTTTGTTGTTCAACAAAACCACTGAGTGTCACAAAACTCATTCTCAATTCTCAGAAGGCCAAAAGGCTGCCTTGAGCCCAGGATGGTGATGGGAAGGTACTAATCGTCTCGGTCACACACCTTCAAGACAAAATCTTACCGGTGTGCGCCTATTCCTCAATCGGTGAATCTGTAGGCAGACACAATGTGAGGGGAATATGCAAGCATATTTGAAGGTTCCTTCAATCAAGCATTAACCTAGCTCTTTCCTCATACTTCGAAGAGGAAAGAAGGATAGAGGAATGGAATCAGACCTCCATTCTCCACCATGGGGAAGCTTCTGCAAGATGACTGGATACCGAGAAGATTAACTCTAGTCAGGCTGGCATTTCCTGAATAAGGAGCACGGGAGAGGAAGCGAGATGGAAGTTTGCTGAAAAGAATTGCCGAGACCTAAGGGAAATAGATACTTCTCCTGAAGGAATCCATTCCCAGGTCTCGGCAATGTCGCTGCCAGCTCCAGAGCCTCGATAAGTATCATTTCACCCAGGCATCAGGAGTAGGAGAACTTCCCGGTAGATACTTCTTTCTCTCTTCCCTTCTTCTCTCCTCCCTTATGGAAAAGAGGATGGAAAGAGACACAGTTATGTGCACTTTCCTGGAAGGGAAGAAGAGGGCTATGTTCTGCAATCTTCTTCCAAAGCCTGGGACTTCTTAGGAGTTGAGGGGGAGGCTTGAACTCAAGGTCGAGTCAAGATGACTAAGACCCCAAGGTCTTGGCCATTGTCCAAAGGACAAGGCAGTGCCCTGGTATGAACCTTGATTACCGAGGTATCTGGCAAATCTCTGCAAGAGAAAGGCAGAACCAAGTAAAGGTTTGTTCCTAAGGGTTGAGCCAACTCGGGACTTACGAAACCATAGATCCGAATTGGGACAAAGCCCTTCTTCTTAGCACCAGAATTGCTCACAGAACTGCAGTTGGCAAGACCCTCCGAGGCAAGAAGAATTTGTATTCTGTTGAGGCAAGGGAGAAGCTTGGTGTCTCAACCTGACTGAACTCCTTCTCCAAAGAAAAGAATTCATCTGGTCGAGAACGCTCTCAGAAGCAAGGACCACAGCAGTCCCCAACACTCTCGGCGCCTCGGGAACTGCAAGGGTTGCAAGTGATGAAGATTAATCATTGGGGGAACCGTGGTCCTGTCCCGGGGATCCTCATGCCGACGAATCAGAGCGAAGTTCTCCGAAAAAACAAGGGCGATTGCAACTTGAAGAGGAAGATCCTGTAAGAGACCATCGCACCGACGCCATCTCTTCCAAACACGTGTGTTCGTCATCCATCGAAGGGGACAAGACAGAACAAGAGCATCCCATTTTTCTCACTCGCAGAACGCAACTTCTACCTTACAATATTTCCGTATGTTTCTCCCTAACCATCGTTGTCTTGATTTATGTACAGTCACCACTACTTGCATTGCCATGCAAGCATTCTAATCACGTACTCATAATGTTCCACTGAATCTTCTGTGTCAAACTGTATGTGTGTTTCTGTTTGTGAAGACGCCAAACGTTCTCTCCATTTCACATATATTATGGTATTGCATTGTATTCATTAATCTGTCTCAAATCTCATGCAATTGGCCATATGTAGAATTTCCTGGCCTTTCCATTGATATATGTTTCATCACTGTACATTTATTATGTCTCTCAATATCGCCATGTTTGTCTGCTGACAAACATAGATGCCCGAATCGTTACCTCTGTTTTCCCCTGTCTGTTTGTAGATGCTACTTTACCGCTCACACACGCCAATAACATCTTCAAAGATTCTGTACATTCAGTCAGTAAGGAACTACCAATAAACCAGTCAACACCCTGCCAGTATGTCACTCAATCCCATCCTTACAACCCTTGGTGTTTCTGAAGCGTGAAACTCCTGTACCTCTCCGTACGTTCCTCACTGTACGGGTGGGTACTGTTCTCAGCTAGCACTCTGCTGGCCCTGCTTTCGATTCTCCGACCAGACAATGAAGAATTAGAGAAATTTATTTCTGGTGATAGGAATTCATTTCTCGCTGTAATGTGGTTCGGATTCCACAATAAGCTGTAGGTCCCGTTGCTAGGAAACCAAGTGGTTCTTAGCCACGTAAAATAAATCTAATCCTTCGGGCCAGCCCTAGGAGAACTGTTAATCAGCTCAGTGGTCTGGTTAAACTAAAGTATACTTAACTGTACCTCTCCCTTTGGAGGGAGACCTTGACAGATCCCATGAAACTCTCCTTGGCTACCTGGTTGTGCTACGAGAGAATCGGGGGACCAACACCCAAAGCACGCCAGGCAGCCGAACTCCAAAGATAAGTTCGTTGGAGCCCTCTCTGTCCGCCTCGCGCCTCTCGGAACAACCGAGAGGAAAAGAGAACAGGTGAGGAGAAAGAGTACCCCTACCTGTCCTGCCAGTAAGACCAACAGGAGAGGCGGACCGTGAGCAATAATCAACGGAAGGAGATTACTGCCACGTGGGGGAAGAAGAGCACTTGTGCTGTGGCAAAGCACTTTCCTGGGAAAAGCAGAAAGTTCACTCGAACAGAGCCGAGAACCCGATTCGGAAAAACCAAGTGGGGAAGAGCTGAGATGCAACGAACTGAGCCGATCACGAGAATGCAATCCGACTGGGTGGTATGCGGTGGACTGGGAGACAGGCAGGGTGAGCCGAGCCAAGTCGAGCCAGACTCGCAAGCGCGACCAGGGGCTGTGCGAGGCGGGCAAGCTGAGCAAGCCGAGCCAAGCTGATCGCGTGGACACGATCGGCATGGGACAGGCGGAACTCGTCTGCCGTGAACCAGCGCTAGTTTCCAGAACTCTAAACTCCTTTGAGGCCGAGGCCCTTCGAGAAGAAGGTTCAAAGGGGAATTCTGTGTCTGCTATCCTGCATGTTCAAACCCTAAGATTCAAGACACGATGATGAAACCCAGCCAAGCAACCGAAGCAGCTGGCGGGCAGTATGGAGACACCTGGCGTCTCGATAACCTGACACCTGGCGTCTCGGTGCCCAGACACCTGGGTGTCTCAGCACTTTCTCTCATCCTGTGCCTCTTGTCAGGAGAGAGCTCGTGATTCATTAGAATTTGAGTGACCCATGAGACTCCCAGCTGCTTTCGGTTTCCTAAGAAATCGAAAAGAGCTAGGCACAGAACCAGTCTCAGAGGCAGACTTCCCCCGGCCGGCTGATGAAGAGTTAGAGGAATTTATTTCTGGTGATAGAAATTCATTTCTCGCTATAATGTGGTTCGGATTCCAAATAAGCTGTAGGTCCCGTTGCTAAAGTAACCAATTGGTTCTGGCCATGTAAAATAAGTCTAATCCTTGGGCCAGCCCTAGGAGAGCTGTTAATCAGCTCAGTGGTCTGCAAAACTAAGGTATACTTAGCTTCTTCCAAGACTGGCAACAAGGGTGTGGGCTCGAGAGGCCGCACTCTCGCGGCCCCGAAACGCCAGACCCCACAGGAGAATGCGAATCGGTTCCTGCCCGAGGGCGGGAAAAGCCAACAAGAGAAACTTGTCTCCCAGAAGAGAGTCAGTCCCTTAGAAGTGCTGCAGGACTCACAAAGGGAATCTCTTCCCTGCTTCTTCTGGTGTTCGAACCGATAGCATTGAGACACCAGACTGGGAACCCGACCAAGCACTGGTAAGCACTCGGGGAGCGCTTGTGGTGCTGGCAGGAAGAGCCGAGACACCTGGGTGCCTCAGCCCTTTCTCTCACACTGCTCCCGAACTGGGCCAGGAAGAGTACTCTCCAGACCAGATTGAGATACTCGATATACCATGGAATCTTGAGCACTCAGAGCTACTCGCGAATGAGCACCCAAAGCAGCCCCCATCTTAAGAGGTGGAACCTCTAGGATTGGGAACGGGATCGCAAACCGAGGTCTGCGCGCCCCTGGCTGCCGAAACACGAAACCCAGGGCTATGTGAATTGGTTCCCTAACCCGAAGGTCGGGAAAAGCCAACGAGAGACCCACTGCCTCCTCGGAAGGAGGCAGTCCCTAGACATCCAAAGGCATCAAGGGTAAAGAAGTAGCCTTCCTCTCCTTCGGCCGATGGAGGTCTGTCTGGATTCCGGGATCCCCTTGGACCTCGGGAGAGGAAGGGAAGAGGCAGCAGAAGACAAAATCGAAGATAAGTTGAAGAAGACAGCGGCTACTTCCACAGGGCGACTTCCTTCACCTTCACTCCAACATCTTCTACAGGCTGGTGGACACAAAACATGGTAACCTCCAGGGCAGTTAGGCAGGAACACAACGGAAGCGGCCCAGGACACCACCACCAGGAGAAGCAGCAGCACGATCAGGACAGCTGATGCAGGAGCTACGGCAGCGGTTCGGAAGGTAGGAGCAACCGCAATGGCCAGGAACGTCGCTTCCACAGGGCGAATTCCTTCACCTTCACTCCGACAACTTCCATAGGGTGGCGGACATCGTAACCTCCAGGGCAGCTAGGCAGGAACACAATGGAAGCAGCCCTAGGTACGACCACCAGGAGAAGCAGCAGGCATGATCAGGACCGCCAATGCAGGAGCTATGGAAGCGGTTCGAAAGGCAGGAGCTACAGCAGTGGCCTAGAACGTTACATGAAAGTCACCAGCAGCAACAGGAACGATCAGGGCGGCTGCAGCAGGAGACCAGGAAGAGCCGCCCACAGACTTTCCTCGAGTTAACAGGAACACAACACAGGAAACAGCAGGAGCAGATGGACCACAGATACGCCAGAGGCAGTGCCACAGCATACATGAAGGCCAGCAATGGCAGCGATCGATCCACATTGGCGGGAAGAATGTCGGAATGATCCCAACATGGAACTGTCATTCCAGCTAGGTACTGTGGTTGGTCCCGAAGCAACAATGAATGAATGTCAGAACTCCATCATGCAAGATGTCCCCTGAGATATCCAGCCAACCACTGCTGCGTTTGCGATGCTCACTGTCAACCTGAAAGAAAAAGTAAAGATGATTAGTAGAGGGAGACTCCTCTCGCTACGAGAGGAACTGCCTACGCAGCGAGAGGAGGTACCCTAGAAGAGATCACCTGACTGCCTGCCCCCTCCCCGGTCTTGGCCCGTGTGAGCGAAGAGGGCGAAGGAGAGAGATCTCTACCGAAGGAGATAAGGAAGAACCTACGGGGGAGAAAGGGCGGCAGGAGGCCACCAAGGGCGCCGTGGAAACGGAACTTCACTTCTATTCAGATACCTCTGTTCTAGGTTGGGAGTCCTCTTGGGAACCAGGAAGTTTCCGGGCGTGGTGGCGGAAGAACAGAACCTTCACATCAACGTCAAAGAGCTGAAAGCATTTCACTTAGGCTTCAGTGCCTCTTGACCCCTAGTTCACAACAAAACTGTGGTAGTCCATTCAGTCAATACCACAGCCCTAACTTACATACGAAAGTGAGGTGGCACTCACTCATTTTCTCTCTGCCAGACAGCAAGAGACTTTCTACTGTGGGCAGATCAAATCTAGTGAGTCTAGTCACTCGATTTATTCAGGGCAAACTAAATGTTCTGGCAGACGAACAGGGCTGTGTCAGCAGGTCCTTCCCACAGAGTGGATCTTGGATCCCCTAGTCTGTCGGAATCTGTGGAAACTATGGGGTAGGCTGACATTGGACCTGTTTGCCACCTCAAAGAACTATCGCCTTCCTCTCTTTTGTTCTGTGGGCCTGGACCTCTAGCATGGGCAGCAGGTGCCATGCTGCAAGATTGATCCAAAACATGGACACCTCGCCTTTCCGCCCTTCAGCATGGTCAGGGAAGTGCTGAACAAGTCTTGGGCTCATCGCTTGTTACGATGACCCTCATAGCCCCGTTCTGGCCCATGAAAGAATGGTTCCAGGACCTGCTATGGTTGTGGATGGACTTTCAGAGACTCCTTCCCAAAAACCATGTCTACTCAGACAACCTCACTTCAAGAGATAACCACCAAGGGTTGTATGCTCTTATCCTGATAGACTTCATACTGTCTGAAAGCTTGTCAGAGTGAAAGAGTTTTCAAGGCGTGCTGCAGAGACTGTTGTAAGATGTTTGGCGTCAATTTTCTAAACGCATTTACCAAGCTAAGTGGGTGATTTTCCAAAGAAGGCGTCTCAGACACAACTTCTCTTCTTCTGAGACATCTGTAACCCAAATTGATTTCCTCCTTTATCCGAGGAGATCTAGGAATCTCTGTACTCCACCATTAAGGGGTATTGAGCTGAGCTTGGCTCAGTGTTCAACACAGGGCCCTGGATCTTTCGTCAAACCCAGATCTTAAAGACTTCATCAAGTCCTTTGAAACGCCCAAGCAAAGGAAGGAAGATCCAGTCTCCTGGAACATGGGCGTGAGTGTTGAAGTGGCTGACAGGTCTCCCTTTGAACCCCCTCGTTCCTCTTCTTGGAGAAACCATACCCAGAAGATTCTTCCCATCGTGGCCTTGGCTACTGCTAACATATTAGCGAGATCCAAGTCATCGATAAAAGGGTAGGTTTTTCACAAAGAGATGCAGTTTTCTACTTTCTGCTGGATTTTAGCCAATAATGAGGACCCATCCAAGCCGTCCCCTTTCTTTCTCATTAAGAAGGTAATGGACATCCTTGGCTCTGAAGAAGAAGAGAGAGTTCTTTGTCCTGCTAAGGCTTTAAGGTATTACCTGAGCAGGATTGAAAGATCAGAGGGCCATCCAGTAACCTCTGGTGCTCTGTCAAGAACCTGTCTAAGCCCTCTGACTGAGAATGCATTGTCCTTCTTCATGAAAGACTTAATTTCTGAGGCACGACTTAGATTTAGGAGGACATTTGCTTACTTTTAAAGTGAAAGCTCATGACGTGAGGGTAGTCTCTACCTCATTAGCTTTCAGGCAAAATGTCCCTCACTTCCATTCTGCAGTTGACCTACTGGAAGTGCGAACCAATCTTACGCATCTCACTGTTTGAAAGAAGTTGAAACAGTCTTTGAAAGTTTTAGTACCTTGGGGCCATTATCAGTAGCTGGCATGGTATTGTGGGGGGAAGCATAGGAATCTCCTTTTCTCTTACTATCTCTTTGCCTTGAGGTAAGGTGTGTTGATTTTTTCGGGAGCCAGGGGTACAGTGTACCTGGAGTACCCACCAGTCTCGGTGGATGGGTTGTGGTGTTTTCATTATAGGTGACAGCGTTGTCTGGTTGTTTTTTTATATTGGTACTGCGCCCAGGGCAAGGGGAACTTGTGTTTGTTTTGCGAGCAATCAGGCCTATCATCCGCTGCAAGGCTCCTACTTAAGGTAGAGGCAACCCATGGCTCAACCGCCACACCACTGCAGGTTAAGATGAGCACCAACCAGAGGCAGTATTCACCCACAGTAACTCCCTTACCAGGTAAATAAAATGACAAGCATTGTTTCAATGCTAGCAAATTTTCTATTTCAAAGTCATTACCATGCCTTGATGTTTTGGAATAGAATGTGTCCATGAAAGTGGTGGGATTCAGCTATGTAATTACTTGGTAAGTTACTTATATGAAGATGACATTTTTCACAAAATTTTTTTATATACTTACAAGTAATTATAGAATTGACCATCAGCCCTCCTCTCCTCTCACTGACATAAGGGCACTAAAAGAATGAGGTCTTTTATAATATCGCTTCCAGTACTCCCGCTAGTGGGCGGGCTTGTTCTTACACAAAACAGTCGAAACTACACAATTTTTAAATAAAAAGGCTGCCATGCAAGTTAGAAACTAGTGGTTTGATTACTTTGTAAGTATATATGAAACTTAATTTTATTATGAAAATGTCATGTTTGCACTCATTCACCTGTCCCAGAATCTTTTGGATACTACAAGGGATACTCCTGTATTAATGTGTATAAAGAATGTTAATAGTATTATAGTAAAATTTTGTGTAACAATGATTTTATTATAAAAAATGCTGTCTCCCCTAATAGGGGTGGCTCCAGAGAAAAATAAAAGACATTTTTTACTGCTATAGTAAGAAAATAAAATTTACTCAGATACATTGTATGTATTGATTGCTAAATTATGGATATGAGAAATGGATACTGTACAGATAGTTTTGGAAAATGGGTATTGTAGGACAGGACCATCCTGTTCTCCAACAGGCATTCCAAATTCTAAATTGACAGGTTTTGTGGTCAAGAATAAGAAATAAGGCAGCTTGCAGTGTGTCAAAAACTTGCAAGATTATGTGACTCCTTGCTTTTATGGGTGGGAAAGAAAACCACCCTTGGTGAATGAAAGATGAACAGGACCTTAGAATTACTGCAGCAGTGCTAGAATTACTGTACACAATACTACAGGACTACTATGTCTTTGGCAAGTTGGCTGCCTTAGGTAACACTTTGTGACATTTGTACATTAATGTGAAAAGTTATAATTTAGTACGTTTATCATTTAAATTAAAATTCCTTACTGTATATAAAAATATACCAGTAGGCTATACCTTTATATAAAATGAATAGCTGTTGTTCCCTTATTTTATCTTTTGCCCTTTTTCTGAAATTTTTTTCCAATGATATTCCAGTACAGCTTTAAGTACCTCAACTTGTTTATTGGGGTAAATAATCCCCCACAAATCTTCATGTTGTGTCTATTTTTTCAGGTTTTTTGCATTGAATTTGGACTATAGTGGCTGAGATTTCTGCAGGCAAAGTTTTTTCCTTGAAGTACTATAGCAGTATTCACAATGGGGTTTGATAAAGGGGGTAATTATGGATAGAGTGTATTTTCAAATGACTGTATTATGTAATTATATCCATTAGCTTGAACTAAAAATCACAAAATTTCCATTTTATTTCATATTATTTTTATAACTGATGCAATCTTACCTACTGTTAAAGTTTTGTCTTTATATCTTGTCACCATTAGGTGCGGTTGATATTCAGAATAAAACAAAAATAACACTTGGCTAACCCGCTTTTCTTTATCTCTGCAATCACCTGTTTCCCACCAGGTGGCATTGGAGTGTTTATTTTCTTGTCAAGAATTCTTCATGCTGTGTCCTTGTACAGATGGTGTGAATTGGTGTTATTAATAATGGTGGCTATTTCATGCTGATTTTCTTCTGTCAATCTTATTGTGCTTGTTTTCGGTTTTGCATTATGGCATCTACAACAAGCAGAGATGAAAAATCATTAGGCTGTATAGGAAAGAGTTTGGGAGACCAAATGTTTGGTTGTGCATGATGTGTGTTGGCCTAGCTGTTGAGGAGCACGAGTGTGTGGTTTTCTGGATGTCAAGATAATAAGAGGTGATCTGATGAGAGGATGAAAATTTTTGAAATGAACTTCTACCTCTCCATTATATAGCTTTTACTTCCACACCAGCAGGAGTTCACCAGATTGAAACAAAAAAACGAGGACACTTGGTTTTAATGAATATCCCTCTTCTATCCATCTACCTCCTCCATCCCCACCAGGGGACTAATAGGTACAAACACTCATAAGGGCAGTCTACACCTGTTAGCTTTATTTGGTAGGAGTTCGGCAGATAGATTTATGCACTTGGTTTTTTTGCTGGTTTGTTCTTATATTTACTTATTTAATTTTTTTAATATTAGTTATGACAAATCCTGTAAGGTAAAAGTTGCCAAATAGGCATTATTCAGTTTTATTACCCTCGTGATATGTTTTGCATAGGAAAACAGTTATGATTGGATAACTATATGAATCAAGCTGAATGAAATGCTGTAATTGATCGTGAATGAAGAGAGCTTGTTTGGTTATAGAAACAACTATAGAGTATAATACTAGTAAGACTTAAGTTAAAGGGATGCAATGTCTTGTCTGATTTTCCATTTAGTAACAGGTTAGGTCCCCTGCTACAAGCTCTCTTTGATCTGTTACTCCAAATGAGCTTTCCATCGATTCAGGGCATTAGATTTGATAGGATGGTAATTTTTTGATGTTGTTATTATTAGTGTTTTATTTTTACCCTCCCGAAAAGTTAGGTGTTCTGGTTGTTTTCCGCATTGGAGGAAGGGTCAACACCCCCACTATTTATTGGCTTGTCCTTGGCAAGTCCTAACTCACCCCCTCGTGGCTTGGAGTGACAGGGAACCGGGACATGCCAGAAAGTGGTGCAGATCTGTGCCCACTGTACATACATTATATAAGCAAATCCCACAGAAAAATGACAGGCAGAAGTTCAGTACCAAGCGCTTTCACTTTTATTAATGCATCGTCTGGGTACAAGTGAGGCACAGATGAAAGGAAGGTTACCAAGTAAACAAAAAGAACAAGAATACCAGATGATTAATTGTCAAAAAGTTTTGTATAAACAGAAAGATAATCCAGGATAATCTGGGATCAAGTAGTCACAAACTAAAACATAGCCTAACTACAAGGGATACGAAAGTTTAGCCATACAAAATCCAAAAACATGAATAAAAATGAATACCAGATGGTTAATTGCCAAGGGGTAATAAACAAAAGGGTAACCAAAAAATCCAGGATCATGCAGTCACAAACTAGAACCAAATACTTAACAGAAGAGATGTTCTTACGTGTATAAAACTGAATACTAATTTTTGCTTATACAGTGAACCCCTGTGTATTCGCGGGGATCGTCCCCCTGACTAATGGGTCAAATCCATAAATGCTTAAAACCCTCTAAAAACACATAGAACTGCCCATTTTGATAGCTTAAACACAGAAAAACCAATGTAAAAATGCTTATACCTGAATATTTTAATAGTTTTATCACAAAAGTGCATTTATTCATGAAAATTATATGAAAGTACAGTAATTAGTGAATATTTCTCAGTGAAAAATACCATGAAAAATGGCGAATTTTCCGCGAATGATGGCTAGATATATGTTCCACAGAGAAACCACCGAATGCGTTAGTCATGACGTTGACAATGCGAATACGGGGTTCACTGTATTTATCAACAACTTTTTTAATTATAAAGGCATCAACAGTTTAAACAAACCAAGACTAAAGTTTAGAATACTTTCAGAACTTGGCTTGATAAAACAAATTCGATAATATTCCTTTTAACTGTGTCGTTGCATGGGACTAAAGATCTTGCTTCACTCCAATTAATAGGATGATCTGAATCTCATATGTATGAATAATGCATTCAATATTTGGCCATTTCTCACAGAATATTGGTGTTGTTTGATTCGTTTGTGGAAGAAATTTTTTCCAGTTTGTCCATAGTACAGTATATTTTATCACATTTTTACAAGGAATTTCATAGATGCAGCCAGGAACATATCTAGGAGAATTTTTTATTACTAAACTCTTAACATTAACCCTTAAACGCCAACTGAAATATTTTACGTTGACAAAACTTGTCTGTCGGGTGCCAAGTGGACATAAAAATACGTTGACTACAAAAGTTTTTTTAAATATTCAGGAAAAAATACTTTATAGGCCTAATTTCAATTTTAAATCCTGCTTTGAGGGATGCTGGGAGTTCACGGATCACGCTGTTGTTTTGTTTACAAACGTGACCCAGCTGCATTATTGCATCTTGTAATTTCTTTCTTATCCCAAAAGAAAGCATTAGGTAACTCTGCTGAAAATCTCAGAAATTCTTTAGTCACTCTGTCGTAATTTTGCACTATTTTCTTAAAGCCTTTACATAAACTTTTATATATGAAAATGTGCACAATTTCATGTAGAATACAACAAAAAATAACTCATGGTTGTTGCTTTTATCAATTTTGACATATTTTCACATAAATCACGATAAGTGCAAAATTTCAACCTTCAGTCAACTTTAACTCGACCGAAATGGTAAAAAATGCAATTGTAAGCTAAAACGCTTACATTCTAGTAATATTCAATCATTTACCTTCATTTTGCAACAAATGAGAAGTCTCTAGCACAATATTTCGATTTATGGTGAATTTTTTAAAAACTTTTTCCTTAAGTCTTGCCCTAACTCTGCTGAAAATCTCAAAAATTCTTTAGTCACTTTGTTGTAATTTTTGCACTGTTTTCTATTACCAGTTACATAAAGTTTTATATATGAAAGTGTGTGAAATTTCATGTAGAATACAACAAAAAATAATTCATGGTTGTAGCTTTATCAATTTTGACATATTTTCATATAAATCACGATAAATGCCAAAATTTCAACCTTTGGTCAACTTTGACTTGACCGAAATGGTAAAAAAAATGCAGTTGTAAGCTAAACCTCTTGCATTCTAGTAATATTCAATTATTTACCTTCATTTTGCAACAAACGAGAAGTCTCTAGCACAATATTTCGATTTATGGTGAATTTTTTGAAAAAACTTTTTTCCTTACGTCCATAACTCTGCTGAAAATCTTGTAAGAACCTATTTTCTCGCCTTTTCTTCAAAACACGTGTATATTTCGTGTGTTCATCGTCCCATTTCGTGGACATGACAAAAAAAATCTCGTTTTTTTCTCTAAAGGAACGCGATTTCAACCATACAATATTTCCGTCTGTTTCTCCCTAACCATTGTTGTCTTGATGTATGTACAATCACCATTACTTGCATTGCCATACAAACATTCTAATCATGTACTCATAATGTTCCAAAAATGAATCTTCTGTAAAAACTGTGTGTATGTTTCTGTTTGTGAAAAACACCAAACGTCTTTGCCACTCCGATGGACAGCGAACACAGTTTGGAAGAGAGCATTAAGCGTCGCCAAGGCTCTTACAATCTCAGAAATTCTGTAGTCACTGTCATAATTTTGCACAGTTTTCTACTTCCAGCCGTTACATAAAGTTTTTGTATATGAAAATGTGCGCAATTTCATGTAGAATATAACAAAAAATAACTCATGGTTGTAGCTTTTATCAGTTTTGAAATATTTTCATATAAAATCACGATAAGTGCAAAATCAAAACCTACGGTCAACTTTGACTCGACAGAAATGATGACCGAAAAATGCAATTGTACGCTAAAACTCTTACATTCTAGTAACATTCAATCATTTACTTTCATTTTGCAACAAGCGGGAAGTCTCTAGCACAATATGTCGATTTATGGTGAATTTTTGAAAAAACTTTTGTTACCCTTTTAACAGGAACTCTGCTGAAAATCTCAGAATTTCTTTAGTCACCTTGTCGTAATTTTCGCACCGTTTTCTATTAGGCGTTACATAAAATGTTATACATGAAAATGTGCGCAATTTCATGTAGAATACAACAAAAATAACTCATGGTTGTAGCTTTTATCAGTTTTGAAATATTTTCATATAAATCAAGATAAATAGAAAATATTTTATTTTTTACATGCATAAATCAACTTTAACTTGACCGAAATGGTCAAAACTGCAATTGTGTAAAAAAACACTTACAGTCTAGTAATATTCAATCAATTACCTTCATTTTGCAACAAACGGAAGCATCTAGCACAATATTTCGATTTATGGTGAATTTTTGAAAAAAAAATTTTTGTTCATGAGACTTACCTGTCAGATATATATATAGCTGTATTCTCTGATAGTCCGACAGAATTTCAGAACTTACAAGGACTTTACATGTGGGAGATCAGGTGGTTAGTACCCATTCCGCCGCTGGGAGGCGGGTATCAGAACCATTCCCATTTTCTATTCAGATTTTCTCTGTCGCGGTACTGTCAACACCTGTTTTCAGTACCTCCGTCTTGGATTTAAACTTTAAACTTGGTTGTCACTTAAGTATTTGTTTGACTTTTGGTTTTTGGCACTGGCATTTTCCAAAGATGGACTGTTTTGGATTTTAGCTTTGTTTTTTTTTGGATTAAGATGTCTGAATCTAGTTCTTCTAGTTATAGAGTTTGCTGTGTGCAAGACTGTAAGGTGAGGCTACCGAAAATTTACTTTATTAGATCCTCACACTGTATGCTTGAGTGTAGGGGCATGTTTGTTTATTTAATGATCGATGCAAGGAGTGTGAGTCTTTGCCTGATGCTAGTTGGAGGACTTATGATTCCTATGTGTTAAGTTTTAGTGGGGATAGGATCTGGAGGTCTTCCTCCAGAAGTGTTTCAGTGAGTAGAGTCAACGCTTTAGTGTTTTTCACCTGAAAACCCTCCCGTAGAGCGTAGCTTTTCCTAACCCTGTGGTGTTGCCCCGGGCCCTGAGGTTGTGTCTGCGGAAGGAGATGCCCTGTCGGTTGTTATGTCTTCCATTTTTAACCTGGAAGCTAAAATGCTCGCTCTTCAAAGTGCTGTGAAGTGCAGTGATAGTGTCTGTCCCCTAGTGTTGTGGAGGGGGCGTCAGATTAGCCGTATAATGCCTCTAGGCCTGGACCTCTACAGACTCCCAGGACTCAGGAGTGGGCATTTTAAAGACCATGCAAGAGGGTTCGCGGACCCCCACCGATCTGGCGTCCCTTAATGGTCCTGTTGGCGCTTCCCAGGCTGCCAAGGATCGTGTTACACGAATCTTTGGATTGCTTCGTCCCCTATCTTCTCCCCGCGTCAATGGAACTCTCTGAAGGACTCTCCCTTTGAAGAAGTTTCAAAGAAGGGGCCTGAATTTTTCCCCTTTTTCGTTAATGACGCTCTTCGCTATTCTCGGAGAGATTTGACGCCTTCCCGCCGCAGAAGAGGACCAGGACGTCATCGGACGATGATCTCTTTTGCGCCCATTTTGCTAGGAAGAAAACTGTTGCTTCCTGTGAGAAGGGAAGGCGTCCTCTGATGCCACTTGTCTTCTCACAGAATCAGCCCTTCTCCTGAGGAGGATAAGCCTCCTAATCTCAGCTTCTCAGACATGCAGAGGCAGTTGTCTTCATTAATGGCCCAGAAGGAGACTGATCGATGTCGTTGTCGGAAGGATTCCGACTGCCGATCAAGAGGTCCAAACCGTCCCCTTCTCCTTCTCCTTTGTCTTCTTCTCAGCTCCTGTTGCCTCTAACAGCCTAAGTCCTTTGGCTCAGCGCTTTGGTGGTCTCAGCAGGGATCACCAATTCCCTCTTTCTGGCGCTCTCCATGCTGCTTTCCTCTTGGCTTCTGTAGTTATGACGCTCCACTTGTTTCTCGCCATGGCGCTTCTTTCATGCTGCTAAGCATGGCGCTCCATCATGCTGCTTGGCAAGACGCCCCCTTGCTGCTTTACCTCTTGGGGCGCTTTCGTCAAGGATGCAAGTCAAGGCGCTTCTTTTGAGATTTTCGCAACCCCTCTCGGACTTCTTCCAAGCAGAAGTCCCTTTGTTTCATTTGGTCTGCAAGGGCTTGGACCTCCGGAGTTTCTCCAGTCTCTTCAGTTGCTCCCATTGAAGAAGGAGAGCTGTCAAGTGCATCGGAACCTGCAGTTGAGGAACAGTCCTCGACTTCATCAGCTTCTTCCGATTACCAGGTCTTGACTACGTTTGCTGAAGGACTTGTTTGGGGACAAGTTTCAACCTTCTGCTCCTCTATATTTCCTCCTTCTGCAGTTAACCTCGTCAAAATCACAAAAGACTTCAGGTTTTTGTGAAAATGGCTTCTCTTCTCGAAGAGGGCCTTTAAGAAGGTTCAGGAGTGGATGGACTCCAGGAAGGCCCAGTGCAAGACTTCTTTAGCCCTGCCTCCAATCAAGATTGAGTGGGAAAGCGGGGATTTGGTGCGAGACGGAGAGGATGTTGGTTGGAGAGTTCCTTCCTCTTCCCAAGGGACTTTTCCAGCCTTGTGGACGCTCCCAGAAGGTCTCTCCTTTCCAGCGATGTCCTGGACGTTGTCTGAGACTGATCACCATCTGAAAGGTCTCTTCAGAACATTGGAAGTTTCAACTTTCTGGACTGGTGCCTGGGAGTCCTGGACTTGCAGGCTCGTCAGCCTGACTCCATTAGTCTGGGAGAATTGTTCAGCATCTAACTTGCATGGACAAGGCGGTCAGGGATGGCTCGAAGAGCTGGCTGCCCACTTCTGTACAGGGCTTTTAAAAAGAGAGCCATATACTGCAACTTCACTGCTAAGTCGGTCTCTCCTTCTCAGAGGGCAGAGTTGCTGTTGCTATTCATAGTAGCCATCTTTTCCCCAGTCCTTATTCAAGGATACTGCCATGCCACTTTGCAAGAGAAGGCTACTCAAGACCTCCTGGCCCAGTCTTCTAGAAGTCCAGCAGTCCCTTCTTCTTCTTCCCTGGGCAGGCTTCCAAGATGAGGAGCCCTTTAATAGGAGCTTCTTCAAGATCTCCTCTCGAGGAAGAGGTCTCTCCAGAGGAGAGCCCCTTCAAAACCTAGGGGCAAGAAAGTGACTCTGTGGACCTCAGACACCGGTTGGAGCCAGGCTTCTTTCCTTTGCAAGAGCCTGGAGAGAGAGAGGGACGGACAACTGGTCCCTCGAAGTCATCGAAAAGGGATACAAGATCCCATTCCTCGTCTTACCTCCGTTGTCACTGAAGCCCAGGATCTGTCACCATCCTATCAGCAGGAGAAGCAGCAGATTCTATTAGACTCGAGCAAATGCTCGAGAAGAGAGCTGTGGAACAGGTCTCAGATTTACAATCCCGGGCTTTTACAACAGGTTGTTCCTGGTCCCAAAGCAGTCAGGAGGATGGAGACCAGTCCTGGGCGTCAGCAGGTTGAACCATTTCGTTCTGAAAGAAAAGTTCAAAATGGCGTCCAGTCGGTTATAGGAGCCTTAAGACCAGGCGACTGGATGGTTTCTCGATCTCCAGGGCGCCTACTTTCCGTCCCTATACATCCTGTATCAAGGAAGTACCTGAGATTTGTCCTGCGGGGACAGGTATATCAGTTCAGGGCTCTCTGCTTCGGGCTAAGCACAGCCCCTATGGTCTTCACGGTGTTAATGAGGAATGTGGTGAGATGGCTTCACCTTGCAGGGATAAAGTCTCACTTTATTTGGACGATTGGCTCATTCGAGCCTCGTCAATGTCAAGGTGTCTGGAGGACCTTCACCTACCCGTTGGGTTTGGCAAGTCCCTAGGACTTCTGGTGAATTTCGAAAAGTCCCATCTGACCTGACTCAGTCCATCGTTTATCTGGGGATTCAGATGGATTCAGTGGCTTTTAGAGCTTTTCCGTCCAAGAAAGACAGCAGCAGTGCTTAGACAAAGTTTCAGCCTTCCTGCGGGAAAGAAACATGCTCGGTGAGGAATGGATGAGTCTGCTGGGGACCATTTCATAACTGGAGAAGTTTGTTTCCCTGGGAGACTGCATCTCAGACCATTTCAATTCTTTCTTGCAGAGAATTGGCAGGACAAGGAGGATCTGGAAGTTTCTCTGAAGATCTAATCGCCAAATAAAGGATCACCTAAGGTGGTGGCTCGATCCATCAAAGTTGGCAGAAGGCGTTTCTCTCAAACTTCAGAACCCCGACCTATTGTTGTTTTCGGCGTCCCACATCGGGATGAGGGAGCAACACTAGGGGAAGAAGTGTCGGGCACCTGGAGAGGGGAACAGGTGTCCTGGCACATAAATCTCAAAGAATTGGGGCGATTCAGTTGGCCCTACTTTTCTTTGAGGGACGTTCTCACTGAGTAGTCCAGATCAACTCCGGACAACACCACAGGCCCTGAACTTCAGCATACCTAAAGAAACAGGGAGGAACTCACTCTCGGTCCCTGTTATGCTTTAGCAAAGGACATCCTGCTGTGGGCTCAGGCCCGAATATTACGATCCTCACGAGGTTTGCAATTGCAGGTGTAGAGAATGTCCATGCATGATCTTCTAAGTCGGCAACAACAACTGCTACCGACCTGAGTGGACCCTGCACCAAGAGGTTTGTCAGGGACTGTGGAGGCTATGGGGACGTCCCTTGGTGGATCTCTTTGCAAAAGAAAGACGAAGAGAGCTCCTCTTTACTGCTCCCCTGTACTGGATCCAGGAGCGATCTCAGTAGATGCTATTCTCTGGGATTGGGCGGGGATGGAAGTTTATGCCTTTCCCCGTTCAAAATCCTCGGAGAAGTCATCAGGAAGTTTGCTGTCGTCAGAAGGGACGAAGACCATGACGTTGATTGCCCGTTTTGGCCTTTGATGCAGGAGTGGTTCACAGAGGTCATGTCCTTCCAGTGGACTTTCCGAGAACACTGCCCATGAGAGTCGATCTACTCAGACAGCCCCACTTCGAGGTACCACAAAAACCTCCCCCCTCTGAGTCTGACTGCATTCAGACTAAAAGAGAAATTGGCCAGAGCGAGAGGTTTTTCTAGATCAGTGGCGGCGAGCTATTGCCAGAACCAGAAGATTCTCTTCCAGTAATTTGAACCAATCGAAGTGGACTGTGTTCAGGAGATGGTGTAGAAAGAAGGGCATTTCCTCTACCACGACCTCTGTGAGTCAGATAGCACTTCCTCTTGTTTCTGAGGAGTGAAGTCAAACTAGCGGTCCCGACTATCAAGGGATACATGTATATGCTATCAGCCGTTTTTAGGCATAGAAACCTGGACCTGTTTAACAACAAAGACCTTCACGATCTATTTAAATCATTGAAACCATCAAAGGTGCCTCAGCAAAGGACTCCTTGGAATTTAGATGTGGTGTTACGGTTCCTGATGTCCAGTCCTTTCGAGCCTCTTCGTTCTGCAACATTGAGGAACATTACCGAAAACTATTTTTCTAACCGCTCTAGCAACTGCGAAGAGGTTAGCAACTTCAAGCCTTCAGTAAACATATAGGCTTTAAAGGACATAACGCAGTTTGTACTTTAAGTCCTACTTTTAGCAAAAAGCGAGAACCCGTCTAACCCTTGGCCCAAGAGCTTGAAATTAAGGGTATGGCTGAGATTCTGGGTCAAGAGCCAGAAAGAGTCCTTTGCCCTGTCAGGGCTCTCAAGTTCTACTTGGACAAAATGAAGGAAAGTCGAGGCCCTCGGACAATCTATGGTGTTCAGTGAAGAGAATGAGACTTACCTATGTCGAAGAATGCACTGGCATTCTTCCTGAGGCTACACGATTAAAGAAGCCCATTTATGCTGTCAAGACACTGATTTTAAACTTCTGAAAGTCAATGCTCACGAGGAGAGAGCGGTTGCAACTTCAGTGGCTTTTCAGAAGAATATGACACTCAATAACATTCTGGGTGCCACATTTTGGCGTAGATACTTGTCTCTGTGTTAAAAACACTACCTGAGAGATGTGAAGACAACATATGAGACTGCTTCTCGCTAGGACCATACGTTTCCGACAGATACAATCCTGGGGGCAGGGAGTGACACACATCCTATCCCAGAGGGGGACTTCCCACTCTTTAGCTTTAGTTTTGCTATCCTAACTTAGTTAGGCTTGGTTTTCTTGGTTGTTTTTCTTTAGATTGCCCTTATGGTGTATGGTCAATATGGTCTAGTCACATGATCTTTCCTATAGGTCACGCCCCGTTGACAGATCATCTAGAACTCACCAGCTATTACAGGTCACTACCTTGCTGGAGACTCTGAAGTAAAGCAGAAGCGGACTTGGGTGACAGTAATCACGAAGTCAGCTATGCTAACAGGTAAGGAACCAAGGTGTCAATCACCTACATGTATTATGTTTCCTAAATCCTATTCTGTCTGTACCCACCTCCAATGGTGGTATTCAGCTATATATATATCTGACAGGTAAGTCTCATGAACAAAATGATATTTTAATGATAAAATAAAGTTTGTTCATAAAATAAGATATATATATTCATAGTGCCATTTTACCTCCCTCAGGAGACAGTGGCACTAGAAAATCTGAATAGAAAATGGGAATGGTTCCTGATACCCGCCTCCCAGCGGCGGAATGGTACTAACCACCTGATGTCCCACTGCATGTTCGTAAGTTTTGAAATTCTGTCGGACTATCAGAGAATACAGCTATATATATATATCTGCCAGGTAAGTATGAACAAACTTTATTTTATCATTAAAATATCATTTTTTACGTCCACGTGTGCGAATTCATGCATCATTTTGTGATAATATTTTCTCTGTGTTGCTTTGATCGTTTTACAATTTGTTATATACCAAAATCATCGCAATTTGGTGTACAATACAATTAAAAAAGTAACTTATTAGCTTTAACCGTTTGCTCACAGCGCAATTTGTATACAATTATATATGAAACTTTTTTTCACACTGTCATATATTGCAATATTTATATATGATAATGATATTTTTTCATTTCTGATGGTTGCATACTAAACTTCAGGCAATGAGAAAAAGGACCAACAATGAACTTGTTAATCTTAAAAACTACGCATGCTGTGATTTTTGAAAAAACTTTTATCCGCTTTGATTTACTAACTCCCAAATGCACATGACATCGACATAACACTTTTGTAAATAGGGAGGCTCGGCGTTTAAGGTTTAAAATGACTGAAAACAACATTTATGTTTCTCTTTAAAATTATAGGAATTTGTAAAAACCTTTCATTATTCCGTAATTTGAGAATATTTTTGCTTGCTGAATTCAAGTTTGTTATTAGTTAAACAAAATGTTTTCCTGGCTCTTTTCCATGCTACATGTACAAAGGTCCTTGGGTATTTAAGTTTCAAAGCAATATCATAAATAGTTTTGATCTCAGCATCAATGAACTGCGGGCTACAAGCGCTAAAGCCCTAAGAACATTCCAGAAAAGACAGAATTTAACATTTAGATGATGATTGGTATAATAATGAATAAAAGAGGCAATCTTAGTTGATTTTAAAAGACTGAAAAGGTGAAATTTCTATTATTTCTATGGACAGTTACATTAAGAAAATTCAAATTACAATTTCTTTCTTCCTCTACAGGAAATTTTATAGAAGGGACTAAATTATTTAGCCTAATGAGAAATTCTGGAGATTTTTGTGAACTGGCCAGACAGAAAATATCATCCACATACCTATACCATATAACTTTTCAGGGCAAAATACTCATAGAATTTTGTCTAAAAAATTCCATGTAAATATTGCTAAGGACAGGAGATAAGAGATTACCCATAGCCATGCTGAACTTTGTACAAAAAAATTCCCCATTAAAGCAAATTTACTATATTTGATACATAACCTTATAAGATTAGTGAGGTTTGCTACAGTTAAAGGAATATCATAACTTTCTAATTCTTCCTCAAAAAATACCAGTAAATCATCTACAGACACTTTTGTAAATAAAGGGACAACATCAAAACTAACCATAGTAAAATCAAATTTCAAATTCAAATGATTCAATTTATCTATAAAGTCAACATTATTTTTTACATTCCTGTTAGACCAGTCATTAGTTCAGCAGGCTCAGTTTCATATATTTTATCAAAATGGATTGTAAAAATTCTTACACCTGTGGTAGGAAACATTTATAATAATACGAATGTAAAAAAGAATGTCGACTTTATAGTAAAATCAAATTTCAAATTCAGACTACTGTATTCAATTTGTTCATAAAGTCGACATTATTTTTTACATTCATGTTAGAAATGTTTCCTATCGAAGGTGTAAGAATTTTTACAAGCCATTTAGGTAAATTATACGAAACCGAGCCTGCTGAACTAATGACTGGTCTAATAGGAATGTAAAAAAGGGATTTTGACAAAGGAAAACTCTATTTCTGAGGGAGGCCCCGTGTCACCCGGTGAAATTCCATACTAACACGAATTTCTAGGTATAGTATTGCTAGATATACCAGAGAAAAAAGAGCTTTCAGGAATGCTGGAGTTACTACCCCCAGATCGAGCGTCTTCCATAGTGGAGACGTCGGTATAACCAAGGGTGAGTGAAAGGATCACAACCACAGAGCCACACTCAAAAGACATCCCCTTGTCAAAACCCCCGGGAAAGAGTGGTGAGCCGTTCCAGCCCCTACGCTCATCCGCCCGCCAGGCCGGCGACTCCAGCGCCATCTACACTCATTCCAGACTAGCACCACCCCCAGGCTTGGCATGTGCAAGTAGGGGGGTGCAAAACCAGCTTCTGGGAGGGTCACCGGCTGACACGGGGCCTCCCTCAGAAATAGATTTTCCTTTGTCAAAATCCCTTTCTGAGTCCAGCCCCGTGTCAGCCGGTGAAATAGTGACAGAGAATCATGCCAAGACTGCAAACTACAGAAAAGGAAAAGGTGATCTGAACAAAAAAACAGGCTATGAAAAAATAGATTTAATTAAAATATCTCTCCACAAAAAATAAGATTAGTAATAGGTAAAATACATTAATATAACCTTAAGAGTAAAGTACAAAAACAGGTACACAAACAAATAGGAGGGTAAAACAGTACAAAATAATATAAAATTACAAGTGAGTAAATATAAACTTATACTTAAGAATAAAGAGAGACATTTACAATATGGGAAAAATTATATATAGGTACATGGAGCAAAATAAAAACAGCCCAGTACCCCAAAGACAAATCAAATACACAGCATGTCAAATATACAATCACCCAGACAGGATAATAACAAGGCAATAATAACATCAATTATGAGGAGCCAGGCAGTGAGGCATGATAGATCCAGGAGGGCAGGCAGAGAAATAAATGAGGCAGGCGGGCGGGGGGGAAAGGATAAGGTTTAATGATAATTAAGGTGGGGAGATGACACTCCCCACAGCCACTGCAGAAAATTTTAGGGCTTGAGTGATTTTTAAATAATGGCGTTTAAACACTAGAGGTGATTTCTATCCCATTATATTTGGTAAGTTCAGCAAAATCCATATTATGAAAATAATTAGTGGAGTAGCTACTGCTCGGAATATCATGAACCTTAGGGACTGAATCTGGGTTAGCTTGTTTAATAAAATACAGAATTTGCTGTCTTATAGCATTCAACGACAGAGTTCCACCTTTCTCCCTGATAAAAAGAGGACCCGACTTACCTGTGGAGTTCTTAAAAGGTAAGACTTTAAGGTATAGACTGGGCATAAAGACTGGTCCTGTGGAAGAGGCACCACCTTCCAAGGAGACCACCTGTCCTGAGGGTCTTCATTTTTAGCTAAAATGTATGATCAGGGAAAGGAGGACTTCTCCGGACGGGAGGAAATTAACAAAATCATCACCCCTAGTGAGAGCCGATAGCTCTGAAATTCTGGCACCTGAAGCCAAACTAATCAGAAATAAAGTTTTCCTTAACAGATCCATATAAGAGCAATGTGAGTTGTCAATCTCAGATGCTAACTTAAGAACATCATTGAGGAACCACGTAACAGAATGAGGGCGTGTTACTGGGTCTCAAACGAGCACATGCTCTAGGGATAGATGAAAAGTAAGAATCTGTAAGGTCAATTTTAAAACCATACAAAAATACCTTCTTTAAGGCTGACTTAGCTGTAGTAATAGTGGCCGGGCAAGGCCTTTTTCAAACAATGATCTAAAGAAGGTAACTGCTAGGTTAGTAGTCATAGTTTGAGCTTCAGATGCCTTCAAAAAGGATGCTAATTTTTTGACTGCTGAATCATATTGTCTGAGAGTAGACTCTCTCTTATCTGATTCTAAAAACAGAGTGTTAACGGGTCAATGTTTGCTCCCTTTTGAGCAGCGAACTTTATAAAGTCCATAAAACTAGGGCATTCTGAATTTTTAAGAGGAAGCTGACACAGTCTTGGTTTGTACTGTCTTGGGTCAATCTGGGATTGGGAATCTGATGACACCGCAACTTGAGTTCCTGAAGAAGAGGGAACCAGTTGCTCTTCGGCCAATAGGGGCTACCAGAGCCAGTTGACCTTTGAATGACCTGAGTTTGTGTAATACTTTCAACAACATGTTTATTGGGGGAAAAGATAAATCTTCTCCCAATTGTTCCAATCTATGGTCATTATGTCCGTGGCATAAGCCTGAGGGTCCAGGTTCGGGAGCCACATAACAGGGAAGCTTGAAGTTGCTCTCCGTTGCGAACAGATCCACTTGGAGACCCGGAACCTGGCGGCAAACCCAATTGAATGATTCTCCGTCCAGAGACCACTCCGTCTCCAACGGAGTGGTTCTGGACAGGAATCCGCCACCATGTTCCGCACCCCGCTAGGTGGGTGGCTGACAGATGCCAGCCGTGCTTGTTCGCCAGGGAGAAGATAGCTACCATCACCTGGTTTACTCGACCTGATTTGGAGCCGCCCCTGTTGATGCAATGAACCACCACTGCGCTGTCCAACACCAGCCTGATGTGAATCCGGCTGGGGGGCGGAGTTTCTTTAAAGTTAGAAATACCGCCATAGCTTCCAAGGTGTTTATATGGAACTGTTGAAACATTGTGGACCAAGTTCCTTGTACTTTTGTTTTGGCGAATACCCTCCCCAGCCGCTTAATGAAGGCGTCTGTGTGAACTACCAGCGCCGGAGGGGGAAACTGAAGTGGGACTGTCTTGACAGGCCACTGACTGTGGACCAAGGCCCCAGTCTTGCCTTCAAAATTCACGGGATGGAAGAGACCTTGTCTCTGAGCCTGACATTGGCTCGACTCCGCCACACTCTGTTTATGTCTTTTAATTTCACTTTTAAGAGCAGGTCCGTCACTGAAGCAAATTGAAGAGAGCCAAGGATTCTCTCTTGGGACCGGCGGGATGCTGATTTGTCCTTCAGAAATTTTCTGGTAAGGGATGCTATCTCCTTCCGTTTGGGAGGCGGGAGGGATAGCGTGTGAGAGGACAGATCCCACTGGAGACCCAGCCACTGAAACCGGGACTCGGAGTCAGGCGGGACTTCTCTCTGTTCAGCTGAAAACCTAACGACTCCAGGAACTTGATGACAATGGCCGTAGCCTTCCGACACTCTTGAACTGTTGGAGCCCAGATTATCCAATCGTCCAGGTACACTGCTAGGGAGATCCCTCGGGACCGGAGCTGCTGAACTACTGTTCCGCCAGCTTTGTAAATATCCTGGGGCTATATTTTAGACCGAAGGGCATGACCCTGAAGGAGTAGGCTTGCTTCCCGAGTCTGAAACCCAGGAAGGGAGAGAAGTTCCGCGCAACCGGGACGTGATAGTAAGCGTCTGAAAGATCGATAGAGGTGGTGACGGCTCCACGCGGAAGTAGAGTCCGTACCTGAGCTACCATAAGCATGCGAAATTTGTCGCATTTTATATAAAGATTTAGACGCGACAGATCCAGAATCACTCTTTGCTGAACGGAGTCTTTCTTTGGGACAGTGAACAACCTGCCTTGAAATTTGAGGTGCCTTACTTTCTTTATTGCTCGCTTGTTGAGCAGTTCTGCCACATATTCCTGTAGGACTTTGGAGGGGGTTGGTAAAACCTGACAGAGGAGGGGGATCCTTGATCCAGCTCCAACCCAGACCTGTGGACACAATGCTGTGTGCCCAAGGGCTGAAGGACCACTGGTCTCTGAACCAGTAGAGGCGACCACCTACCTGACTGGTCTCAGTGGGAGGAAGCGGGTTTGTTTCCTCTACCACGTCCAGGTTTCCCTCTTGGGTGGTGTTGGCTTGCCTCTGTAAGGGGCCCGACCTCTTCCCCCTTGCGCTCCTATTAAGGCCGTGAAAGAACCCACGGCCCTCATAGGTAGGGTTGTATGCTGGTGAGGCAGACGTACGAGGTGCAGCAAGGGGTTGGGCTGGTTGGACCAGCACATATTGTTGGGGATGAGCCTTGGAGGTGGAGGGCTGGGCCACTGCCGAGACTGGGACAGCCTGGACGACCGTCTGATGGTGAGGCCTTTTATGCCTCCTGAAGCGTTTACCAGACTTGGTCTGGGGGCCGCCAGATTCTGGGGTTTTCGCTTGTAGGCTGAAATACCCCAATGCGAGCGCAGACTCTGGTTAGCTCTTGTAGCCTCCTTTAAAACACTGGCTACGTCATCATCTGGGGAAGAGGTTAGGTCCCCAGATAGAGCTCTTCATGAGCTTGTTAGGCTCATGACGTATGGTGGCATCAGCAAAGATGAACTTTCTGCATTCTAATTTGGCCACCATAAAATCAAACAGGTCTGACTGAAACCCTGCTAACAGGGATTTAGCCAGACCCTGGAAGAAGGGCTCCTCTGCGCAGGAGACGGCAGTCGCTTCTGTGAGGCAGAGGGAGTTCAAGGACCGGCCTAATCTAGTCCGGGCCTCAAACTCTGCCTTCAGCAAAGCTTCCGGGAGCTTAGGAAGCTGCTCGCTAAATGGGAAGGCACAGTGAGCGTCCAACTTTCCCACAGTAAAGGTGGACGGGCGTCTTTCCAAAACTCCTCACCCCTGGGAATACCAGGGATGTGAGTCTGTCTCCCTTAATTGAGGCAGAGGATTACCTTCAAAGCAAGCCTGAGCCGTAGCCAGAGCCACTTTGTTAATGCAGGGAGTGGGCAACTTATCACCCAAGGAAAACATAGTATAGTTGCCCTTGAAAGGAACTTAGTTATTGTTCTCTGCCTGCCACTCCGTAAGAGTGCGCAGGAGAGTAGACTGAGCCTGGTCCCTAGGAAAGATCACTGTCTCTCTGGGGACCTTCTCTGAGCGTACCCAGGCTTCCTCCGTCAGCCTAACGAAGCCTGGGTAAGGGGGCAGGAGATCGGGGGGAAAGACTCCAAACTCCCAAGACCTTCAGGCCATCGTGTTGGATGGCCCGGAGGGCAAAACGCCAAGGGTTCCCGACATCAAAGGGAGGAGATCAGCCGTATCTGGAATCTCATACTGAGGTTCGGCCCGCCTGGGCGAGCCATACCCGCCAGTATGTTATCATGGCTGGAAGCTTCTCGAGATTTTGGAGTAAACTTTGACTCAACCTCCGCCGAGAACCTTTTAAGAAGCTGGTTGGCAAACACCTCAGGGTCAAAGGCAGGCTGGCGAGGAGGGCTTGGTTTTGATGCCCTCTTACTCGCGCCTTTGCCGAGGTTCCTGGTTTGCTCCCGGAGGCTACAGGTATGAAACCTTAGCCTTCGACGGGGAAAGGAGATGCTTTCCTGGAAGACGAGGACTTAAAGCCCTTCGCCTTCCATGAAGTCTTCAACTTCAACTTGGGGACAGCTGATGGAGCCCTGTCACCCAAGATGGAAGACTTGCAAAACCTGTAAAGGAAGATGCAGAGGAAGATGGGGAATCAAAAAGGGGCCCGCCCCGCAACCTCACTTACCTCACTACCTACCACCTGGTCCTGCTCCGTATTCATTGGCTCCAGGTCCAAGTCCAAGGCGGCGACGTCCTCCGAAACCTCCGCGTACAAGATGTCCTCTTGGGTGGCTGGGTCGCATCCCGGATCTGCTGAATGATGGGGGTGGCCAACTCCACTGGGGCGGCAGCAGCACCCGTGCGCGCCGGGGTAAAGCAGGTCCTCAACCTTGCGTCGAGGACGTAAGGCTTCCCCGACGGAACGTTCCTTCCAAACCCAGCCACCCAGGCGCGGAGAGATTCCAGAGATGTTTTCTTGGAGGACTCGTCCGCCTGAAAGAGAACAGGCAATCAGAACTAACATACTGTAATATAAAGTTGATTACAATATGAGCATTTATTAGACTGAAGAGGCGTAAGAATGAAAAGCTATATCTTACCGACTCGTCCTGGATGCTACTACACAAAGCGAAGCAAACCTCACAGCCATCAGGGTGCCAAACAATGAGGTCATCCAGCCGGACCGCAACCAACCGCGTGGGTCCGGCACACCACATGCCCGTAGGGTTGCTGGAGATGAAGCGGTGCACCCTGGCTCCTCACAGCGAACAGTCTGTAAGTGTAAAAGTACATGAACCTACCACTCTAAGAAACCTAAAGCTGGTAGGCCCGGGTATTTCAACCTACTACCGGAGGACTCCGGTGGGAAGAAAAACCCCTCGTCAGAGACGGGGTCCAACAAACCATAAATTAAACAGAGTGGAAAGTAAGTTGCATCCAGACCCGGAATACTCCGGCGGAACGAAGAGCTGAGTCAACAGGGCCCCTCACCACAAGGGATGCCAGCAAAAAGACGGCGGAACCCCAGGGCAGGACACCGGACCCAATAAAATAATAATAATAATATGTAGTGGCGGAGTGAGAAGGTCACTCCGCCAGTAAATATATATATATAATAAAAAAAAAGTGATAAAACGGAACTGGTAACAAGGTAATGAAATCCACATTCCGGAGACCGGAGATCCCCTCCCGGAGATCCCAAACCTCCCACTAGAGAAACAATAGGAGGGTGAGGCTACCAAACGCAGATAGGCCATATACATAAGGGCCGGAGCAAGTATAATCAACCCAACTAAGACAAACTCAAACGGGAAAGAGGTGAAGAACAGGAATAAGAATGTTGAAACCCGCTCGATCCTAGGAGAGCAGGTTAGCGAAACATCAAGACAAACAGCGCCACCGGGACTTGCTCTGGGAGGGCGAATCCCTCCACCAGGGGAAAGCCCCCAACTCGGAGAAAAACGCCAGCTAGCGTCACCCGCACGAGAAGAGGCAAGAGCTGGCCTGAGATGGGGAGGGGGGGAAGGGTTGGGGGGTAGGGATGGGGTAGGCTACCAGTGAAAACAGGAGACAAGGGAAGATGCTTCACCCGCTCAACTGCAAACACACACCACGCCAAGAAAATTAATACTAGCCAGGGAGGACAAGCCTACCCCAAATGAGGGAGAGGGGATATGCGACCAAGGCCTCAACACGCCAACTCCTGCCTAGTCATAGCCTAGGTCAATACCCGTGCCTAGGCATAGCCTAGGCTAACGGGGAGGGACAAGGGAAGGGTGGGAGGAAATAACAGGGAGAGAAATTTCCGTGCCGAGAACCAACCAGGACCGAAAAAGAAGGGGAGGAAGCCAAATAGCCTAGAGGAGACACACCCAATGAACTCTACCCCTCCGTGGAGAAGGGGGAGGACTAAGGGGTCTCACTCTGCCACCCAAACAATGGCCCATGGAAGAAACAGCAACAAAACTCCCTCAACCTGAGGGTCCACCCCACGCCTAACCTAAAGGGCAGAGCGGGAGGCCAAGGAAGCAAAACGAGCCTAACTGGACATAGACAGGCAAGGGAGGGCCCCACACAACATAATACCAAATAAATCACCATCAAAAAAAATATATAACAAATATTTGTGCTGTGCAAGGCGATAGCCTAACCTAGAGGAGCGACCAGATAAACAATAAATCAAGCTGACGCTCCCCGCATGAATTTCAAATGCAATAAAACACATACAGCACCAGCACCACACAATAAAATAATAAATAAGCTAAAACTGTCATGGGAACACATCCTGGAGGAAGAATCCTAACAAAGGAAATGACGGGAACCCTAATAGAGGAAACCCCAAGTAGATCAGTAAAACATATAAGAAACACTGATAAAACCCACCCAGGAAACACCACCAGGATGAGTTCCAGGGGAATAATGATAAGTAATATAACGACAAGGAGAAACCCAAACAGAACCAGCTGGATGGGTGAATCTCATGGGCTCGACATGGCTGGCTTAGGGGACGCCACGGCGTCATAACAACAATCCCATAATTGTGAAAATACAGGACTGATCCAGCCAAACTTATCATAAAAACCCCACAATAAGATGGTACTTAACTTGGAGATGGTAAAGTTGCTGGAAGACATGCTGGCAAAAGGCAAAAATCAAAAAAGACAAAAAGCACAAAAAACAAAGTAGTAAAAATCACGTGCTAGAAAATGGAATGAGTGTAGATGGCGCTGGAGTCGCCGGCCTGGTGGGCGGATGAGCGTAGGGGCTGGAACGGCTCACCACTCTTTTCTGGGGTTTTGACATGGGGATGTCTTTCGAGTGTGGCTCTGTGGTTGTGATCCTTTCACTCACCCTTTTGGTTATACCGATGTCTTCACTATGGAAGACGTTCGATCTGGGGGTAGTAACTCCAGCATTCCTGAAAGCTCTTTTTTTCTCTGGTATATCTAGCAATACTATACCTAGAAATTCGTGTTAGTATGGAATTTCACCGGCTGACACGGGGCTGGACTCAGAAATTAATGTTGACTTTATAGACAAATTGAATAGTTTGAATTTGAAATTTGATTTTACTATGGTTACTTTTGATGTTGTCCCTTTATTTACAAAAGTGCCTGTAGATGATTTACTGGAATTTTTTGAGGAAGAATTAGAAATTTATGATATTCCATTAACTGTAGCAAACCTCACTAATCTTATAAATTAAAGATCAAAGATAGTAAATTTTATTTTGATAGGGAATTTTTTGTACAAAAGTTTGGCATGGCTAATGTAATTCCATTATCTCCTTCCTTAGGAATATTTACATGGAATTTTTAGACAAAATTCTTACCAAGATTTATGCCCGAAAAATATATGGTATAGATGAAGTATATGAAGTATATCTTAGTTTAACCAGACCACTGAGCTGATTAACAGCTCTCCTAGGAAATGGCCCAAGGATTAGATTTATTTTACGTGGCTATATGTGGCTAAAATTTAATTTGTTACCTAACAGCAACACACCTACAGCTTATTGTGATCGAACCACATTATTGCGAAAATGAATTTCTGTCACCAGAAATAAATTTCTCTGATTCTTCATTGGCGGTCGGAGATTCAACTTTGGCCAATAGAGTGTAGCTGAAGCGGAACCCGTTCTATTTCAGGAACTATTTGTATAGATATGTGGATGATTTTTCTGTATCTGGCCAGTTCACACGAAAAACTCAGAGGAATTTCTGGTTAAGCTAAATAATTTAGTCCCTTCTATATAATTTAAATCTTTGTTTAGAGGAAGAAAGAAATTGTAATTTGAATTTTCTTGATGTAACTGTCCATAGACATGATAGAAATTTCACCTTGTCAGTCTTTCAAAAATTAACAAGATTGCCTCTTTTGTTCATTATTATTCCAATCATCATCAAAATGTTAAAT
This sequence comes from Macrobrachium rosenbergii, assembly GCF_040412425.1. Taxonomy (NCBI): domain Eukaryota; kingdom Metazoa; phylum Arthropoda; class Malacostraca; order Decapoda; family Palaemonidae; genus Macrobrachium; species Macrobrachium rosenbergii. Next base: position 8,178,970 of record NC_089748.1, read on the forward strand.
TCTCTGTCTTTTCTGGAATGTTCTTAAGGGCTTTGTACGCATTTGTAGCCACAGTTCATTGATGCTGAGATCAAAACTATTTATGATATTGCTTTGAAACTTAAAGTCCCAAGGACCCTTGTAGATGTAGCATGGAAAAATACTTTCCCTGGAAACATTTTATTTAACTAATAACAAACTTGAATTCAGCAAGCATAATATTCTCAAGTTACCCTATGATGAAAGGTTTTACAAATTCCTAAAATTTTAAAGCTTGTCAACATAAATGTTGTTTTCAGTAATTTTAATGTTAAGAATTTAGTAATAAAAAATTCTCCTAGAAATGTTTCTGGCTGCATCTGTGGGAGTTCCTTGTAAAAATGTGATAAAATATATTATGGACAAACTGGAAAATCCACTTTCTACAACGAATCAAACAACACCAATATTCTGTGAGAACTGGCCAAATATCAAATGCATTATTAAGTATATATGAGAGATTCAGATCATCCTATTAACTGGAGTGAAGCAAGATCTTTAGTCCCGTGCATTTTTGTTTAAAAGGAATATCATCGAATCTTGTTTTATCAAGTCAAGTAATGAAAGTTTTCTAAATTTAAGTCTTGGTTTGTTTAAACTTGATGCCTTCATAATTAAAAAAGTTGTTGATAAATATAAGCAAAATTAGTATTCAGTTTTATACATGTTTCTGCAATTTGATTAGGCAAGATTCCACATCTCTTATGGTAAATACTTGGTTCTAGTTTGTGACCGAGTGATCCTGGATTTTCCTGGGTTACCCTTTTGTTTATTACCCCTTGGTAATTAACCATCTGGTATTCAGTTTTATTCATGTTTTTACAACATTAATTCTCTGTACGTTTTTACCTGTACAGTGGCTTGTTTAAATTGATCTAATTTGACCTGTACCGTCTACGAAGTGTAAATGCGCTAGTGTTGCAAATGCGTTCTAAAACAGAGAGACATAATAACTAAGAGTTGTATTAGTCAAAATAAAAAAACACTGTTTATTCATGTAAAAGCATTTCAGAACAAAGAGAAAGAGATTTCAGAATGGAGAAGTTATTAAAAGGTTGAGACAACCTCTAAAAAGGATTTTGACAAAGGAAAAATCTATTTCTGAGGAGGCCCTGTGTCACCCGGTGAAATTCCTATTAAGCACAATTTCTAGGTATAGATATTGCTAAATATACCAGAGAAAAAAACTATCAGGAAATGCTAATTACTACCCCAGATCGAACATCTATTATGAAATAGACGTCTGTATAGATAAGGGTGAGTGATTGTTGTCACTGCCACAGGACTGCACTCTGTAGATATCCCAATGACAAAACCCCGGAATGTGAGGAGCCGATTTTAACGCCCATAAAATTACTCACCTGCCCGCCAACCGACGACCCCAATCAATCTGTACTCATTCCAGGCTAGCACCCCAACAAGCTTGTTATGCCTACTCGGGAGGAAATCAAACCCTGGGAGGTCAAAACTGACACAGGGGTCCTCCCTCAGAAATAGATTTTTCCTTTGTCAAAATCCCTTTTCTGAGCTCGTCCTGTGTTTAGCCAAAATCAAGACAGAGAATCATACTAAGCTTTGGTGAAAGTCTAAAAGGAGCAAACAGTTAGGTGGACATGTATAAAAACACTATTACTGAAAATAGTTTTAATTATCCCTCAAAACATGATTAAATACCAAAGGTTGTAGAGTAGGCAGATAAACTGAGTTATAACTAGGGATACAATTAATATCAAGTAAAGGACATGAGAAACAACTATGTACATAAATGTCCAAAATTCTCCCCAAGTCAACCTTTCATTCGTCCATCTTTTCTTCTCCTTCTGCTTCAAGTTCACAAATTCTCTAACTCCATCTGGCACTTGTCCTAACAACTTCCAGTATTAACTCCAACACATTCATCTATCCCATCATCCCCAAACTTCCTTCAGTTGGCAACGTCTCCAGCCTACAAGCATACAGTGACAAGGTTTCCCCAGCTTTCATTCTTGCCTCATCAAATTCATTCTGGAGCTTATACTTAACAGTTCGCTTTCATACGCCTCTCTTGCTCAACTAGTCTAGCTTTCACCTTGTCATACTCAACATCTCCCACACTCATAATAACCCTATACATATCAAGCTAAAACCCAGTCAAATATTCTCCTAATTCTATTGCCCACACTCTCTTACTCTCCCGTAAACTTATCCTGACAAAACCTTTCATACTCCCTAAAGAAATCATGCACATCCCTACTTCCATACTCATTATACCTTTCACACCACACCTCCCTCACATACATAGCCTTTCTCACTTCTTTCTCACTTTCACTCTCAAAACTGACTTTCACTCTGTCCTTTCATACCCTCTTCTGAATACAAAGAGTCCACTTCCAAGAATGACATTCATCTTACTCATTACACTCTTCTTCCCCCTCTTTATATCCACTTTTATCCACTCACCTCCATCCACCTCACTATCACTACTGCCTTCACCCTCTCCCTTCTTTCCTGCCTTTCCCACTTCCTTACCCTTCTTACCAATTTCCTTTCCCTTTCCCTTCTTCCCTTTTTTCCTCCCCTGACTTATCCTTAATTTCCTCCGTTCCTTCCCTTGCTTTTCATTCCCCTTTTCCTTACCCTGCCTTTCATTCTCTCATTTCTTACTTCCTATTTCCACATCACTTTCATCACTCACGACTTCCATTCACTTCTTCCTCCTTTTCTTTCTCTCTTGCCCCTTCACACGCTTTCCAGAGGACCTGCCTCCAACAGCCCCTTCTCCAAAACCACCCTTGAACCTACCTTTCATCATTTCTTCCACACTTTTCATCATTTCCTCCAACTTTTTATTCATCCTCTCTTCCATTCTCTCTTCTGACTCTTTCATCTCCCCTTTCATTTCTTCTTTTGCACTTCTTAGCATTCCCCCACCTCCTCCAACTGACTCCTCAATCTCTCATTCTCACCCCTCAACCACGTATTCTCCTCTCTCAACCTTGTAGTTCCTCTTCCATCCTTCTCTTCAGTCACACTACCAGCCACCAATCTCACTTGCAGCTGCAAAAATACCAGCTGCCCCACGTTGGGCGCCAAATATTATGTGGCGGAATTCACACCCACAAACAACACAACACGCACCCTGGTCCTCGGTTTGCTGGAAGATGGAGTAAAAGCATCCACGGTCATAACACAGCACACAAAACCACAAAAAAAATCCAAAAACAGAAAAACACACTCTCACAGTAACATACAGCAACAAGAACAGCACACTAACAATTAAAAACAACAACTTTGCATCAGCACAAAAAAAACTGTCCAAACCAAACGACAGACCAGCACTCAGCTCTGACTCAAGACTTCCCCAAAAACCTTCAAAAACTTATCTTTTGACCGACAGACAGACAGACAGCGCCGTAAATGAACTCCAACAACCGAACCACTCACAACCACAATTACAATGTAAAAATCACTCTCTCTCTCTCTCTCTCTCTCTCTCTCTCTCTCTCTCTCTCTCTCTTTCATAAAACGTTGGGAAAAATGCTAAAATAAAAACAAATTTCTTCATCCCTCTATAACAAAATCACTCACCCTTATCTATACCAAGACGTTTTCTATTTCATAATAGATGTTCGATCTGGGGTAGTAACCCCAGCATTTCCTGATAGCTTTTTTTCTCTGGTATATTTAGCAATATCTATACCTAGAAATTTGTGCTTAATAGGAATTTGACCGGCATGACACAGGGAACAAGCTCAGAAATACATTGGTCGGAAGAGGAGAAGACAGACATTCTCTTCCAACTCTCAATTTTTTGCAAAAGATCATTTATTTCTTTTTTTTAAGGGTAATATATTAAGCTAACTTTTAAATGAAATTACAGTGATTTTAATTTCATTTAAAAGTTAACGTAATAATTTGGGAGCATGATTAGAGTCATATTTAGTGTTTAAACTTTAGAAATAATCATTTATTAGCATTTTTAAGACCGTGTCAAACTTACTGAAAAAATTCACCCCAAATTATCTGGAACCTAACTTGACTGTAAGTTTGAAAATGACTGTAAGCCATATTTATTACATTGATTACACATATATATATATATATATATATATATATATATATATATATAAAACAGAAGTAGTTGGCGCAAAAAATAATTTTGTCTCATATCTCAGGACAGGTGACAAGGAGATAGTCGTCATCTGTAGGTGGTATTTATTTGCCGTTTCTAACTTATTCGTTACAACACTTTTATTACATCATCAAGGCTAAAATCATGAAAATTTACAAATTAAAATACATGGAATAAAACTAACGATTCAAGAGAGTCTCAACATGTTATATAAATATACATTAAAACAAGACAGTTCATAAAAAGCACCTGCATAATAGACTAAAAGGTTGAAACTGAATGACTAAAAGAGAAAAAATGCAAAGAAAACTGGCTCAAATGCCAGATACAACTGAACAGAAAATCTCTGGTGTGTGAGTTCAACTTAGGAACTAGCTGTTTTTATGAATAATTCCTTTTTTGGGAATTTTTAGTTCGTGTGGATGACTTTTTGGCCCAAAACAGAAAGTGAATAATCAATTTTTGTATTACATATTTTGAATGATTTCTGAATATTAGAAAATTCTGGATTGGACAATCTGCAAATCATCCATTTGACTAATACAACAATGTGAATTGCTCTGACCCTCAGCAAAACTTTAAATCGATCCCACTAGAAACAAAATTAAATCTAGGGTGAAGTATATTTATATTTGACCAAACTGCATTGCATTATTAAGAGCTTTTCATTTCTTTTTAAAAAGGGACCTAAAAGTAATATTGGATTTTTTTGGTAATTAAAATGACTTGCAACATGTTAAAATGTTTTTCAAAAAGACTTTTTCCGCTACTTCTAAATTTATGTCTTTGGAACGTATGGGATAGCTGTAGAGTTTCTTCCGTGGTACTGTACTTATAACAGCCGAGAGATTTGTTTCTTATTTAAGAAAATTCTTGCAGTGTTTAAAGAAAATAATTTTCTTGCACAAATATTTTACTGATAATTGGTTTCCATCTCATGTTTTCTTTAAACACTGCAAGAATTTCTTAAATAAGAAACTATCTCACAAGAATCAAGACTGTTATAAGTCTTCCCTACCAAAAAAGAAACTCTATGCAGCTATCCCATCGTCCTAGACGATAAATTTAGAAGTAATCTGAAGTCTGCAATAGAAAAACATTTTAACATGTTGCAAGTCATTTTAATACCAAAAATCCACTTACAATAGGGTCCTTTTTAAAATTTAAGGATAGAATCTGCCAATAATGCAATCGTCAGTCGCATATAAATATACTTGCCCCAGATGTAATTTGGGGACTTACGTGGATGGAGCTAAACGATTGCTGAGGGTCAGAGCAGATTCACATAAAGGTGTTAGTCACCAGAACTGGCTGCAGATTGTCCAATCCAGAATTTTTCTAATATCAGAAATCATTCAAATATATGTAAACAAGTATTGATTATTCTGACTTCTGTTTTGGGCCAAACAAGTCATCCACACGAACTGCTAATTTTGGAATCAAATTATTCATAAAACAGCTAGTTCCTAAGTTGAACTCACACACCAAAAATGTTCAGTTGTATCTGGCTTGTTTGCCAGTTTTCTTTGCTGCATCCTTTTTTTTAGTCATTCAGTCTTCAACCTTTTTTTGTTTAGCAGGTGCTTTTATGAACTGTCTTGTTTTAATGTATATTTATATAGCATGTTGAGACTCTCTTGAAGTCATAGTTTTATTCCATGTATTTTAATTTGTAAATTTCATTTTTAGCCTTGATGATGTAACAAAGTGTTCAAACTGCAAGACAACCAGTGTTTTAGCCTCAAATAAATACCACCTCCACAGATGACCGACTATCTCCTTGTCACCCTGTCCTGAGATATATATATATATATATATATATATATATATACTGTATATATATATATATATATATATATATATATATATATATATATATATATATATATATATATATATATATATATATATATATACAGACAGTCCCGGTTTAAAGCAAAACTGGCTGGGCGCTAAAACTTACGTTCCAAGTTTATTCAACGCTTTTTCAAATATATTCATAAAAAAATTATTTCTGGGTTACAACACATGTTCCATGTTTACGACACTTTTACAACACCAGTCCGACGGAAGAAATATGGCTTCAGAATGGTCAATTTTGGAGGGTTTTCTGTTGGAAACTCAATGTAAATGCAGGATAAATTGTTTTCAAGGCACCCAAAATTAAAAATAAGGTTTTTAAGATTTTTCTCGGTATTTCAGATTTACGCCAGTCCGACGACGATCGGAAGAAATATGCATCCAAAACAGCAGAATGGTCAATATTTGGAGGGTTTTTATTATTAAAAACTCAACATAAATGCAGGATTCGTTATTTTTAAGACACCCAAAGGATTAAAAGTAAGGTTTTCTTAAGATTTTCGACTGTATTTTGGATTTTTCAGTCTGATTCGACGAAATCGTTGAAAAAATATGCACCCAAAACAGCAGAATGGTCAATATTTGGAGGGTTTTTATTATGAAAAACTCAATACAGGTAGTGCTTTCGATTTACGATAATTTGACTTACGATAATTCACTTTTACGATGGGGTTAGCAATTAATATCGAGTCACGACAATATTTTGAAAATACGTATTTTTAAATTTCATTGCGAGCGACATGGCGCGAGCAACAACGTTGAATCAGGCAGCGTACATGTATGCGATCGTTGGCCCGAGAGGCTGGAATAGGTACATTAATTCAATGAGCTGACCTCACTTGCTCGTTGTGTCGGAAGTTAAAATAGGTCAAAATGTTCGTTTGCAATTTTTGTGCGTTTGTAAATACAGGTAATGCACGCAATGGCGATAATTCGTCTTACAATTCGAGTTTTCTGATGGAGTTAGCAATTAATACAAATACGACAATATTTAGAAAATATTTTAAAATTTTGAGCGGGCACAATTTTAAATAAATAGTTCTAGTTGCCGTAGAATCAGGCAGCAAGAGAGACCAATTTACAATAGACCAACTTTTTTTCTCCATCTCTTTATTCCATCTTCTAGTTAAAAAGTAAGAGAATGATAAAAGTATTGTTAGTAACGTTATACTCTTGAGAAAATGCGTACAGTCATAAACAACCGAACGAGGCTGTTGTTTTGCTAATAACTAATCGGATAACAACTGTTTTGCTTTGTATTTCAACCATCGTGTGCGGTTAAACAATTATCGTAAGTTATGTTAAAAATGACGTTAAGTACTGATATGTTTTTACACTACCCTTATCCACTTTGGAGAAAAGATCGCAAGAAATATACTGCTACAGTAAATTTATGCTGCAAGTTGTAGTTGAAGCTGAGAAAAGAATGTTCAAGCTGCTAATGACTATAAATTATCGTACATTGGCAACATGGATGAAACTTCGACAGCAAATAAAATTGGAAAGTATTTCAATCAAAACTACTGGGCATGAAAGAACACATATTACTGCTGTTTTTCAAAACTGATAAAAGATAAATACCAGTGAAAAAGCTCGTGGTATAATGATGAAATCAAGAGAAAATAGCGAACGGAATCTTGATTTTTTTTTTACACAAAACAAACAGCCAGCCACCAACGTCATCTATTAACGGAAAAAATGGCTAAGTTAATTTCACAACAGGACATATTTAAGTTACATTTTCGATTAAAAACACTTTGTATAACGAAAAATATATATGTCCCTTTATAAATAAAGTATCTAGAGATTCATTTACGCTAACTAGAAGCAAGAAATGCCCTCTGAACCGAACACTTAAATGTGGCGAAATAAAGACCAACGTGATAGATTCGAAACCAAAACAATTGAACAAACTATGATCGGAGTTTATAATGCAAAAGCAATATAAGAATATTTACGATTAGATACTTGTAGTAAAGCATAACTTTTTAAAAGATCCATGGAAAAGATGCACATTCGTTATTTTGATGTTTGTATAATACGGTGTTATTATGTGAAAATATAGTACAGTATAATGTAGGCTAGCCCTTAAACGCCTAATGGACGTACCATCGTTGATAATAAAATTGTCTGTTGGATGTCAAGTGGGCGTACCATTTTTTTTCGACTAAAAATGCTTTTTAAATATTCTCGGAAAAATAATTATAGGCCTAGTTTGCGAAGGTTTCAAATCACGCGCCTTTGAGGGATGCTGGGAGTTCACGGATCAAGCTGTTGTTTTGTTTATAAGCGTCACCCAGACGCACATGCGTAATTCCTCCTCCTTCATACCAGACAGCATCAGCGCCGGACCGTCGGAGAGCTATTTTTTGACGATCCGTGTTTTGCAGAATTTTTGCAGTGTTTGCGTATTTGTGCTGCAACAGGACGTTTGCAGAGATGTCTCAAAGTCGTCAGGACCGTGAAAGGCGCATACTGCCTGTCGGTAGTGAGCGTGTGAGACGAAGTTTTAGACTGGGATGCTGGAGAAGGACCCAGCAGCCAAAGTGACCCAGCTTCTCAGCGCACGTGTTGTTGCCCACGTGTGACCGAGCCTATGCTGACCAAGGACCACATCCTGTGCCTTTTATGACCCCTGGGAAGCATCAAAACATCCTGAGGGCATCTGTAAATTTTTGAAAAATTTTTCCTTCGCTGAAAATCCTGGCATTTCTTGAGTCACCTTGTCGTAATTTTTTCGCCATTTTATATTATTCGTTACATAAAGTGTTATACATCAAAATGTGCGCAATTTCATGTAGAATACAACAAAAATAAATCATTCTTTTTAGCTTTTAACAGTTTTGAAATATTTTCATTTAAATCATGATAACTGACAAAATTTTAACATTCGGTCAATTTTGACTCGACCGAAATGCTAGAAAAATGCAATCGTAAGCCAAAATTCTTACATTCTAGTAACAATCAATCATTTACCTTTATTCTGCAACAAAACGGAAAGTCTCCAGCACAATATTTCGATTTATGGTGAATTTTTGAAAAAAATTTTTCCTTCGCTCTGCAAAAAAATCCTAAAATTTCTTGAGTCACATTGTCGTAATTTTTTCGCCATTTTATATTATTCGTTACATAAAGTGTTATACATCAAAATGTGCGCAATTTCATGTAGAATACAACAAAAATAAATCATGCTCTTAGCTTTTACCATTTTTGAAATATTTTCATATAAATAACGATAAATAGAAAAAAATCAACCTTCGTCAACTTTAACTCGATCAAATGCTCGAAAAACGCAATCGTAAGCCAAAATTCTTACATTCTAGTAACAATCAATCACTTACCTTCATTTTGCAACAAACGGAAAGTCTCTAGCACAATATTTCGATTTATGGTGAATTTTTGAAAAAACTTTTTCCTTCCATCTGAGCCAAACTCCGCTAAAAATCCTAGCATTTCTTGAGTCACCTTGTCATAATTTTTTCGCCATTTTATATTATTCGTTACATAAAGTGTTATACATCAAAATGTGCGCAATTTAATGTTGAATACAACAAAAAATAAATCATGCTTTTAGCTTTTACCATTTTTGAAATATTTTCATATAAATAACGATAAATAGAAAAAAATCAACCTTCTGTCAACTTTAACTCGATCGAAATGGTCAGAAAATGCAATTGTAAGCTAAAAAAAAAACTTACAGTCTAGTAATATTCAATCAATTTCCATCATTTTGAAACAATTGGAAAGTCTCTAGCACAATATTTCGATTTATGGTGAATTTTTGAAAAAAAAACTTTACCTCATACTTTTGTTACGAATTCATGCATCATTTTGTGATAATATTTTCTCTGTGTTGCTTTAATCGTTTTACAATCTGTTATATACCAAAATCATCGCAATTTAATGTACAATACAACTAAAAAAAATTAACTCATTAGCTTTAACCGTTTTGCTTACAGTGCGATTTGTATACAATTATATACGAGTTTTTTTTTCGCTGTCATATATTCCAATATTTATATATGATAATGATATTTTTTTTCATTTCTGATGGTTGCATACTAAACTTCAGGCAATGAGAAAAAAAGGAGCCAAAAATGAACTCTTAATCTTAAAAACTAATTGTGCTGTGATTTTAAAAAAACCTTTTTTTTCCGCTTTAATGCTAGCTCCCGAACAATGTAATTTTGGCATACGGGAGACGTTTTTTGTAAATAGGGCTTTCATTTAAGGGCTGGCTACCGTATATGATATACATAAAAGTGCAGGCTAGGCCTTGTTTGTTATTCAATTTCTCTTTATACTGACTTATCATGTCAATCTGCATTGAACCTGCAGAATTAGCTGACACTAATAATTACTATACCATATATGTATAAAGTATACTATGTTAGTGTAGGCTGAGATCTACCATATATGTATAGATGGTACTGATTACCTAAGCGTAGGCTAGGCCATATTCGAAAGTCGATTTTTTCAACAAACGATGGGTTTTGGAATCTAACCCCATCAAGTAGGGGAATACCTGTATAAATGCAGAATGCATTGTTTTCAAGACACACAAAGGATTAAAATTAAAGTTTTCTTATGATTCTCGATGGTAATATTTGGGATGACTCGGTTCAAACACATAACTTTGGAAGAAAATTTACATTCATGCGGGATTTTTTCATAGAGCAATATTCACTAATTACTGAATTTTATTTTATTTTCATGACTAAATACATTTTTTATGATGAAAAAATTATTTACTAATTTTAAAATATTAATATTAAATAACCATAGCAAAGTATCGATAAAAGTTAAATAAAAATCCCGTGAAATCTCTCAATCTCTCTCTCTCTCTCTCTCTCTCTCTCTCTCTCTCTCTCTCTCTCTCTCTCTCTCTCTCTCTCTCTCTCTCTCTCTCTCGAGTAATTCACGAATAATTTCACTTCTGAGATTTAAGTAAGGCCAACCGCCCATATCTTTCTCTGTATTGCATATATCCTTCAAAAAAAATATCGATTACTGTAAATAAACATGTAAATATACTAAAATCCCATCATCGCTTGTGTGACAATTTTTTTTATTGCTTTGATGTAGGCTTATGACGATACCTGCTCGGGGTATTAGAAGTAGCCAATAACAGAGCTCGTAGCAACCCCTTCTCTCCATGACGATACGCTATTGGCTGGCAGGACTGACAGTAGCCAATAACAACTTGTAACAACCCCCTCTTCCCCTTCCCGCCCTCCTTGACGACATGCTATTGGCAGGAAGGGTGGGATTTTAACCAATCACAAAGCTTGTACATCACGGGCTTTGCATACACTATAAAGAGGGTGCGTTGTATTTTTTTCTCTCTCTCTCTCTCCAACGTGAGAGAGAGAATGACTGCATAAGATTTTTCTAACATATTTGTGGGAGATGACAACTAACTACGTTTGAATGATATATAAATAACTTACCTAATAATAAGTGCTAATTTTCAAATATTAATAAGATTAAATAATAATAATACAGTAATATACTGAAATTACATTTATGCATTTTCAAAGCAGATTAAGGGCAGAAGATCAGTTTCTCTCTCTCTCTCTCTCTCTCTCTCTCTCTCTCTCTCTCTCTCTCTCTCTCTCTCTCTCTCTCTCTCTCTCTCTCTCTCTAAAAGGTAGAATGAGAAATGGATAGATATATTATAAATTGATACTAAGTTCAGCCCTTCACTCTCACAGGAAAAGATACTGCCAATTTGAGTCTCTTTACCTATGCACACTGCGTGTGTGTGTGTGTGTGTTCATGGTGCTTTAAAAGTGCTTAGTAAAAGTAGTAGTAGCCTACATCTTTGGAAGACAAAGAAAAAAACAATTTTTTGTTGTCAGTCGTTGTAAAAGAAATGGATTAACATTCTTGAGAGATTAAAGAGATAAACCCTCTCTCTCTATCTCTCTCATGCCAGTGCAAGAATGGCTGAACATAAGTCGTAGTGGTAATTTATTCTCTCTCTCTCTCTCTCTCTCTCTCTCTCTCTCTCTCTCTCTCTCTCTCTCTCTCTCTCTCTCTCTCTCTCTCTGGCTGGAAAAGGGTACTATAGAGGGATGAATAAATTTGTTTTTATTTAGCATTTCCCAACGTTTTGTGAGAGAGAGAGAGAGAGAGAGAGTGTAATTGTCGTAAGTGAGTGCTTCGGTTGTTGGAAGAGGGATGAGGTCGTTAGTTTGTTTACGGCGCTGTCTGTCTGTGGAATATATGTGAGGATTTTTCGGTTTTGAAGGCAGTTTTTGAGTCTTGAGTCAGAGCTAGTGCTGGTCTGTCGTTTGGTTTTGGACAGTTTTTTTGTGTGCTTTTTTTGAGAGTTGTTGGTTTTCCTTGTTAGTGTGCTGTTCTTGTTGCTGTATGTTCGTGAGTCGTGTGTTTTTCTGTTTTGGTTGGGTTTGTGTTGTTTTGTGTGCTGTGTTGGCGACCGTGGACGCCTTACTCCATCTTCCTGCAACCAAGGACCAGGGTGAGTGTTGTGTACTGTTTTTTGTGTTTTTAAAATCCCGCCACATAATATTTGGCACCCAACGTGGGGCGCCTGGTGGGGCAGCTGCAATTGAGATTAGTGGCTAGTAGTGTGACTGGAGGGAATGGAAGAGGAACTGGGGAGGTTGAGAGAAGAGTTGCGGCTGGCAAGAGAGGAGAATGAGAGGCTGAGGGGTGAGAATGAGGAGTTGAGGAGTCAGTTGGAGGAGATGGGGGGAATGCTAAGGAGTGCGAAAGAAGAAATGAAAGGGGAGATGAAAGAGTCAGAAGAGAGGATGGATAAAAAGTTGGAGGGAATGATGAAAGGTGTGGAAGAGATGGTGAAAGGTATGTTCAAGGGTGTTTTTGGAGAAGGGGCTGTTGGAGGCAGGTTCTCTGGAACGTGTGAAGGGGCAAGAGAGAAAGAAAAGGAGGAAGAAGTGAATGGAAGCGTGAGTGATGAAAGTGATATGGGAATAGGAAGTAAGAAACGAGGGAATGAGAGGCAGGGTAAGGAAAAGGGGAATGAAAAGCAAGGGAAGGAACAGAGGGAAAGTAAGGATAAGTCAGGGGAAGAAAAAGGGAAGAAGGGAAAGGGAAAGGAAATTGGTAAGAAGGGTAAGGAAGTGGGAAAGGCAGGAAAGAAGGGAGAGGGTGAAGGCAGTAGTGATAGTGAGGTGGATGGAGGTGAGTGGATAAAAGTGGATAAAAAGAGGGGAAGAAGAGTGTAATGAGTAAGATGAATGTAAGTGCAGAAGTAGACTCTTTGTATTCGGAAGAGGGTATGAAAGGACAGAGTGAAAGTAGCGAAAGTGAGAGTGAAAGTGAGAAAGAAGTGAGAAAGGCTATGTATGTGAGGGAGGTACCCCAGTGTGAAAAGTATAATGAGTATGGAAGTAGGGATGTGCATGATTTCTTTAGGGAGTATGAAAGGTTTTGTCAGGATAAGTATGGGGAAAGTAAGAGAGTGTGGGCACGAGAATTAGGAGAATATTTGACTGGGTTTTTACTTGATATGTATAGGGTTATTATGAGTGTGGGAGATGTTGAGTATGACAAGGTGAAAGCTAGACTAGTTGAGCAAGAGAGGCGTATGAAAGCGAGTGTTAAGTATAAGAGGAAGAATGAATTTGATGAGGCAAGAATGAAAGCTGGGGAAACCTTGTCACTGTATGCTTGTAGGCTGGAGACGTTGGCAAGGAAGAAGTTTGGGGATGATGGGATAGATGAATGTAAGGAGTTAGTACGGAAGTTGTTAGGGACAGTGCCAGATGGAGTTAGAGAATTTGTGAACTTGAAGCGGAAGGAGAAGAAAAGATGGACGAATGAAAGGTTGACTTGGGGAGAAATTTTGGAAATTGTAGAAGATTATGAGCTTGACAGGGTTATAAAAGAGAGCAGAAGTGTAAGTGTAAGGGCTGGGGTAGATGAGAGAGTACCAGAGTTTGGAAGCTTTAGGGATGCAGTGTTGAGGGGCCCAATGAGAATGGCCGATAGTGTAATAGATAGGAGTGTAAGAGCAAGTAATGTGGAGGTGCCAGTGAGGATGAATGGTGGGTTTGTAAGGGAACAACGGGTTGGACAGGTTAGGGATAGTAGTGTACAAAGGGAAGGTCGATGAGTGGAAGTCGAGCGAAGTGTTTTAGATGTGGAAAGGAAGGACATACAAAGAATGAGTGTAGGTGGGCTTTGGGAGCGTGTTTGGTGTGGGCAACCGGGACATTTGGTAAGGGAGTGTCACGAAAGATAGGGGGTTAAATGCTACAGGTGCGGACAGGTGGGTCATATTGCTAATGGTTGTAGGGGTACCCGAGTGAATGTAATATGTGGCAACTGTGGTAAGAATGGGCATTATGCGAGAATGTGTTTAGAACCGAGAGCGAAGTGTGACGAATGTGGAATGGAAGGGCATGTATCAAGTGTATGTAGACGAAAGAGGGTGACTGTGACAGCGAATTCGGGAAACTGAGTGTGAAGGGGGTTCAAATGGGTGGATCCTCCAGGATGCAAGCGGTGCGTGTGATGCATGTACATGAGGGGTTGTTGCATGAGGATCAGCAATTTGTTTTGATAGAGTATGGTAGAAAACGTAAGAAAGGGAAGAACGTAGTATAAACTGAATGGTCGTAGGAATACGTGTGTGATAGGGGTGTGAGTGCCAAAGTGGAAATGAGTGATAAAGCGTGTGAACGGATGAATGGGATGGTATGGATAGAACGTATAGCATATGAGGGTTTGATATAACTGAGTTGACTGAACGATGTAGGGGTTAGTGAACGGTTGGAGGTGAGCGAAAGTGTAAGAGTAAGAGAGCGTAGTAGTAATATACTTGAGTGATTGAAAGCATGAATGAATCGTTGCAAGAATTGGAAAGGTCAATGAGCGAATGGGATGGGTTAGTTGAAGAATTGGGGAGGTATTTGGGAACGAGTTAGAGGGTATAGATGAGATTGTGGATGAAATTGAGAGTGGTAATAGTGAAGAAGATAGCGTGAATCTGAGAGAGAATGGAGGAGATGATGAGTTTGAATGTTGCTAGAAGAGAAATGATTCTGAGAGAATGATTGCGTGCCCAAACGCGATCTAGAGGACCTGCTAGTGAGCATCCGTGGGTGTTGCGTGAAGGCGATTTGAAAGAGGTGTGAAAGGTGTTGGTTGGGAAATGCTAAAAATGGGAGAAATATAGAGGATGAATAAATTTGTTTTTATTTAGCATTTCCCAACGTTTTGTGAGAGAGAGAGAGAGAGAGAGAGTGTAATTGTGTTAGTGAGTGCTTCGAGGTTGTTGGAAGAGGGATGAGGTCGTTAGTTTGTTTATGGCGCTGTCTGTCTGTGGAATATATGTGAGGATTTTTTGAGGAGTTTTGAAGGCAGTTTTTGAGTCTTGAGTCAGAGCTAGTGCTGATCTGTCGTTGGGTTTTTTTGGACAGTTTTTTGTGTGCTTTTTTGAGAGTTGTTGGTTTTCCTTGTTAGTGTGCTGTTCTTGTTGCTGTATGTTCGATGAGTCGTGTGTTTTTCTGTTTTGGTTGGGTTTGTGTTGTTTTGTGCCTGTGCTGTGTTGGAGAGGACCGTGGGCGCTTTACTCCATCTTCCAGCAACCGAGGACCAGGGTGAGTGTTGTGTACTGTTTTTTGTGTTTTTAAAATCCCGCCACAGTACTAGTGTTTAAGATGACTTTGAAAAGATATATTAATAATATAATTTCAAAGATTAATACAGTAGTAACAGGATAATAATTTAAGCTATATTTGATGTAGGATGATACTTAAAGTAAAAATGGGAGAGCAATGTAGTTCTGTGAAATTCCAAGTCTTTTTCTGGTAGATAAGTGGTGAGGCAGTCTCTCTCTCTCTCTCTCTCTCTCTCTCTCTCTCTCTCTCTCTCTCTCTCTCTCTCTCTCTCTGGCTTCAAAACAGTAGAATGGTAAAATTTTGGAGGGTTTTTCATGAAAGACTCAATAAAAATGCAGGTTATGTCATTTTCAAGATATCCAAAGGATACTCAAAGGATTAAAAGTAAGGTTTTCTTACTATTTTCGACGATTTTTCGACGATTTTTCCGGTTTACGACAATATTCGGCTTATGACGTGTCGTCAGAACGGAACCCCCATCGTAAACCGGGGACTGCCTGTATATATATATATATTTTAAATATTCTAGTGTTCGCCCTCTCTGCATTATTTTAGTAAGAATGTCTTTTAAGAAAGATGGGACAGCGTCTCTGTCGAAGGACAGTGGGCAGAGGTAGGCCATGTTTTAAAAAATAACTGCTTTTAGTAGCTGATAGGTTACCATTAGGGGGCCTAACCCACAGGGAGGGTTTTACCAAGTCACCTCTGGTGAAGGTGGTCTTAAGCTCCCTTTTCGTCTGTCCTATGCATTCGGCAATGTGTCTCAATTTTTCAGAATGCCAGGGGCTATGTACAAACATATGGACAAACACCTTTGCCCTGCGCTGACCTTACTGAGGCAGTAGAGGGAGATCGACTTTCGGACGGAGAGCATGTGTCGTGCCCAGGCTAACTTTATCCTTTGTCCTCTCCTGTCTTGTTTTACTAGTGAATCGACAATCCCCGTGTTTTTGTCAAGAATCTGTATCGTCAGTTGCAGTACGCAGGCAAACCATGTAAATGGTAAGTCTGAAAGTTGACGAGTCTCTGCTGTTTGCTAGTATTCTTCCACTGTACTTCAACTTTTTCTATTGTTCCCCCTTCAACCACCATTTACTAGAGAACTTGGTATAATCATATTCTTTTATGAAGTCTGGTGTATGAACAATTAATATTGCCTAGTGAAATTGCATAAACTATTCCCGTGCAGTAAGCAGGAATTAGGAAAGTTTAAGTGTAAATAAAGGTTCAAGCAAGCCTTAAATCCTAGCCCATTGTTTGGAAGAGAAATAGCCTTCCTAGTACTAAAACCGCGTACAATATCTACTAGTACAGACATTCGTTACGTTATATTCTTCTTACAGGAGCAGGGAGAATTGACTGTGTCCAACGTTGATGAAAAGTTCATGTAATTTCCTCGCTATCCCGCACATTTTTCTTTGTCAGGACTAAGTGGGAAGTAAAGGGGTTTGATGTACAGGTAGTGCTCGAGTTACGATAATTAGACTGACGATAATTCGCTTTTACGATGGGATTAGCAATTAATATCGATACGACAATATTTTGAAAATACGTATTTTTAAATTTCGCGGGCGACTGGCGCAGGCAACAACTTAAATCAGGCAGTGTTTGGTGTATGCGATCGTTGGCCCGAGAGGCTGGAATAGGTACATTCGTTCAATGAGCTGACCTCAATTGCCCTCGTTGTGTCGGAAGTTAAAATAGGTCAGTGTTCGTTTGCAATTTTTGTGCGTTTGTAAATACAGGTAGTGCACGTGGCGATAATTCATCTTACGATAATTCAAGTTTACGATGGAGTTAGCAATTAATACCAGTGACATGACAATATTTAGAAAATATTTTAAAATTTCGAAAGCGGGCAAAGCAACAGCGTTGACTACAATTGCCGAGAATCAGGCAGCAAGAAAGACCAACTTACAATAGACCAACTTCTTTTTCTCCATCTCTTTATTCCATCTTCTAGTTAAAAAGTAAGAGAATAATAAAAGCATTGTTAGTAACGTTATACTCTTGCGAAAATGCGATAAGTCATAAACAACCGAATGAGAGACTGTTGTTTTGCTTATAACCGAATCGGATAACAACTGTTTTGCTTGTATTTCAACCATTGTACAGTTAAACAATTATCGTAGTTATGTTAAAAATGACGTTAAGTACTGATATGTTTTTACACTTCCCTTATCCGCTTTGGAGAAAAGATCGGCAAGGAAATATACTGCTGCAGTAAAATTAAGCTGCAAGTTGTAGCTGACGCTGAGAAAAGAATGTTCAGGCTGCTAATGACTATAAATTATCGTGACATTGGCAACATGGATGAAACTCGACCGCAAATAAAATTGGAAAGTATTTTAATCAAAACTACTGGACATGAAAGAACACATATTACTGCTGTTTTCACGCCGATAAAAGATACATACACCTGAAAGCTTGTGGTATGATGAAATCAAGAGAAAATAGCGAACGGAATCTTGATTTTTTTTGTTTACACAAAACAAAGGGCCAGCCGCCAACGTCATCTACTAACGAAAAAAATGACTAAAATAATTTCACAACGAGACATATTTAAGTTATATTTCGACATAAAAACACTTCGTATAACGAAAAATACATACTGTATGTCCCTTATAAATAAAGTATCTAGAGATTCATTTACGCTAACTAGAAGCAAGAAATGCCCTCTGAACCGAGTTAAATGCATCGAAATAAAGACTGCGTGATCGATTCGAAACCAAAACATTTGATCGCTATGATCGGAATTTATAATGCAAAAGCAGTATAAGAATATTTACAATTGGATACAGTGTAGTAAAGCATAACTTTTAAAAGATCCATGGAAAAGATGCACATTTGTTACTTTGATGTTTGTATAATATCTGTGATAAAGTGGTGTTATGTGAAAATAGAATACAGTATAATGTAGGCTAGGCTAATGCCGTATATGATATACTGAAAGTGCAGGCCAGGCCTTGTTTGTTATTCAGTTTCTCTTTATACTGACTTATCATGTCAGTCTGCATTGAACCTGCAGAATTAGCTGACACTAATAATTACTATACCATATATGTATAAAGTATACTGTGTAGTGTAGGCTAGGCTACCATATATGTATAGATGGTACTGATTACCCTAGTGTAGGCTAGGCCATATTCGAGTTCGTTTTTTTTTTTTTTTTCAACAAACGATGGGTTTTTGGAACCTAACCCCATCGTAAGTGTGTATAGGGGAATACCTGTACTGTAATTCATTTGTTACAGAGTAATCCATTATCCCGTACGTAGTTTTCGACTGGCAACCTAATCCAGTTAAGTAATTGTCTGTCTTTTGAGGGTAACTTCAGCTTCAATTGACAGTTTGCTTGTGCCTTCAGTGAAGCAGGGCTACATAAAATACAGTAATCAATTAAAAAACTCATCCTTCAAAGCCCACACATAACACTGGCATTGTAGCCAGGAGATTCTAATCAATTTAGAGAGAAAAGAATCGGGAATCAAATTAATTACACATCAATTTCAGAGAAAGTCAGATCATATTGAATTTCATGCTGTTTTTCCAAACAAGGAGACAGGATAAGGCATTATAGCAGGTAAGAATACCATTTTTATAAATAAGAAATTAGCGTAGGTAGGGAAGTGTGTTAGTTCCTCATTAGATGGGTTGATATCGTACTCGGCTAGCACTCTCCTAGGCCTGTGTTCGATTCTCGGACCAGCCAATGAAGAATTAGAGGAATTTATTTCTGGTGATAGAAATTCATTTCTCGGTATAATGTGGTTCAGATCCCTCAGTAAGCTGTAGGTCCCTTTGCTAGGTAACCAATTGGTTCTTAGCCACGTAAAATAAGTCTAATCCCTCAGGCCAGCACTAGGAGAGCTTTTAATCAACTCAGTGGTCTGGTTAAACTAAGGTATAGTTAGAGAAGTGTGCATTGGGAGCAGCTAGTTTATAATTTACAATTTACAAACTCTTAAAGAGAACGTGGCTGAGTTCGAACACGGTGCCAGCCAGCTGCATATTTCTCAAGGTCATTAGCCAAGTTATCAGGTCATAGTGAATATTTTGCTATTTTCCTTGGCCAAAGATTAAGGCATGATATTGATTTTTGAATGAATTAACTATTGCACAACAAAGAACGGAGAAAGTGTGCCTAATGTTTCTGTCGTAGCTTAAGGCGGACAAAATTTGCGAAGTTCTTTGAAATTCAAAAGCAGTAACCACATTCAACCTACAAAGAGCGTGACAGAGTTAACAAGTTTTCATATTGCGGGAAGCATATGAAAATTCCGTGTCGTTAATATAGCAAACAAATGGCAACAGTTAATTTCATAATTTGCTGCTCAAGTTAATGTAAATTCCAGCCCGCCAAGATGACGACGAATCCATTTTCCTTTTGGGTCGCCAACGAACCACTCAGTATATAACGGTGATTAATTCTATTTTTCGAAAAAAAAAAAGAAAAAGCGTAGCACATAGTAATTTCATTTTCCATCTCCCTAACATAAAATCCTTTGCATTGTTGGTGCATTTAGTTAAAATTTGTATTCCTACATTTGCTTCGTTTGTTTTGTGAGAGGAATTTGAGTGCTTTGTGTGATTCACTTGTAAACAAATGCGCCTCAAGATTTCGTGTATTTATCCGCCGAGACTGCACCTAGCTGCATTTTGTTTTGAATTTTGCTGCGCTTATAACGGAATTCATCCGACATTTTGGGAAACGGGTTGACCGCTCACTGTCCGCCATCTTAAAACCCTTCTGGGTGTTGTGCGATTGGTTTGTAATGGCCACAGTCACCTTAGCCTCTGCCCCCATTGCCACTTCGGGAACTACTTTGTTGTGTGTAGTAATCCCCCTCGCAAAATCTTAGCCAGACATAGACTTCAATAGATAGAAATAGGATAGGGTTCCATACAATAGATAAAAACAAGACATAATTTAGTCAGGGAATGATAGGACTTAGTTAGGAAATATATAACAAAAGGTTCCTATACAAATACCCGACGTAAGAAATTATATGAAAGAAAAGAACTTATAATTTTAATCATAACTTCTCAGAGTAAGACATCCGACTCGGGCCACAGGGAAAATTAACGATTGTTAAAACAATCCCCTAAAATAGCCCAAGAAGACGTATCTTCAAATAAGACACCTGCCAGTGGGCACTTTTAATAAATTTTCCTATTTTCTCAGGCAGCACGAATTTGCTGGCTGAATCTCTCTCTCTCTCTCTCTCTCTCTCTCTCTCTCTCTCTCTCTCTCTCTCTCTCTCTCTCTCTCTCTCTCATATATATATTCAAGTAAGCACTCAACCTAACCTAACCGAGTGTATGTGCACCGAATTCATAGAAAGAACGGGCCGACACAGGGATAATTAATTAAACTAATCCAAATAACCAGAAACACCTCTGTCCCACAAATAGATGAGGACAAGTTAAGATTAATTACAGTTAGAAACTGTCGGTCACGAGTGAGGTCTTTTATCCAGACCTAAGCAGAAAGTAGCCTTTCTCTGCAGGAAAGGGGAGTGTAAGGTGTCAAAGAAACGAGCAGGTAAAGGTTACTGCTGATTTATTACAGATCCAGGCGGCTTATATTGCGGCCGACTGACGCCGGGGCCGTGAGAGACAATGGAATTGACTGTGACCTGAGGTCGAAACAATAAACAATAATATGCAGTGAACGAGTACAAATTACAATACAAAATATACAGAGTTACAATATAGATACAGTCTTGATGCCTGTGAATGAAGAAACATGTGATACACAATGTGTGACATTCGTATAAATACCATAAAGTAAAATGATTAAAATGCGTGACCTGGCACGTTTTAGGCGTGACTAATTGAGCTTGAAGAAAACGGGAAGTCACCAAAGAAAACAAGCTCAGCGGAGACTTAATTAATGGCGCCGCCGAAACACTATCCTGGCGCCGAATGGTGACTTTACAAATACTCCCCCAAGACGAGGGACGCGTCTGATTAATCCCTGTACCTGGTGGGACGCTGAAGGGTGCCGGCTCCTTGAGGATAACTGAGGGGCCTCCCGCCTGTGAGGCTGCTGTTTGGGCGGTCCCTTCCTGGGGCGGCCGCGCCTGCGGGGTGAGGGCGTGCTGGAGTGCGTTTGGGCGGAAGGGGTGCTGCGGCGCTGCCGGGACTCTCCGACAGGAAGGCGGGCTTTAGCCGGTCTATGGAAACCCAGTCGTTCTTGCCTGGAAGTGCCAGCCGGAATGCCTTGCTGTTCCGCTCCAGCACGCGGAAGGGTCCCCTGTAGGGCTTAGTTAGTGGTGGACGGACGGCGTCGACTCTGACGAAGACGTGGGTGGCGGATGACAGCTGTGGTGGCATGAAGGTGGTTGCTCTGTCGATGTATGAGCGCCTGCAAGGGGGCGCGAACTTGCCGCCACGTCGCGGAGCCTCTGCAGAGATGGGGAGTGGCGATCACCCGTCACGAGCTCTCCCGGCACCACGAGGGTTCCCCAGGTTTGTTCAGCTGCGGATGGGGTGCCGTCGGCTCTGGGGCGGTCCTCAACCCGAGGAGGACCCACGGCAGCTGATGTTTCCAGTCCTCGGCGGTGCAGCGGGCCATGAGGGATGACTTTAAGACCTGTGGAACCGTTCAACCAGGCCGTTGGCCGCTGGGTTGTACGCTGTGGTGGTGTGGTGCGTGGTTCCCAGCAGTTGAGCCAGGGCAGACCACAGCTCGGAGGAAAGCGGGGCCCCTGTCGGTTGTGATGTGGTCCGGGACGCCGGCGGCTAACCCAACTGGAGAGCAGGGCCTCGGCGCACGCGCTGGCGGTGGCTTCTTGCATGGGCGTGGCCGGGCCACCTCGTCGAACGGTCTACCACCGTGAGGAGGTATCTGGATCCGCCTGATGGGGAAGGGGCCCGGCGACGTCGATGTGGATGTGGCCGCGGCGCCCTGGCTGTGGGAACTCGCCTACCCCGACTGCGTGTGACGACCCACTTTACTGGTCTGGCACTGCAGGCACTGTTTTGCCCAGGCTGTGGCGTCCTTTTGCACCCGTGCCAGACGAACTTTTTGAAAGCAGTTTGGCCGTGGTCCTGCCGGAGGGGTGTGAGAGGCCGTGGATGATGTCGAATACCTGGCGGCGGCGTGAGGCTGGAACCAAAGGGCGGGCTGGCCTGTGCTGATGTCACAGAGCAGGCTGGGGCCTCCCGGGGGCGGGTCACGTCCCCGCCACTTGAGGGATGTGATGGCGGTGCGGTATGCTGGGGTTTCTGGGTCAGCGGCCTGTTCTCTGGCAAGGTCCTGGTAATCTACACCAAGCTGCACTGCGTTCAACTCGACTCTGGAGAGGCGTCTGCTACGGATTTTTCTTGCCGGGAGGTACCTGACGGAACAGGTAAATTCGGCTATGGCTGAGAGGTGGCGCTGCTGTCTGGAAGACCATGCGTCCCCTTGCTTCGTGAAAGCGTGAACCAGTGGCTGGTGGTCTGTGAAGATTGTGAAGGGCGTCCCTCCAGGAGGAACTTGAAGTGCCGAACTGCGCGGTACATCGCGCAGAGTTCCCTGTCGAAGGTGCTGTATCGGGACTCTGCGGGATTGAACTTCTTGCTGAAGAAGGCGATGGGCTGGGGCGCCGTTGATGATTTGCTCCAGAACAGCACCGCAGGCAACGTTACTGGCGTCTGTCGTCAGCTGGAGGGGAGCCTTGGGATCCTGGTGTGCCAAAGGCGGTTGCCTTGGTGAGGGCGGCCTTCGTCAGGGAAAAGGCCTGCTGCTGGCTGGGTCCCCAAGACAGGGACTTCGGTTGACCTTTTAGGACTTCCGTCAGGGGGGCCGTGGTGTGCGTGATCCCGGGGATGAAGCGCCTGTAGAAGTTTACCATCCCAAGGAACTCCTGGACGGCCTTGATGGAGGTGGGTGTCGGGAACTTGGCTACGGCTGCCACTTTCGATGTAAGAGGGCGGACGCCTGTCGGAGATACCTCGTGACCCAGGAACTCTGCTTTCTGGACGCTGAAGGTACACTTGTCAAAACGGACGACGAGGCCGTTTTCTTGGAGGCGCTGGAGGACTGCTTTGATGTGCCTCTGATGTTCGCTGAGACCTGGAAAATATGAGAATGTCGTCGACGTAGCAGACGCAGAATTTTAGGTCCCCCAGGATGCTGTCCATGAGCCGCTGGAAGGTGGCCCCGGCGTTCCTCAGCCCGAAGGTGGAGAAGGCGAACACATAGGACCCGAAGGGCGTGATGATGGCTGTCTTTGGTATGTCCTCTGGCGCAACAGGTACCTGAAAATAAGATTTAAGAAGGTCCAATTTAGTGAATATTTTGGCCCGTGAAAGGAGGCCGTGAGGTCTTGCATATTGGGCAGAGGGTAGTGGTCGGGCTCCGTTGCAATGTTGAGCCGTCTGTAGTCGCCGCAGGGTCTCCAGGAGCCGTCCGGTTTCTGCACCATGTGGAGGGGGGAGGCCCATGGACTGGAGGCTTTCCTGCAGATGCCCATCCGTTCCATCTCCGCGAATGCTTTTTTCGCCTCCTGAAGGCGCTGAGGGGGAAGCCTGCGGAACTTCGCATGTGTCGGGGGCCCTTTAGTCACTATATGGTGGTATATGCCGTGCTTGGCTGGGGCCCCGGGGACTTGGCGGCTCGGGCTTAAACACCTCAGGGAACTCCGACAGAAGGTGTGCGTACTGGTGGGGGGCGACGGCGCTGATGGTGGGTCTGGGTCCCGCCGTTAAAGGGAGAGACCGGCAGGAGTCGGTATCGAGGAGGCGCTTGCGCCCCACGTCGACTAGCAGGCTGAAGTGCGCCAGAAAATCGGCCCCCAGGAGTGGGGTTCCTACGTCCGCGACGATGAAGTCCCAGGAGTAACTCTGGCCAAGGATGGAGATCGACAGGAGCCTGGTGCCGTAGGAGAGGATGGGGTTCGTTGGCGGCCGTCAGGAAGGCGGCCGGGTCTGGTGTCTGGTTGCGGTCCTCTCTGGATGCTGGGAAGACCGACTTAAAGGCTCCTGTGTCGACCAGCATCATCCTGCCGGAGACGGTGTCGCGGACGTGAAACCTACTGTTTTTGAGGCCCTGGGTTCTTCGCTGCCATGGCGGCCTGTCCTGCTGGCGCCGCCACCCCCGTTTTTGAACGGTTGAACAAGCAGGGCGGCAGGCAGTTTCGGGCGTCCTTTCTGAACCACTTGTGATAGCGACAGAAGCCGGGGACCACCGTCTACTGTGGTTCGGTGGGCGTCTGTTGGCGATGGCGTTGACGGGCTGCTCTACGTCCTCTTCAGGCTGGACGGAGCTGACCGGCTGAGTGGCCGGTTTTAGCCGCTGTGAAGCCTTGACGGAGTCTGTGAGGTGTTGTGCCGCCTCTGAGGTCCTCGACAGGCATGGTGTAGGGGTGAGCGATCTGGTTGCGTACTTCGGGAGGAGTTGGCGAAGGAAAATTTCCCACGTCTGAAGCTTATCTCCTGCCGCTTGTTCGTGCCACCCAAGACTGGTGTTGACAGGAGATCTCGACCATGCCCCAAGCGTCTCTTGGATTGAGGTCGTGGCGTGGATTATTGGCAAGGTCGATAGCACGGGCGGCCCGCTCGGCGATGGGCAGGGAGCAAGCTTCGAGGAGGAACTTTTTTGTGGTGCTGTATGTGAGGGTGAGTGTTTCGGGTACCCGCGAGATGAGTTTGTTGTACACGTCCTCCGGAAGGGCGTTGAGCACTGTGTCGGCCTGTAGGATTTCGTCCGTGAGGTCCGCGATTCTGAAGTGGCTCTCCACCCTGCGCAGCCACCTCGATGGGTTCCCCTGCGTAAACGGCGGCAGCTTTAGGGTGAGGGCGGCCCGCGATTGTGTTGCCCGGCCGTCGTGTGTTCGGGGCGCTGGTGTGGAGTTGCGGGAGGGCCTCGATGCGGGGCGGCGCGGCTGTAATGGGAGGTAGGTAAACCTCGGAGTCCGCGGGGTCCGCGTTTAACTGCATGAAGGAGGGGATATCCGCGTCCATGCTCGCTCCTTTGACCCCTTACTGGAGTGGGATACTCGCGTCAGTACGCACTTTCGTGCGCCGTGTGGTTCCGCTAGTGACGCTGGTGGGGTACGCCGACGAGAGTCAGCACGCTCAAACGCTGGTTACAGCGCCGTGTTTAGGCCGCTAAGAGCGTTTTTGGAGAAATCCTGGAGCCAAGACTGAGTCGCCGTGTGAGTCCGCTAATGGCTCCGGGATACTCCGGGGGTCACCACTGTAAGGTGTCAAAGAAACGAGCAGGTAAAGGTTACTGCTGATTTATTACAGATCCAGGCGGCTTATATTGCGGCCGACTGACGCCGGGCCGTGAGAGACAATGGAATTGACTGTGACCTGAGGTCGAAACAATAAACAATAATATGCAGTGAACGAGTACAAATTACAATACGAAATATACAGAGTTACAATATAGATACAGTCTTGATGCCTGTGAATGAAGAAACATGTGATACACAATGTGTGACATTCGTATAAATACCATAAAGTAAAATGATTAAAATGCGTGACCTGGCACGTTTTAGGCGTGACTAATTGAGCTTGAAGAAAACGGGAAGTCACCAAAGAAAACAAGCTCAGCGGAGACTTAATTAATGGCGCCGCCGAAACACTATCCTGGCGCCGAATTGGTGACTTTACAGGAGTAGCACAGCGGGTTATTGGAACCAGTCACTCATGAGGGCCTCAAAAGCAACCACAATTCGATTTTCCTTCCACAGTGCCACTAATCTGAGGCACTGTCATAAACTGAATAGCTTACCTATCTCCCTTTTTACGTTCCCTTTCCCTTCTACTCATTTGTTACACTCTGCTGGGGTAAGTGCATTTTCCTTAGATACAAACTAGTTGGACTCAAGTAAAGGGTTCCTAGGGATGCACTGGCACCATAGTGCCACAAACCAAGGAAGAAAAACCAGCAAAAGGAACACAGAAGAGAGTCCTTTTGTACTTAAGTCCACCAGTACATAAAGATACTGAGTGCCACTAGTGTGACCTTTACACGGCACACTCAACCACAGTGCCACCTTATTGAACAGGTGCCATATCACTGAAGAGTCGCCCTAAATATGAGGGACACTTCCTTGCTACCCAAGTACGTCCAGTCGACCCGGATAGACGCCCTTACCCACCAGAACCATGGAACAGAGAATCACAGAGCCTTCATGGAGCTGGGGACGGCAGCAGGTCCCACGTGATTGGACCTTACCTGGTGGGTTAAGGAGCAGCTGGATGACTTGGCCAAGCAAGAGAAGGAAGAAAGACTGGAACGATGGAATTATGAAGCCAAGCAGAGGGATTATGAAGCAGAACAGAGGAGGTATTAGGCCGAACAGAGGTAGCTGGAAGACGAAAGAGAAGAAAGGAGAAGACAGCATGAGTTAGCCTTCAAGGAGAGTGAGCTAGCTCTCAAAGAAAAGGAGCTCAAGCTGGAAAGAACAAGAAGAGAAAATCCCGAAGCTATGGCTTTACAACGAGCCTCCAACCCTGTCTCACCAAATGCTCCAATCTCGAGCATTAATTCCCTCGTCCCCAAGTGGACTGAGGATGAGCCAGAGCATGGTTGGAGGAAATTGAGGCACTCTTTGATAACTACAGCACCACCGAGACAGAGAGGGCCTTAGTGCTAGCCAAGCACATGGAGGGAAAAGCTAAGGCAGCCCTTCGCTCACTGGAGAAGAGTCAGAGAGGCAACATGGTTGAAGTGCGTAGAGTCATCACAAAGGACTACGAAATCACCCCGGAGAAATGGAGACAGAGGTTCCGAGGCCTTGCCAAGGAAGTTGGCTGGTCCTGGACTGAATGGGCCTGTCACAAGACCCAGTCTGGTACCCCCTGGTTCGACACCTTGTCTTGCACAACGTTTGAGGACCTCTTCAATTGGACCATGTTGGAGGATCTTTACCAATGTGTGCCTGGACCACTTGCTGTATATCTAAATGATAAGCAACCCACCACCCTTATGGAAGCCTGTTGCATGGCCGATTCATGGGAAACCTTCAGCCAGTCCCACAGCACATCTCAGCAGCGCATAGTGCCACCTGGGTACCTCTCAGGCTCAACTCGCCCGAAGAATGGATTGCCTAGTAAGCCCCCATGCACCTACTGTAAGAGGGTGGGGCACACTGAAGCTGAGTGCCGATACAAGCTAGGCACTAACAAGCAGCCCCCTACTAACAGCCAGAACTCTTCTCCCTCTACATCCACGCAACCCTCTCCACCAATGATCACCACAGGCCACCGAGCCCCTACAAGAGGCCAATGCCGATCCTGTGCTGCTGCTGGCCACTACAGTGCTGGACATCCGGCCTCTCTACATCATGTCCCCACCACGAAGTTCGTCAACCTCATCAGCACCTCCTTCTCTGCGGCCGGGCCGCAAAAGATCCTTTACCCTGAGAGACTGGAGACCCAGTTCATCTCGGTGGCCCCGCTTAAGGGCTCTAGCCTGCTGGTAACCCTTCCGGTCACGGTAGACGCTGCGGCAGATGTTAGCCTGATCTCAAGGGCCCAAGTGCCAGCTGGTGCCACGATTGACGAGAAAACCCAGTGGGAAATGAAGTGGATAGAGGGCCACACCATTACTGTTCCCACAGTCAAGCTCCAGGTCATGGCACCTTGGGGCATGCTACCCCACTGTCTTGGTGTGGTTGGTGGAATTCGGCCCGGAGTGGACTTCATGTTGGGTTGGGACCTCCTCTGGGGAAGCCCCTCCCCAACACCACTTCGCAGTCACGCTACCTCCTCCACGGAGGCCCAGACTGTAGGAGAACCCAATGAAGAAAACCCACCTTCTGCCCACCGAAGTGGTCAGCGGAAGAGGCACGCACCAAACCATTCTTGGCCTAGTCCTCTCCATTCATGAAGGGGCTGCCAACAAAGAGGTCCTCCCTCTCCCCGAAGAGACGTTCAGGAAGAGCAGTACCGCTGTAGGACGTGTAAGGGGACAGGCCACTCCACTAATTGGGAGGGCTGCCCAAATAAGCAACACCCAGCAGATGCCCCCGAGCAAGACTCTCCGAGAGGCTCTGATCTGCAGCTGGGGCAGGAATCTCTGCCGCAGCCAAATTCAAGCCATCCGCGAGGTATTGCACCTCCAGACCCCTTGTCAGGCATGCCTGACCCTCAACCGCTGCCAGTGCCATGCTCCATTCGGCATGGACGTTGAGCCACCAGTTAAGGAGGACCCTGTGCCTGGTCCAAATCATGAGGTGGATCCTCCTCCTGGAGGTCCAGGACCCCTCACGGCACTAATCATGGCAACTGGAGAGCCTCCGGCACCTGACACTCCTTCACCAAATCCATCCCAAGAGGATGAACCCCTGGTGGACTAAACTGTTACACCTTCTTTGGGAGACCAGGAACTGGCCCCCTCGGATGCAGAGGTCGTGATCGCTCTCACTCCGGTTGTCGCAGCAGCTCGAGTAGGGAGCCCTCCTGTAGCTTCTGATACTACCACTGACTGCACGCCTGCCAGCCCTTCTGGCCTTTCCCCAGAGTCGGTGCCGTCATTACCTCCCAGGTCCGACGTAGTTATCCCTTGGAGGAACCCGAAAAAGAAGAAGGGGCGGAAGAGAGCCCAGTAGTTGCAGAGCCACGAGCTCATCCTGGCACTAGTGCCCTCTCGGCACAATGCCTTACCGTCTTAGAGTGATCCTGGCCCCTTGCCCAGAGGAGGTAGCCAGCTTGATCTCTACCATACAGTAGCCTAGACCAGATTAAGTACATCGGAATAGTAACCTTATCAATTACACCTTCCATCGAGCCGCAGTAACCATGTAAGTACAGTGTAACTGAAATCAGACAATCTAAACTATTGTGAAGAGAGCCACTACGCTCATGACATGCGTGGCCTAAAACCTCAGTGAGGCAAGCATTTATCACATGAGGCAAACGTCATGTATTAACCAGTTATTACCAATTGTATTGCAGAAAACCTTGTAATTTAGCTAGTTCATTTTCCCTTACGTTGGTGCTACGGCCGTGTTAGGATAGGTTAGGATAGGAGATGCCATAGAATGTACCATTTGGCTAGGTCTAAAACATCACGATTATAGGAGGTAGCATGTAATAACTGTAAGCACCTAAGTACAGTTAGGATTCTGTAAGTACGTGATCAAAGCTCATATCCTGTCTAGAGTTAGGTAGATCCATAGCTAGTTAGATTGCATGGGACAAATCTGCTCAGGGGAGAGGAGTAACGTAATAGAGGCAAACAGCTTGCTTAGTACAGACCTTCATGCCCAAAAGGGAGTGAAGGCCTTCTTAAGGGGGAAAGCTTTTATAAATATTCTGCTGTTCGCCATCTCTGCATTATTTTAGTAAGAATGGCCTTCTAACAAAGATGGGACAGCGTCTCTGTCGAAGGACAGCGGGCAGAGGTAGGCCGTGTTTTCAAAAAAAGCCGCCTTTAGTAGCTGATATGTTAGCATTAGGGGGCCTAACCCACAGGGAGGGTTTTACCAAGTCACCTCTAGTGAAGGTGGTCTTAAGCTCCCTTTTCCTCTGTCCTATGCATTCGGCGATGTCTCTGTCAATTTTTCAGAATGCTAGGGGCTATGTACGAACGTATGGACAAACAGCTTTGCCCTACTCTGACCTTACTGAGGCAGTAGAGAGAGATTGACTTTCGGGCGGAGAGCACGCGTCGTGCCCAGGCTAACTTTATCCTTTGTCCTCTCCTGTCTTGTTTTACTAGTGTATCGACAATCCCCGTGTTTTTTCAAGAATCTGTATCGTCAGTGTTGCAGTGCGCAAGCAAACCATGAAAACGGTAAGTCTGAAAATTTACGAGTCTCTGCTGTTTTCTAGTATTCTTCCACTGTACTTCAATCTTTTCTGTTGTTCCCCCTTCAGCCACCATTTACTAGAGAACCAGGTATAATCATATTCTTTTATGAAGTCTGGTGTATGAACAATTAATAATGCCTAGTGACACTGCATAAACTATTCCCGTGTAGTAAGTAGGAATTAGGGAAAGTTAAGTGTAAGTAAAGGTACAAGCAAGCCTTGAATCCTAGCCCATTGTTTTGGAGAGAAATAGCCTTCCTAGTACTAAAACCGCGTACAATATCTACTAGTACAGACATTCGTTACGTTATATTCTTCTTACAGGAGCAGGGAGAATTGACTGTGTCCAACGTTGACGAAAAGTTCATGTAATTTCCTCACTGTCACCGCACATTTTTCTTTGTCAGGACAAAGTGGGAAGTGAAGGGGTTTGATGTAATTCATTTGTTGCAGAGTAATCCATTATCCCACACGTAGTTTTTGATTGGTGACCTAATCCAATTAAGCAGTTGTCTGTCTTTTGATGGTAACTTCAGCTTCAATTGACAATTTATGTGTGCCTTTGGCAAAGAAGGCCTACATAATATAAAGTAATCAGTTAAAAAACTCGTCTGCCAAAGCCCACACATAACAATGCATATATATATATATATATATATATATATATATATATATATATATATATATATATATATATATATATATATATATATATGATTATTATCACTTTTGTATGTGATTCATTTATCACACATAACCACAGGTGAAAAATAAGAAGCGGGTGTGTAGGACCTACACCCTATATATATATATATATATATATATATATATATATATATATATATATATATATATATATATATATATATATATATATATATATATATATATATATATATATATATATATATATATATTTACAGATATATATACATATATGTATATATATATATATATATATATATATATATATATATATATATATATATATATATATATATATTATATATGTATATATATGTATATATACTGCATATATGCAAGGTTAGGTTCCAGGACCCCCTCACACAAGGCAAATTTCTCTCGTAAGTTTAGCATGGTCTCTAAAAATGCTAATAAATGCTTATTTCTAAAGTTTAGCATGGTCTCTAAAAATGCTAATAAATGCTTATTTCTAAAGTTTAAACACTAAATATGACCCCTAATCGTGCTCCCAAATTAGTAAGGTAACTTTTAAATGAAATTAAAGTTACGACAATTTCATTTAAAAGTTAGCATAATACATTACCCTTAAAAAAATAAATAAATGGTTGACATAAAAATAGAGAGTTGGAAGAGAATCTCTCTCCCTCTCCCCTTCCGACCGATCTATTTTTAGAAGTCTTCTAAACCTCTTTTTAATAGTTTCTTTATTCTACGACTTTTTCTTTTTGTTCTGAAATGCTTTTTCATGAAGAAACAGTGTTTTTTATTTTGACTAATACAACTCTTAGTTATTATGTCTCTGTGTTTTAGAACATATTTGCCACACTAGCGCATTTACTGTTCGTAGACAGTACAGGTAAAATTAGATCAACTTAAACTATATACTGTACAGGCAAAGACGAACAGAGAAATGTTAAGTTGTGAAAATGTGTGAGCACTAACTACGAATGAGAGAGAGAGAGAGGGTTACCCTTAATTAATATATCAAGTTAAATTATTTATGAATTATTATGGAGACAGAATAACATGAGAGAGAGAAGTTATTTTTATGTTAGATGTCAAGTGGTGGAAATTCATGATTTATGAAGGAGAGAGAGAGAGAGAGAAATAGTTCTAGAAATCTTTTGACACACTGTGGGCAATGATTGACACATGTGACAGCTTTGAACTCGCCCCTCTCTTCAAGGTTCCTCAAAAGATCATGAAATTATATTTGTATGCTTAAAATATCACATAATTTACTATAGAAATGCATAATTTTTATAATTACAGTTATATTTTTATTATTATTATTATTATTATTATTATTATTATTATTATTTAATCCTATTAACCCTTTCATATCTGTATAGTTATCACATCACTGAGGGTACTTGAGCCCCGATGTGTCTGGGAGCGCTCGACAGTGCGAAAAAATAATTATTTCGAAAATTCGGCAAAAATAGAAATTTTATTCCAACAACGTTCATTTTGCTGTCATTTTTTTCTAAATGTTTATATGTTATGGTGGAATAGTCAGAATAAGAGTCCCAGCCCTCTAAATACGAAAAAATGAGTTATTTAATGAAAAAATAAAATTCTTTACTTATTTTTATATTTTCGTTCAACAACCCAAAAAACTATGAAAGTCAGACGAATGAATTATTTTTTATGAGAAAGCCAATAAAATTCCCTAAATATTGACATATAAAACAATGGAAAACGAATAAGTCCAGTTGGTGAAAAAATTGATAGAAAAGATGGTGAGAAACAGAGAGCTCTGCCCGGCCTATGGTGAGAATTATCGCTAGAAAAAATTTTTTTTGAAGAGCCCTATCTCGGTTATTTTTCATAGAAATTACTTTGTAAATATACGAAAAAGTAGAGGAAAAGTTGAAGAATAAAGGAAAAGTTAAGAAAAATGGCTTTGGTAACGGCAACAGTTTCATTTTGACGTTATAAATTGGTCGAAACGGAAAAAAAAAGTTACCATTGTCAACATTATTGTTCGTAGCTCAAAAACTATAACAGTTAGGCGAATGAATTATTTTTTATGAGAAAGCCAATAAAATTCCCTAAATATTGACATATAAAACAATGGAAAACAAATAAGTCCAGTTGGTGAAAAATTTATAGAAAAAGGGTGAGAAACAGAGCACTCTGCCCGGCATATGGTGAGAATTATCTTTGCTAGAAAAATTTTTTTGAAGAGCCCTATCTCGGTTATTTTTCATAGAAATTACTTTATAAATATACGGAAAAGTAGAGGAAAAGTTGAAGAATAAAGGAAAGTCAAGAAAAATGGCTTTAAAAAAATGTAACGGCAACAGTTTCATTTTTGATTTATAAATTGATCGAAACAAAAAAAAAATTTACCGTTGTCAACATTATTGTTCGTAGCTCAAAAACTATAACAGTTAGGCGAATGAATTATTTTTATGAGAAAGCCAAGAAAATTCTCTAAATATTGACATATAAAACAATGAAAAACGAATAAGTCCAGTTGGTGAAAAATTGATAGAAAAGTGGGTAAGAAACAGAGCGAACTGCCAGGCATACGGTGAGAATTATCGCTAGACATTTTTTTTGAAGAGCCCTACCTCGGATTTTTTCATAGAAATTACTTTGTAAATATACAAAAATGTAGAGGAAAGGTTGAGGAATAAAGTGAGAGTCAAGAAAAATGGCTTTAGTAACAGCAACAGTTTCATTTTGACGTTATAAGCTGTTGAACGAAAAAAATGTTACCGTTGTCAACATTATCGTTCACAGCTCAAAAGCTATAACAGTTAGGTGAATGAATTATTTTTATGAGATAGCCAACAAAATTCTCTAAATATCGATATATATGATAATGAAAAATGAGATTCAGAGCCCTGCCTAAAATCCAGACGTCTCTTATGTGATGCACTAACTAATTTCCGCTAGTTTTACCGTAAAAACTTTGCGAAAGCAAATTGGAAACTGTTCTCGATTGACGTCGCTGTATGTAAACATCCACACGTCTTTACCCAACCTCGTACGCATGGTCTCTGACAGAAGTGTGGCGGTGGCCTGCCAGGCCTGCGTGGGTGCGATCAGCTGATGTCATTGTGAGAATTTTACTATGCCATGGATTTGCGCATGCACAGTAGAGGAACTAAAAAATTTATAGAAAATAGAGGATACCAAACAGAGTGTTTCCAATAATGTAATCCTACATTTTATAAAAAAATGTAAGATACGAGAGAAACGTGGGTAGGATCAGCTGATTTCATTGTGAGAAATTTACTATGCCAGGGAATTGCGCATGCGCAGTATAGGGACTGCTTGCCTGGCGTACGATGCCTGAGTTACACGGTCCAAGGTATGCTTTAGCCTATGGAAACCACCAACTGTCTGAAAATTAAAAAAAATTTACCCCATACCACACGCATTTAAAAATGTCGGTAAATTTTACGAAAAAAACGCCAGTCAGAAAAGAAGGGGGATAGGGGTTGTTGCGTAATATTACGCTGTTTTAAAAATCGGACAGGAATGGGTTAATGTTATTAATATTTGAAAATTAGTACTCATTATTAGGTAAATCATTTAATCTATCATACAAAACAAATAAACATATACATGTAACAATAAAAATTCTCTCATCTCTTACTGAGATGAGAGAATTTTTATTATTATACGTATACATTTATTTGTTTTGTATGATAAAGTAAATGCTTTACCTAATAATGAGTAAAAATAATAATAATAATAATAATAACAATAATAATAATAATAGTAATTATAATAATTAAACTGTAATTACAAAATTTATACATATCTATAGTAAATTATGTGATATTTTAAACAAACAAATATCATTTTCCGATCTTTTGAGGGACCTTTGAAGAGAGGGGTGAGGGCAAAGTTGTCAGATGTGTCAATCGTTGTCCACAGCATGTCAAAAGATTTCTGGTACTCTCTCTCTCTCTCTCTCTCTCTCTCTCTGTAACAATAATTTATAAATATTTTAACTCGACATTTCTCGACATTTCAAGTAAGGAAAACTCTCTCTCTCTCTCTCTCTCTCTCTCTCTCTCTCTCTCTCTCTCTCTCTCTCTCTCTCTCTCTCTCTCTCTCTCTCTCTCTCTCTCTCTCTTTTCCCTTTTTCCTTCATAAATCATAATTTCCATCTTTTGACATCTAAGAAATCTCTCTCTCTCTCTCTAATAATTTATAAATAATTTAACATGATATTTCAAGTAAGGACAATATCTCTCTCTCTCTCTCTCTCTCTCTCTCTCTCTCTCTCTCTCTCTCTCTCTCTCTCTCTCTCTCTCTCTCTCTCTCGTGTTAGTCTCTCTTTCTCCGTAATAATTGATAAATAATTTCACTCTCTTAAGTAAGGGCAACCCTTATCTCTCTCACTCACTCTCTCCTCTCTCGAGGATTCACAAATGTCGCGTGTCTGTGAAAAAAATTGTGTATGACAGTTGGGTTCCAGCGAAAAGTTTATATCTGTGAATTATATAATAAATCGTGTAAGATCAAGGTATTACTATATATATATATATATATATATATATATATATATATATATATATATATATATATATATGTTATAAAAAGGTAATATATATATATATATATATATATATATATATATATATATATATATATATATATATATATATATATATATATATATATATATATATATATATGTACATACACACATATACACCTGCCTACTGCAGAAATGCAAAATCCCTAAAGAAAATGCTTATAACCAGCATATAACTGCCAAGTACCTTGTACCTCTTAAACTAAAACATAACTGCCTTTTTTTACTATTGCAGTGCTTAATTTGATATTTCAAACAAAAATATACTTTAAATTATTATACTAAAAGAATTTAATATAATTTCAAACAAAAAATATGCCCCAAACCATCATCCCAAAACATCCAAGGTAACCTCACATTACAGCACTCTCCTACTGGTACTCTTAAGTATCCTGTTTACACCCCTAAAATGGTTATAACTGCCTATTTTAACAGTTCGTCATCAAACTCGACAGTTCAAACAAAAGTATACCTCAAACTATCATCCTAGAACATCTTAATATCATTTCAAAGTCATGTTGCAAAATTAAGTACCAGCCTGCAACTGTCACCCTTAAGTATCCTCTATCATTCAGACATACACGTTTTCTTTGGTCTACATAACTTATGTGTAGTCTGGGCATACATTTTACATATATTGATATTTTCCTGTGTTGTAAGATGATTTTGAAATTATATTTACACTACAGGTATGTATTTTAGGATAGTCCTCACCATCTCCAAAAAATTTAAAAAAAAATTCTTGCTCTCTCTCTCTCTCTCTCTCTCTCTCTCTCTCTCTCTCTCTCTCTCTCTCTCTCTCTCTCTCTCTCTCTCTCTCTCTCTCTTTTAACATGTTATTTCACTTGTAGAATCCATTTATACTGCACAGTCAGTCCCTGGTTATTGGCGGGGGTTCCGTTCCGACGGCGTGAAGATAAGTAAAAATCGTCAATAACCGAAAATCAGCGCTTATCAGCGCCGATAACTGGAGATTGGCACCTCTGTTAGGTATGTATCGGCACCAATAAGTGGCAATTGGTGATTTTCGGCGCCAAAAATTTCCGATTTTCTCGCTAGACAAGCCCCATAAAACTGGATCGCCAGTAACCAGGGACTGTCTGTCTGTATTGGTCTAATCACCATGAAAATATTTAAAATCTGAATTTCATACATAAACATAAAAACATGAAAAACAAATCCAGCAAGTTCACAACAGATTGACAAAGGTAGTGTTGGCAAATTTTTTGCTTTGTCTGATTTATTGCACCATATTTCATTACAAGTTTAGTTGACTATGATTATCACACATATTATAACAGTACACAAGAGAATATTTTATCACTGTTGATGTAAAAATATTTAAAATCCGAATTTCATATGTAGGCAACACTCAGCATTATTACTTTTCTCCCAGCTATTGTGAATTCTCGTCCCCAGCAAGTTACTGTGATCCGATGTTAACACTAAAGTTCTCAAGTTACTGTGATCCGATGTTAACACTAAAGTTCTCTCTCTCTCTCTCTCTCTCTCTCTCTCTCTCTCTCTCTCTCTCTCTCTCTCTCTCTCTCTCTCTCTCTCTCTCTCTCTCTGAGATAAGAGAAAGATTGATTTTTACGCATGCTTATTTGTTTTGTACAGCATAGTTTTATAGGTAAATGTGATGTTACTTTGTCATTCATTTTTTCATATTTTCCGTGCATAATTACTGTACAAGTTTTTCCATTTCAGTAAAAGCAGACTGGAAAATAAAATGACAAAATCAAAATTCAGGAATTCCAATAAAAATCAGAGGCAGAAAATAAAAATAAATGGGGAAAAAGATATTTGAAGCATGGCAACAGTGCAAAGGACAATACATGTTAAACAAAGTTAATAAAACCCATTCAGTTTTTTGAAAAACAAAGTGTAAGCTCACTTCACAGGCAGTACACAAAGTCTTCCAGCAAAGCGGATCTTTTCACTAGGAAATCAAGACCCGAATGTCTAGCCTGTACTTAAAATGGAAAATTCACACCTCCTTCGACACGCCCATGAGAGCAAACTCGTAAACGAATGTTCCTCCATAACTACATCACTACCAGGTATTGGAACATTCTGACATGGCCAGAGCATCACCCAAGGAACAATGCCCTCTGTCTCCATGGGAAGCGAGACTGATGATGGACCTTTGTCAGCACTGACTCATGAATACATAGGCACTGATTTGCATTTACACTTGCCCAGAATATCTCAAAGAATGCTTAACTAAATAAAAACCAAAATATATAACATTACACTCATGCTTTTCTTATATATTATATATATATATATATATATATATATATATATATATATATATATATATATATATATATATATATATATATATATATATATATATATATATATATATATATATATATATATATATTATATATATATATATATATATATATATATATATATATATATATTTGAATATATATATATAATATATATATATATATATATATATATATATATATATATATATATATATATATATATATATATATATATGTGTGTATGTATGTATGTATGTATGTATGTATGTATGTACAGGCAGTCCCCGGCTGTCGGCGGGGTTCTGTTCTGACAGCGTGATGATAACCGAAAATCACCAATTTTCGGTTGTTGGCGCCTCTGTTAGGTATGTATCGGTGCCAATACCCAATTATCGGCACTGATAAGCAGAAATCGGCAATTTTCGACGCCAAAAGTTGCCGATTTTCGGCGCTAGACAAGCCCTGTAAAACGAGATTGCCAATAACAGTTCTGGTGCCAAGCAGTCAAAAATATAAAATGTTATGCATTTCTTTTTGTAATGTTTCATTACCACCTTCAACTTGTTATGATTCAATTTATTTGTTGCCCATGTCTGACAAGTCTCGCTACAAGGGTCTTACACCCTGTTGTGGTTCCAATGTCTGGTGACAATACTTGCCAGTAAGGATCACACAACAGGCAGGAATGTTGAGAAGCTTTTTTTTTCCTCATTAAAAGCTTTTAGAGTAGTTAGCTTGACTGAACATTGTTTCTCTGGCTGCACAAACCTACCATCCTCATTCAATGTGATAGTCAGCCAATTTTAACAGTAGGTAAGCTTCATTCCAAATAATGAAATTTTCATGATAGAATTAATTATTTGGATACTTGAATGAATTATTTGGATACTTACCTACTGTTAAAGTGGAAACCCACCCAGCCTCCCCACTTCTTAGTGGGTGGTCATGAAGAATTCTGAGAAGAACATAAACATTCCAGTGCCACCTGGTGGGAAGCAGGTGATTACAGAGACAGTCCTACCGGGTCAACCAGGCATTATTTTGCTTTTATTTTGAATGCCGATTGCACCTAATGGCATGAAGATATAAACTAATTTTAACAGTAGGTAAGTATCCAAATAACTGATTTTGTCATGAAAATTTCCATTTATAACTAGATAAACATTTCTGATGTCTAAACTTTTGAGATGTAATTTTTTATCCATTGTATGAATGCTGTGTTTTTGTTTTTCAGGTCATTCAAGTTATTTAAAGTATGTGAGTCTTGTAACTCTAACAGTGCAGAATTCAGCTGTAGCATTAAGTATGCGCTATGCTAGGACAAGAGCAGGAGATATGTTCATTGCGTCGACAGGTATGTAGAATAATGTACCCTCTGGCTTTGGTAGACTTGAAAAGAATGTTAATCTGTAAATTTACCATATTTATTCCTTTGAAAATACAAATCGTATCTTTTATATTGAGGTACATATCTTCAGTGCAAACTATTCAGTTACAGTACCTTGAAACAAGATGTTAGATGGTGGTAGGAGAGTGAATTAGGGGAGTTCCTACCCACTCACCTACTAGTCTATATACCCTCAGTGTGCCCTAGGCTGCAGTTGTTTCAGTGTCTCCACTGCTGTTGAACATGGACCTTGGTTGTGTGAAGTTTAATTCTATTTTCACCCTTTGGGTTTATGTGGTGTTAGTGTGTGTGTCTGATGGAAGGGACTGGGTATGGTTGAGGAATCTCCCCCGCCAGTGTTGTTATGAATGGTTGCTTTCCCACTGGCAGAAGTATGGATCAGAGCGGTTTTAGGCCAAGAAGACTCCCTGGTCGTGTTTTTTAGGAAATACACATCCCTTAACTCCAAAGTTTCTAATTGGTTTTGAATCTGATTGTGACTGACTTCTCTTGCGGTGCTGCCAAGAGGAGGCTTGCTGCAGTCTATGGATGACCCACATGTCCTCCATTAGTGACCCCCTCAACTTGAACCCCTGGAATTTGTTCCCGGGTTTGAGTCCAAGAGTTATACATATACTGGCAGTCCCCAGTTATCAGTGGGCTTGGTTTTCGGCAATCTGGTATTACAACTCTTGTCTAGCAACAAAAATAAATTGATTTTCAGCATAGATATGCGCCGATTTCTGCTTATCGGCGCCGATGCATACCTAACAGAGGCACCAGTCTCCAGTTATTGGCGATTTTCGCTTATCGTCACACCATTGTAATGGAACCCCCACCGATAACCGGGGACTGCCTGTATTGTAATGTAACTTATCTGGATTAAGTGTTGTCAAAATTTCCATTTTTGGAAAAATTTATTTGACCTGATAAATAGGAAAAGATATAGCTGAAACTGGAGTTTTTATCTGAAGGTAATAGTGGGAACTGTGGTTGGATCATCAACTCCCTTCAGCATCCGTGGGATAACCTGAACGTTTATGCTTTTCCACCCTTTTGCCTGATTAGTCAGGTGGTCAACAGGATAATGACTTCCCGGAACCTCAGGATGACTTTGGTAGCTCCCTTGTGGCCACACGCCAAGTTGTACCCTGACCTTCTAGCTCTGCTGACAGAAGCTCTGAGGGAGATTCCTCCTTGGTACAATCTCCTTTGCCAGGCCTCACATCGAAAGATATCATCAAGTCCCTATCTCTTCATGGTTGGAGACTATCCAGTATCTTCTGTGAGCGAGAGGCTTTTCTTGCAGGGCAGCATCAGTCAGAGATGTCTGGATATCTTAGGAAGTCGTCAACAGCCATGTATCAGGGGAACTGGGCAGTCTACTGTGATTGGTGTCAACAACAGGGTTTCTCTCTGGTTGGAACTTCTATTCAGCAAATAGCTGACTTCCTTATTTTCCTATGTAGGGAAAAGCTCCTTTCTGTGTCAGCCGTTAAGGGCTGTAGGGCTGCTTTGGGACTGGTTCTTTGTCTGAAAGGTGTGCATCTTTCTTCCTCATGGGAGATCTCTATGCTCTTACGGAGTTTTGAGCAATCTTGTCCTCCTAGGGAACTCGAGCCTTCCTAACTGGGATTTGACACTGGTTCTTAGCAGCCTTACTCACACCCCGTATGAAACTTTACAGGGTTCTTCAGATAGGGCTTTAACCCTCAAGACAGTTTTTTTTTTTTTTTTTTGCTGCCTTAGCATCAACCAAGAGAGTAGGAGAGCTTCATGGCCTCTCTTTTGAGGTGAAACACTCAAGGGGCTGGAGTTTAGTATCTTGAATTTGTCCCGGAATTCGTAGCTAAGACTCAGAATCCATCGTTTTCCGATGACAGATTCGAGTCCTTTTCAATTCCGTCCCTTGCAGATTTTGTTGGCGATGATCCTAGTGAATTGCTCTTATGTACAGTTCGGGCACTAAAAAGAACTCGGTACCTCAAACCTAGGTGTTGAAGGATTTTTGTTAGTACTAGCTGGAACAAGAGAGAAGTGTCCAAGAATACCGTCTCCTTATGGCGCTACGGGAGGTTATCAGAAATGCATATGCTTCTTCTTCTTCTAATGTAGATGACAGCCCGTTATGACCTAGGGCTCATGATGTTAGGGGTCTGGGCCCCTCCATCACTTTTAGGAATAATCTATTGGCTCAAAGAGTTTTGAGGGCTGGTACGTGGAATTGTCAGACTATCTTTACCTCTTTCTACTTGAAGGACATCACTCAAAGTCCTTGGACACTTTTTCCTTGGGTCTGGTGGTGGCTGCCTGATAAGTTGTCGAACTTGCCAGTGCTCTTTATGGGCATCTTGTATCTAGTCTAGATGTTGGTCTGAAAGAGATTGTAATTGCAGTGAATGGTCTTATTCCTTTCTCCTTTTCCTCTTCACTCCTGGCAAGCAGCGAAGAGAACAATCTTCGACAGTGGATCTGTCTAGATACAGCTGAGGAAGGCATCTTTCTTTTTCTTTACTTTTCATACAATGAATTAATCTCGGAAATAGAAGTAACGCCAATCTTCCCTCTGTAAACAGAGTATTCTCTTCATAAGATCAAGGTACAGGCAGTCCCTGGTATCGGCGGCCTCGGTTATTGGTGATCCAGTTTTACGGCACTTGTCTAGCGACGATGATAACTGGATTTTCGGCGTTGATATGCACCAATCCCCGCTTATTGGCGCTGATCCCTGGTTATCGGTGCTGATAACCTGGGATTTGGAGCTATTATCACCGATTTTCGGTTATCTGCGATTTTCAGTTATCACCACGCTGTCGGGAACAGAACCCCTGCCGATACCTGGGGACTGCCTGTAGTTAACCATATGTGGGTTTTGCAACAGATACAATTCCCCCTGTTCTTCTTGGCATGTTGTGGAATCTTATTCCCATTGTGGCAAAAGCCCACATGTCTGGCTACTAGGAAAACTTTTTATCCTCTTAGTCAGAGGCTTTCAATTCCTTCCTAGAGGTGAGCCAGG
Source organism: Macrobrachium rosenbergii (assembly GCF_040412425.1). NCBI lineage: Eukaryota > Metazoa > Arthropoda > Malacostraca > Decapoda > Palaemonidae > Macrobrachium > Macrobrachium rosenbergii. The sequence goes on from NC_089748.1 coordinate 8,221,293, forward strand.
CCTACAACCTGTCATTACTTACTTTTCCTCCCACCAATAAGTAAGTCTCCCAATGTAAAGGTTGAAGGTTTGTATTCCTATGGGAACCAGTCAAATTTTTAATCAATTTGTATTTTTCCTAACATACAAACCTGAGGCTGTTTACATTAATGACCCATCTCAGCCACCCCTGATTCAGTTTTTCCTGGGCTGGAAGTTCACTGGCTGAGTCACAAGGTTCTTAGGGGCAAGCAAGATGAGACTCCTCCTAGTTGTTGGTCCCATTGGATGATGCTATGCATTACTCTGCCATACCTTGATCATATTATGCAAAATTTTTTCGTAACTGGTATTCCAGCTGTGCAGGAGAATTTTCCCAATGTGAAGGCCTCAGGTTTGCTTGTTAGGAAAGATACAAATTGATTAAAAATTTGTGATATTAGGAAACAGACATCCACACTGGAGAACAGCACATATTCAAGTCAAGGAAGCACAAATGACCTAAAACAGGATGCACTGATTTCATCACTGTTATAAATATATGAGGCCTTACAAACAATACCTGACTTTCGTGCAGCACATGCTGAAACTTTCATTAGATGTTTGTCAAAAGTAAGATGTGAGTCAAAAGTTATACCTAGAATAGTTAAACCCCCAGACTCATTCAGCACAGTTCCATCCACCTGAAGGGGAGGATGGGGTGAAAAATCTGTGTGAGATCTGCTAATCAATAGTGTTTTCATTTTCCATCATTCCCTTATCTGGTCCATGTCCCAATTGAGGATGAGGGCAGGTTCATTTCTCATAAGTGGAGACTTTACTACACCCGCAAGTGTTTCATCATTGGCATACTGAACAATCTTGTTTTCCAGGCCAACAACCATATCACTTGTATACACTAAAAATAACAGTGGACTAAGAACACAATAGGCCTTGGTTCACGAAAGATCCCATCCACAGCAACTCGCTGCTGCCTACCAGTAAGGAAATCTTGAAGTAATCATAAAACATATCCACCTACTCCAAGATTCTGAAGTTTATAAATAAGTGCTCTATGATTTACTAAATTGAAAGTAGCACTAAAATCTATTTGAATTACTCTGCACTCTAAACCCTTATCAAGGTTCCCTTGCAAATGGCATGTCAAGGCTAAAAGAGCATCGAAGGTTCCTGAATGCTTCACATATGTGGATTGACTCTCAGCTAACAATCCTTTAGATTCCACATATGTATTATGTATTTATACTGTAATGGCTTAAAAATAAGTTTTCTGAGTTCGGCCCCATGTCACCCGGTGAAATTCCATTCTTACACGAATTTCTAGGTATAAATATTGCTAAATATACCAGAGAAAAAAGCTTACAGGAATGCTGGAGTTACTACCCCCAGATCGAGCACCTTCGATGAAGATGTCGTTATAACCAAGGGTGAGTGAAGGAATCACAACCACAGAGCCACACTCGATAGACATCCCTATGTCAATATTCCCAAGAAGAGTGAGGGGCTGTACCAGCACCCACGCTCCCCAGCCCGCCATGCGGCGACTCCAGCGCCATCTGAACTCATTCCATTTCTAGCACTTGAATTTTGCGCCACGGTGTTTGGTTTGCCTGTGTTTTTTTTCGGCTTATTCTGCATTTTTGCCATGGCGTCGAGCAGCTTCACCATGTCCAAGTTAAGTACCATCTTCTTTTGGGGTTGTCTTTTAGTTTGTTGGCTGTCTTAGCCCGTAATTGTTATTATTCGTGGCTTTGTTATGACGCTACGGCGTCCCCCCAGCCAGCCATGTTGTCCGCGAGGTTTACCCACTCGGCTTGTTCTGTTTGGGTTTTTCCTGGTCGGCTCATGCCTTTTGCTTCCCCATAGGTCTCATCCTGGTGGTTTTCTAAGTGGGATTGTTCGGTTTCATTTTAATGATAATGTTTTGTTCCGTTCCTTAGGTTCCCGTATCGGGTTCCCGTTGTTCCCGCATAGTTTTCTCACCGGGATGTTTCCTCTTGGACATTTTTATTAATGATTATATTTTTATTCATTATTGTTGGCTGATGCTCAACATCATGCTACCTCTGCGTTGTCCTTTTCCGTGGGGACGTCAGGCTCATCCTGTCGCTTCTTTCGGTTAGGCTACGCACCAAACACGGTATATTTTTATATTTTTATTTTGTTTATTTTACACACACTTGATGATTTATTTGGTTATTTGTCAGCCTAGTGTATGTTAGGCTTTTATTATTCTTGACCTCCTCCCCTTGAGTTAGGTTAGTGAGAGGTTTGGGTCAGCAGGTTGAGGGATTTCTGTTGTCGTGCCTTCCTGTCCGTCGTTTGGGTGTGGAGTGAGTCCCCATTCTCCTCCCTCTTCTTTACGAAGGGTTGAGCTCTGCTATGGGTTATTCTCCTCCACGACCGTTATTCCTCCCTTACGTTTGGCTCTGGTGGGTCTTCATCTCGGAAATTCTCTCCCTGTTGTTCCCTTTTCTCTCCTTTCCCTTCTCTTCCCCCTCCCTTTTTTCATAGGCTACGTCTATGTTTTTAGGGAGAATACAGAGGTCTTGGTCATTCTTCCCCCTAGGTGTAGGCCATGATTTTTGGTACCATGCAGTTGAGCGGGTGAGTTTCTCCCCAGTCTCCTGTTCGCCTCTGCTCTGGCCTACTACCTTCCCTGTCCACTTCCACCCCCCCCCTCCCCTCCCCTCCCCTGTTTTGGGTCCGGCTTCTCGTCATCTTCTCTTGTGAGTGATGTCGGTGTCCGACTCTCACCCCATGTTGTGAATCTTTCTGGTTGAGGGATTGGCTCCCTCCCAGAGTTGGTTCCAGGTGACTCGTAGCTGGGCTCATGTTTCGTTCACCCGCTCTCCTTTGATCGAGCAGGTTCTCGAACATCTCAGGGTTTTCATCTCGACCTTGTTCTTTGTTCGCTCCGGCGTTTGAGATACTTTAGTTGGGTTGACTGGCGCTTACATCTGCCCCGGTGGATTGTGGTGTTTGCTAGCCTCACCCTTCTTTGGTTCTCTTCGATAAGGTCCTGAGATCTCCGGGGTGGGTGGTTCCGGACTCCGGGGTTCGTAGTTTTGTGTTGTCTGTTAACCAATTATGTTACCATCTTATTGTGTTTTGTTTCCCCGGCGGCTCATCCCACCTGGGGACTAGTGTGTGTTTATTTATGTCCCGGCGGTTTACCCTGCCGGTAGATGTTTATTAGTTTGAATTTCCCAGCGGTTCACCCCACTGTTGAGCGGAAATTTATTTTTTATTATTATTATTATTATTATTATTATTTTATGATGGTCATAGAGTCCGGTGATTTCACCCCTGGTTTCGCCGTTCTGTTCCCGGCATTCCTCGCGGTGAAGGTCCCGTCGATTCGGCCCCCTCTTCCCGCTGGTTTACTCTGGCAGTCGGCGGGGTTTATACCCAGCTTACCTTAAATTAAGTTACTTTTTAGTAGGCCCGTCTCTGACGTGGTTTTTTCACTCCACCGGAGTACTCCGGCGGTTTACTGAAATACCCTTGCCTACTTAGATTAAGTTTCTTAGAAAGGTAAGCTCATTTACTGTTTTCACTTACAGACTGTTCGCTGTGAGGAGCCCGGGTGTTCCGCCACTCTTCAGCAACCCTATGGCCATGTGGTGTGTCGGACCCACGCTGGTTGTGCGGTCCGACTGGATGATCTGATTGTGTGGCACCCGGAGGGCTGCGAGGTGTGCTTTGCTCTTTGCGGGTGCACCCAGGACGAGTCGGTAAGCTATTTGCTCTCCACCCGTATGTTATTCTGCCTTCCATATTGCAATGTTTTGGCTATATTTCGTAATTTTGTAGGTATTTCTTAGCCTCCCTTTGACTCACCCCCCCTTTTTTCAGGCTGACGAGTCCTCGATAAAAGAGGCTCTTGAGTCCCTCCGCGCTTGGGTGGCTGGGTTTGGGAGGAATGTTCCGTCGGGGAAGCCATACGTCCTCGACGAGAAGTGGAGAGACCTTCTCTACCCCAGAGCCCGGATCGCTGCAGCTGTACCATCTGAAGTGGCCGCCCCCATCATCGAGCAGATCCGGGTCGTGACCCAGCCACTTGTAGAAGAGACCCTCTACGCGGAGGTTTCCGAAGACGTCGCCACTCTGGACCTGGACTTAGAGCCCATGAATACTGAGCAGGATCAAGTAGGTGGTGAGGTAAGTGAGGTAGTGGGGGCGGGCGCCCTGTTTGATTCCCCTTCATCATCAACCTCTTCTTTTCAGGGCTTTTCCAAGTCTTCTATCTTGCGGGACAGTGCTCCATCTACTATCCCCAAGTTGAAGACTTCGTGGAAGGCGAAGGGCTTTAAGTCCTCGTCTTCCCGGAAGGCATCCCCCTTTCCCCCGTCGAAGGCAAAGGTCTCCGCACCTTTGGCCTCCGGGAGTAAAGCTGGAACCTCGGGCAAAGGAGCGAGTAAGAGGGCGGCTAGACCCAGCCCTCCTCGCCAGCCTTCCTTTGACCCTGAAGTGTTCGCTGGGATGCTTTTAGCTAGGTTCTCGTCGGAGGTCGATTCTAAGCTTTCGAAGATCGCTGACAGGTTGCAAACTCAGGAGAATCTGATTGCTGATATGGCTCGCTCCGGCGGTGCCGGACCCAGTTATCAGATCCCTGATACTGCTTCCCTCCCTCCTTTTGACGTTGGAAACCCGTGGCGTTTTGCCTTACGTGCCATTCGCCATGAGGATACCCTGACAATCGAGGGTTTGGGCACAAGACGTCTGGAGGAGCTGGAGTTCTTCCCTGCTGACCTCTTGCCCCCTATCCAGGCTTCGTTAGGCTGACGGAGGAAGCCTGGGTACGTTCAGATAAGGTCCCAAAGGAGACAGTGATCTTCCCTAGGGACCAGGCACAATCGGCTCTGCTTCGCACTCTCACGGAGTGGCAAGCAGATAATACCAAGCTCACTCCGTTCAAGGGGAACTATACTATGTTCTCCTTGGGTGACAAGTTACCCACTCCCTGCATGAATAAAGTTGCTCTGGCAACTGCTCATGCCTGCTTCGAAGGCAAACCTCTGCCTCAGCTCAGGGAGATGGACTCCACATCCCTGGTGTTCCCGGGGGGGTGAGGAGTTCTGGAGGGACGCCCCATCTTCTTTTACGGTGGGCAAATTAGATGCTTTCTGTGCGTCCTCACAGTTCAGTGAGCAGCTTCCGAAACTCCCAGAAGCTCTCCTGAAGACGGAGTTTGAGGCAAGGATGAGACTGAGCCGGTCTCTAAATTCCTTGTGTCTGTCTGAGGCGGTGGCTGTCTCATGCGCAGACGAACAACTTTTCCAGGTTCTGGCTAAATCCCTGCTTGCAGGTTTTCAGGCAGACCTGTACGACTTCATGATGGCTAAGCTCAAGTGCCGCAAATTCATTTTTGCGGATGCCACCATTCGCCATGAGCCCAATAAGCTCATGAAGAGCTCCATCTGGGGACTAACCTCTTCCCAGAGGAGGAAGTCTCGAAAGTCCTGAGCGGTTACTAGGGCTAATCAGAGTCTGCGGCGAGGTGGGGTATTTCCGCCTTCAAACCGAAAACTCCCGAGGCCGGTGGTTCCCAGGCTAAGTCGGGGAAGCACTTCAGGAGAAGGAGGCCTCATCCCCAGACAGTGGTTCAAGCTGTCCCAGTCTCGGCGGTAGGCCAACCCTCCACCTCCAAGGCTCAACCCCACCAATACGTGCTGGTCCAGCCAGCCCAACCTCTTGCTGCACCATCGTACGTCTCTTCTCCGGCGTACAACTCCTCCTATGAGGGCCGTGGGGTCTTTCACGGCCTTAATAGAAGTGCAAGGGGAGGCAGGGGTCGCGCTCCATATAGAGGTAGGTCTGGATCCGCCTCTCGGGGCAAATCAGGCCGTGGTAGAGGAAGCAAGCCCTCTTCCTCCCACTGAGACCAATCAGGTAGGTGGTCGCCTCTACTGGTTCAAGGACCAGTGGACCTTCAGCCCTTGGGCACACAGTATTGTGTCCAAAGGTCTGGGTTGGAGCTGGATCAAGGATCCCCTCCTTTGACCAGGTTTTACCAACCCCCTCCAAAACTCTACAGGACTTTGTAACAGAGCTTCTCAACAAGAGAGCAATAAAGAAAGTAAGGCACCTCAAATTTCAAGGCAGGTTGTTCACAGTCCCAAAGAAAGATTCCGGCCAACAAAGAGTGATTCTAGATCTATCACGTCTAAATCGCTATATAAGATGCGACAAGTTTCGCATGCTTATGGTAGCTCAGGTACGGACTCTACTTCCGCGTGGAGCCGTCACCACCTCTATCGATCTTTCAGACGCTTACTATCACGTCCTGGTTGCGCGGAACTTCTCTCCCTTCCTGGGTTTCAAACTCGGGAACAAGCCTACTCCTTCAGAGTCATGCCTTTCGGACTCAATGTAGCCCCAGAATTTTTACGAAACTGGGGGAAACAGTCGTTCAGCAACTGCGATCCCGGGAATCTCCCTGGCGGCTTACCTGGACGATTGGATAATCTGGACTCCGACAGTTCTGGAGTGCCGAAAGGCTACGGCCATAGTGATCAAGTTTCTGGAGTCGTTAGGCTTTCAGCTGAACAGAGAGAAGTCCCGCCTGACTCCGGAATCCCGGTTTCAGTGGCTAGGCCTCCAATGGGACCTGACTTCATACAGGTTGTCCCTCCCGCCACCCAAGCGGAAAGAGATTGCCGCCGCTACCAGGAAATTTCTGAGGGACAAAGCAGCTTCCCGCCGGTCTCAAGAAAGGATTCTCGGCTCCCTTCAATTCGCCTCAGTGACGGACCTGCTCTTGAAAGCGAAACTAAAAGATATAAACAGAGTATGGCGGAGACGAGCCAATGTCAGGTTCAGAGACAGGATCTCTTCAATCCCGCGAATCTTGAAAACAAGACTCCGGCCGTGGTCCACAGTCAGTGGCCTGTCGGGTCGGTTCCACTTCAATTTCCCCATCCGGCATTGGTAATCCACACGGACGCTTCATTAAGCGGTTGGGGGAGGGTACTCCCAAAACAAAAGTTCAAGGAACGTGGTCCACAATGTTCCAACAGTTTCATATAAACACCTTGGAAGCTATGGCAGTGTTTCTAACACTCAAGAAACTTCGCCCGCCAGCCGGATTCACATCAGGCTTGTGCTGGACAGCGCCGTGGTGGTTCATTGCATCAACAGGGGCGGCTCCAAATCTGGTCGCGAAACCAGGTGATGGTAGCAATCTTCTCCCTGGCAAACAAGCACGGCTGGCATCTGTCAGCCACCCACCTAGCGGGGTACGAACGTGGTGGCGGACTCCTGTCCAGGACTACTCCGTTGGAGACGGAGTGGTCTCGGACGGGGACTCCTTCAAGTGGATTCGCCGCCGGGTTCCAGGCCTCCAAGTGGATCTGTTCACCACGGAAAGCAAGCACAAGCTTCCCTGTTACATGGCTCCCAACCTGGACCCCCAGGCTTTCACCACGGATGCGATGTCCGTAGATTGGAATTGTTGGGAGAGGATATATCTGTTTCCTCCGATAAACATGTTGTTAAAAGTCCTACACAAACTCAGGTCATTCAACGGTCAATTAGCTCTAGTAGCTCCCTATTGGCCGAAGAGCAACTGGTTCCCTCTGTTACAGGAACTCAAGTTGCGGTGTCATCAGATACCCAAACCCAGACTGACCCAAGTTGTACAAACAAAGACTGTGTCAGCTTCCTTAAGGATTCAGAATGCACTGGTTTTATGGACTTTATAAAGTTTGCTGCAAAGAAGGGAGCAAACATTGACCCCGCCAACACTCTGTTTTTGGAATCAGACAAGAGAGATTCTACTCTCAGACAATATGATTTGGCAGTCAAAAAATTATCCCTTTTAAAGGCATCTGGAGCTCAAACTATGACAACCAACTTAGCAGTTACCTTCTTTAGGTCATTGTTTGAAAAAGGCCTTGCCCCGACCACTATTACTACAGCTAAATCAGCCTTAAAGAAGGTATTTTTGTACGGTTTTAATATTGACCTTACAGATTCATACTTCTCCTCCATCCCCAGAGCATGTGCCCGTTTGAGACCAGTAACTCGCCCTGCTTCCGTTACTTGGTTCCTCAACGATGTTTTGAAATTAGCCACTGACATTGATAATTCTCTATGCTCATACTTGGATCTGTTAAGAAAAACCTTGTTTCTGATTAGCTTAGCTTCAGGTGCCAGAATTTCAGAGCTATCGGCCCTCACTAGAGGTGATGATAATGTTAACTTCCTTCCATCTGGAGAAGTCCTCCTTTCCCCTGATCATACATTCTTAGCTAAGAATGAAGACCCTCAGGACAGGTGGTCCCCTTGGAAGGTGGTGCCTCTTCCTCAGGACCAGTCATTGTGTCCAGTATTTACCTTAATGTCTTACCTACAAAGAACTCCACAGTTTAAGTCGGGTCCTCTTTTCATCAGGGAAAAAGGAGCTACTCTCTCTTTGAATGCTATAAGACAACAAATTCTGTATTTTATTAAGCAAGCTAACCCGGATTCAGTTCCAAAGGTTTATGATATCCGAGCAGTAGCTACCTCCACTAATTATTTTATAATATGGATTTTGCCAAACTTTCCAAATATACAGGATGGAAATCACCTCTAGTGTTTAAACGCCATTATTTAAAATCACTCAAGCTCTAAAATTTTCTACAGTGGCTGTGGGAAGTGTCATCTCCCACCTTAATTATCCTTATCCCTTTCCTTTCCCCGCCCGCCTGCCTCATTTATTTCACTGCCTGCCTTCTGGATCGTTCATGCCTCGCTGCCTTGCTCCTCATACTCAATATTGGTTTATCTGATTATTGCCTGTCTTGTGTTTTGGATTTTGATATGCTGCGGATTTAGATTTAGTCAGAGGTACTGAAGCGGTTTTTATTTTGCTTCATGTACCTCATATATTTTTGTCTGTCATTTATATCTCTTTGCTTTTAGGTTTAAGCTTGTAATTAGTGGTTATTCTATTGATTTGTAGGGGCCTCTTATTTTTCCCTATTGTGCTACATATTTGTATATCTGTATATCTACCCTGTTCCTAGGTTAAGTTTGCTTTTTCATGATAATCTTTGTTGTGAGGTGTTATGTGCCACCAGTATTTACTTATAGTTAACCCGATTTTCACTGTTGAGATATTTTTATTAAATCTATTTTTCCATAGTGTGTGTCTCTTTCCATTACCTTTTGTATTTTGTTGCAGCTTTGCAGTCTTGGCATGATTCTCTGATACTATTTCACCGGGTGACACGGGGCCGAACTCAGAAAAGGGATTTTGACAAAGGAAAAATCTATTTTTGAGGGAGGCCCCGTGTCACCCGGTGACCCCCCCCCTAGATTGTTTTGAGGTACAGGTTCGCCCCCCCCTACTGGCTCATGCCAAGCCTGGGGATGGTGCTAGGCTGGAATGAGTTCAGATGGCGCTGGAGTCGCCGCGTGGCGGGCTGGGGAGCGTGGGCGCTGGTACGGCCCCTCACTTTTCTCGGGGATATTGACATAGGGATGTCTATCGAGTGTGGCTCTGTGGTTGTGATTCCTTCACTCACCCTTGGTTATACCGACATCTTCATCGAAGGTGCTCGATCTGGGGGTAGTAACTCCAGCATTCCTGTAAGCTTTTTTCTCTGGTATATTTAGCAATATTTATACCTAGAAATTCGTGTAAGAATGGAATTTCACCGGGTGACACGGGGCCTCCCTCAGAAATAGATTTTTCCTTTGTTAAAATCCCTTTTTCAGCAACTTTGGAGAGCACAGGGAGAATGGAGATTGGTCTGTAGTTACTGCAGTCTGCAGATATGTCACTCTTTGGAACAGGCACTATATTGCTAAACTGGCACTCATCCGCAGATATACTGCATTAGAGTTCCCAGCCTTTTTGCATGAAAGGGTTACATTAACATTCCAAATTTAGATAAGGGCATCATATTACAATTATCCATACTATCGAAGACAGTTTACTTTTTTAATATATTTACTTTAGCTATAGAGATTGGGCCAGTTATTACTAATTAGGTAATACTGGTATAAAGAAAAGGTATTTGATGAATACTAGTTGATTTTTTACTGACATATCTGCAGTCTGCAGATATGTCACTCTTTGGAACAGGCACTATATTGCTAAACTGGCACTCATCTGCAGATATGCTGCATCAAAGGTCCCAACCTTTTTGCATGAAAGGGCTACATTAACATTCCAAATTTAGATAAGGGCATCATATTACAATTATCCATACTATCGAAGACAGTTTACTTTTTTAATATACAGTATTTACTTTAGCTATAGAGATTGGGCCAGTTATTGCTAATTAGGTAATACTGCTATAAAGAAAAGGTATTTGATGAATACTAGTTGATTTTTTACTGTATACAGACATACAAGATAGGGACAATCCTGTTTAGCTCAGCTATAATGAGATATTTGATGCTTAATCTTATTTGCAGGCTTTAGCAATATCAGTTTCAATAGTTGTACCAGAAAGCGTAGAAATTTGGTGAAGATGCTCATCAGTAAGCCTTGATCTAAGTTTCGATTTTACTCATTTCATGTTTTGGTCACAGATATGCATACTAGCAAAAACTGAAAACATACCTGCAACAAACCTTTTCAAATCCAAATAATCTTCAGGTAGACAGATAAATTTCCAAAAGGCTTATTCCCTATAAACTTGGTTTTTATATAAGTAACTTACCCAGTAATTACATAGCTAATAGTTTCTTAACTTACCCAGTAATTACATAGCTAATAGTGCTAATAGTTTCTTTTAAACGGCAGCTCAAAATTTTGAAATTGTGGGTCACATTAGTTTGTTTTGGTTATGGCGACGTGCATCGCCCACTTTCGGATGTAAGAAGAGGTACAACATAGCAAAGAGCTTCAATTTGTTTCTGCCAGCTGTGGTTGAAGGACTGTGGTTGGCAGCAGCTTGAATTTTGAAATTTATACTTTACTGGCTGTTTGTTCTATCTGTGATTGGTGAAGTATTTATTTTCATAGCCTTTCGGCACAATTTAGATAGTGTTAGGCGAGTTTTGATCATTGGTTTACAACTTTTTGCCCATTTTTTGGACTTGTCTGAGAATTTTCCAGGATGTCTGACACTAGTAGTTCTAGTATTAGGTATTGTAGCAAAGGCTGCAATACTAGACTGACTAAAGAATCCTACGACACTCACACTGTTTGTGTTCAATGTAGGGGACAAACTTGTTCAGTGGATTTACGATGTGAGGAATGTAGCAACGGGGATTTAAAGAAGTGGAAGACTTTAGATTCACATCTTAAGAAACTAGCTAGAGATAGGAAGAGGAAAGCTATTGCTAGGGAATCTAGTAGAGCTTTAGCTAGTCAGGATTCATCCACTAAGTCGGATGCAATTGCACCTGTAATTTCTTCTGATCCTGTTCCAACTCCTCCACCTGTGCAATCCTCTCCTTTACCCGGCTCTCACGTTTCTGATCCCAGCACCATCGTCAGTCTGGAGTCGAAAATCGACACTCGATTTGAGTTAATTGTGCAGTCGATCGCAAAATGAACATCATCTGTGAAAGTGTTAATGGATAATGGCGCCCAGTGCAAGTGCAGTGGTAGTGGAGGAGGTGGCTGTTCAGCCCGCCAATTCTCCTATGCCAAGGTCCCTGACATACTCCCCAGCACCTGGGAGGAGTCAAACTGGTAGCCTAAGGGAGGTTGGTGGGGTCTGCCCCTGAGCAGTTGCCCCTTCGGTTCAGTCTGTTGATGAATCCCAGACTGCAACCAAAGGCCATTGGAAAGGCCTTCAAGTGAGTGCTCACTGTATGTCCTCCAGCTCCGAAGATTTCAGTCCCAGGCGCTCACGGCGCTATGCGGACAAATCATGCCCGCTGAAAAGGCGTGCAGTGGATTTCAAGGTTTCTTCGGCTGTTCCTTGTAAGAAGGGCAACGATTCAGCGTGCCCCTCTTGCAGTCACTGGGATAGCCCAGAGCAATTCTCTTTTGCTACTTCAGACGACAGTTGTAAATTGGCGCCGAAGTGCCTTGTGGTACGTAGACGTTCTTCGTTGAATAAGGGAACCCCTTCATCAGAAGTTGTGCACCCAGCACCTTTATCTGTACAATCAGCGCCCAAATGGCCAGCAACTAGTGTCGAAATGCCCAAGCTCCCATTTGCAGATGAACGCCCACTGGCGCCCCTTCGCCATTAGGTTTCGTCATTGGCTCCCGTCTTTACGGCGCTCCCCAAGTGCCCGTTGGCGCCCGCTCCTCCACTGCTCCCTTTTTGTGTTGTCTCAGGCATTGTTCCTCCTTCAGTTGACCCAATTCAGAGCATACTAGATAATATTCCAAGTTTGCTTCAGGAGACTCCTCCTACAGCTCAGCTCAGATGACAGCAGACTTATTGCTTTCTCCTGTTTCTTCTGAAGAAGAGGTCGTTCCAGATCAAGATGCTCCTTCGTCGGCATACTGTGCGTTGTTGAGGTTCCTGCTAGTGACTTTCCCAAGCTTCTTTTCGCCAGCTACTCCCTCCTCTCTTGCTTTGACTTTCTTTATGGAAGCCCCCTCAGTTGGTTCTTTGAGGTTACCGAAATTGGTTTTCTCCTCTTCAGCGAAGAAGGCATTGAACAAAGTAGAAGGGTGGTTCTCTGAGAAGAGGGAGCAAGTTGTCTAGGTCGAGTTATAGGTTTTACGCAACGGGAGAAGCAACTTCCCTGGGAATCTCTGCCTCCTCTCAGGGGGACTTCTCTGGCCTTATTGACTCAGCTAGATCACCTTTCTCCTCAGGCAAAATTATGTTTTCAACTTTGGAACTAGTGAACCTTCTCAAGAATATTTTTAAGGTTTTTGAAGTGATGGGCTTCCTAGACTGGGCTGTGGGCGCACTAGCACGCAAGATTGGAGACTGCTCCTTGTTGCTTCAAGACATTTCTACGGACCTCTTAGGAGTACTGTCCAGTATTTGCGATAGTACGCAGGAGTTAGCTGGTCTTTACGCCATGAGTGTGCTTAAGAAAGGAGAGCTTTGGTGTTCTATTACTTTGAAAGGCATCACTCCGTCTCAGAGATCGGCCCTCCTCCTCTACCCCTTGGAACTCAGGACCTGCTCTCCCAATCTGCAAGACGCCCCAAGATTCTTCGGCTCTTCCTCCCAGATCTTAGTCTCTGCTGCAGCCTACTCCCTTTCATAGCTCCCATTCTAGAACATATACTAGAACAAGAGCATATACCCATTTCCCACAGCGTTCCATCAAGAAGTCTTCCTCCAAGTCTTCCACCAAGAAATGAAGTTATAGTCCTCCGTACTCAGGTAGGAGTGTGGCTCCTCCGCTTTTGGGAATGGTGGGAACAAGAGGGAGCGGAACCCTGGATGGTGTCCTGTCCTGAAGGAGGGCTAAGCCATCCCCTTTGTGAACAAACCTCCTCTAGTCCACAAGCCTGTCGAATTGACGGCTTACTCTCCAGGCTCAGAGATCTGTTGCTGTCTTGCTAGAGGTTGAGTCTCTTGTTCAGAAAGAGGCTATAGAGGGAGCAGAGGACATTAATTCTCTGGGATTCTACAACCGTCTCTTTGTAGTACCCAAGTCATCGGGGGACTGGAGACCCGTTTTGAACGTAAGCGCTCTAAATGTCTTTGTCAAAAAGACAACATTCAAGATGGAAACAAACCAGTCAGTCTTTGCATCCATTTGCCAGGGAGAATGGATGGTGTCCATCGACATGCAGGACTTGTACTTTCATATCTCAGGTTTGTGTTTCAGGGCAAGGTGTTCCAATTTTGGACTCTGTGCTTCGGTCTCTTGACGGCTCCGCAAGTGTTCACCAGGGTATTTTCTCCCCTAGCAAAATGGCTTCATTTGATGGGGATAAAGATCTTCCTATACCTAGACGACTGGTTACTACGTTCCCGCTCGAAAGCTCAGTGTACGGAGGACATTCACACAACTCTTCTCTTGGCCCAGGAATTGAGTCTACTCATCAGTCGAGACAAGTCTCTCCTGATGCCTTCTCAGGAGAGTCCTTGTTTAGGAATGACGATCAACTCTTGGGATTTTCGGGTTTTCCCAGTCCCGAAGAGAATAGACAAGTGTCTCCAGACAGTAAAAGAATTTCTGGAACTAAACTTTTGCTCAGCCAATCAATGGATGAGTCTTCTAGGTACCCTCTTGTCTATGGAGGAATTCGTCACCCTGGGAAGACTTCACCTGATACCTCTGCAATTCTTCCTCAGAGCCTGCTGGAACAGGAAAAAGTTTCTGGACTCATTTGTGTTCCCAATAACGGTGGAAATCAAGGAGGATCTTCGTTGGTGGAGTTTGAGGAAGAGGCTATCAGAAGGGAAATCTCTTCTACCTTCGAACCCCAGCCTAGTGTTCTTTTCAGATGCATCAAACCTAGGTTGAGGAGCTCTTTTGGGGTTAAAAGAAGTGTCAGGTACCTGGTCTCAAGAACAGCAAAACTGGCACATCAACGTAAAGGAGTTACAGGCGATATTTCTGGGCCTACATTGCTTCGCTTCAGAAGTTGGCGGGAAGACAGTACAGTGCATTCAGACAGCACGACGGCACTGGCATACATCAAGAAACGGGGGAACTCACTCTTTCTCCCTGTACAAAGCGGCAAGGGGTCTTCTTCTTTGGTTACACCAGAACAACACTCAAGTGACAACGCGGTTTATCCAGGGGAAACTCAACGTTCTGGCAGACGAATTGAGCTGTCAGAAACAGATCCTTCCCACGTAATGGACATTAGACCCGTTAGTTTGTCTGGATCTGTGGAAGCTCTTGGGGAAACCCATGATAGATTTGTTTGCATCCTCCAGGAATCACTGACTTCCTCTCTTTGCTCACCAGTACCAGATCCTTTTGCATGGGCGACTGATGCAATGTTGCAGGACTGGTCAGGCAAAGATCTGTATGCCTTTCCCCCCATTCAGTTTAGTGAGACAAGTCATCAACAAATTCCAGTCTCATCAAAACCTGTCCATGATTTTGATAGCCACCTTTTGGCCAGCAAAGGAGTGGTTCCCGGATCTGCTGGAACTTCTTACAGACTTCCTGAGACTGCTGCCACAGAAGCAACAACTTCTCAGGCAACCTCACTTCCGACAGTTCCACCAAAACCTGTCTTCTGTGGCCCTAACAGGATTTAAACTGTCAGGTGACTGCTCTGAAAGAAGGGCTTTTCAAGAGCGGCTGCAGACGCAATTGCGAGTGCAGAAGACAGTCTTCAGATAATGTCTACGAGGCAAAGTGGTTCATCTTCAGGTCTTGGTGCAGACGAAATAACGTGTCCTCTTCTAATACCTCTGTAGCAAAAATAGCGGACTTTCTTTTTTGTTTACACTCCACTAAAGGACTTTCCACCTCTACCATTAAATGCTACAGAGCTCAGTTTTCCGCCATAAAGGAATGGACTTATCGTCTAACCAGGATTTGTCCGACCTTAATAAGTCTTTTGATACCGCAAAGCTTAAGGAAAAACCTTTGCTGTCGTGGAATCTAGACATGGTACTTAAGTGGCTGGCCAGTTCATGTTTTGAGCTCATGCAATCTATCTCCTTAACCCTTAAACACCGACTGGACGCATTTTACATTGACAAAAATTGTCTGTTGGGTGCCAAGTGGACGTAAAATATGTTGACTACAAAAAGTTTTTTTAAATATTCGCAGAAAAATACTTATAGGCCTCGTTTGCAAAAAATTTTAAATTGCGCCTTGAGGGATGCTGGGAGTTCACGGATCATACTGTTGTTTTGTTTACAAGCGTGACCCAGCAGCGCATGCGTGAATTTCTTTCTTATCCCAAAAGAAAGCATCAGCTAACTCTGCTTAAAATCTCAGAAATTATTTACAGTAGTCACTGTCGTAATTTTTGCACAGTTTTCTATTAGCCTTTACATAAAGTTTTATATATGAAAATGTGCGCAATTTCATGTAGAATACAACAAAAAATAACTCATGGTTGTAGCTTTTATCAATTTTGACATATTTTCATATAAATAACGATGTGCCAAAATTTCAAACTTTGGTCAAAATTTGAACTTTTGGTCAACTTTGAAAAATGGTCGAAAAATGCCATTGTAAGCTAAACCTCTTACATTCTAGTATTATGCAATCATTTACCTTCATTTTGCAACAAACGAGAAGTCTCTAGCACAATATTTCGATTTATGGTGAATTTTTGAAAAAAAATTTTTCCTTATGTCCACCCTAACTGCTGAAAATCTCAGAAATTCTTTAGTCACTTTGTCGCAATTTTTGCACAGTTTTCTATTAGGCGTTACATCAAGTTTTATATATGAAAATGTGCGCAATTTCATGTAGAGTACACCAAAAAATAACTCATGGTTGTAGCTTTTATCAATTTTGACATATTTTCATATAAATAACGAGTGCCAAAATTTCAACTTATGGTCAACTTTGACTCGACCGAAATGGTCGAAAAATGTAATTGTAAGCTAAAACTCTTACATTCTAGTAACATTCAATCATTTACCTTCATTTTGCAACAAACAAGAAGTCTCTAGCACAATATTTCGATGTATGGTGAATTTTTGAAAAAATTCTGAAAATCTCAGAATTTCTTTAGTCACCTTGTCTTAATTTTCGCACCATTTTCTATTAGGCGTTACATAAAGTGTTATACATGAAAATGTGCGCAATTTCATGTAGAATATAACAAAAAATAACTCATGGTTGTAGTTTTTATTGGTTATGAAATATTTTCATATAAATCACGATAAGTGCCAAAATTTAAACCTACGGTCAACTTTGACTCAACCGAAATGGTCGAAAAATGCCATTGTAAGCTAAACCTCTTACATTCTAGTAACATTCAATTATTTACCTTCATTTTGCAACAAACGAGAAGTCTCTAGCACAATATTTCGACTTATGGTGAATTTTTGAAAAAAACTTTTTCCTTACCTCCGCATGCTGAAAATCTTAGAATTTCTTTAATCACCTTGTCGTAATTTTCGCACTATTTTCTGTTAGGCGTTACATAAAGTGTTATACATGAAAATGTGTGCAATTTCATGTAGAATACAACAAAAAATAACTCATGGATGTAGCTTTTATAAGTTTTGAAATATTTTCATAGAAATCACGGTAAATAGAAAAATTTCGACCTTCGGTCAATTTTAACTCGACCGAAATGGCCGAAAACTGCAATTGTAAGCTAAAACACTTACAGTCTAGTAATATTCAATCAATTACCTTCATTTTGCAACAAACGGGAAGTCTCTAGCACAATATTTTGATTTATGGTGAATTTTTTAAAAAAACATTTTTTTACATCTGCCCGTTACGAATTCATGCATCATTTTGTGATAATATTTTCTCTGTGTTGCTTTCATCGTTTTACAATTTGTTATATACCAAAATCATTGCAAATTAGGGTACAATACAACAAAAAAAAATAACTCATTAGCTTTAACTGTTTTGCTCACAGTGCGATTTGTATACAATTATATATGAACATTTTTTTTTCGCTGTCATATATTCCAATATTTATATATGATAAAAATGATATTTTTTTTTCATTTCTGATGGTTGCATACTAAACCTCAGGCAATGAGAAAAAAAGGAGCCAAAAATGAACTCTTAATCTTAAAAACTAAGCGTGCTGTGATTTTTTGAAAAAAACTTTTTTTCAGCTTCAGCGCTAACTCCCGAACACCGCCGGCATACGGCAGACACTTTTGTAAATAGAGGCTCAGCGTGTAAGGGTTAAGGGATCTTACCAGAAAAACTTTTTTTGGTCGCCTTGGCCATTGCCAAAAGATCTAGTGAAATCCATGCTTTGGACAGAAACATTGGATTTTCTCAGGGGAATGCAGTTTGCTTCTTTTCCTTAGACTTTTTAGCTAAGAACTAATCACCATCGAATCCATGTCCTCGTTCTTTTATGATCACGAGCTTGTCCGAGATAGTAGGCCCGTCTGAAGAAGAAAGAACTCTCTGTCCAGTAAGAGCCCTTAAGTTTTATTTTCACAGAACGAAGAACATTCGTGGTACTTCAAGGAACCTTTGGTGTTCTGTGAAATATCCCTCTCGTCTCTTGTCTAAGAATCCCCTGGCATTCTTTCTCAGGAACTTGATTTCAGAAGCACATTCCATGGTGAGCGAAGACTCTCTCTCCTCTTGCAAGGTAAAAGCCCATGAGATAAGAGGTGTCGCTATGTCTTTGGCATTTAAGCACAATTTATCCCTCACGTCGATTGTGCAAGCGAATATTATTCCACTTAAGGATAATAATTTTTTATTAAATATAACCGAAATGGGTCATACTGCCTACTCAACAATTTTTTGTCATCTGGATATCACTGTTAATTTTTTTTAACTGTGTCACAGGCAAAATTCTCCAGAATAGAAAGTGAAACAGTCGTTGATAGGAAGTCAGCAACTGAAGCAGAATCACTCTTGTACACAGGTAGAATTGAAGCATCAGTGTATACATTATTTAGTGTTTATAAAGTATATTTTTCTTATTTAAAAACATGTAACAGAAAAAATGGTGTGGTTTTTGGGTGCTGGAATGGATTAATATTATTTCCATTAATTTTATTGGGGAAATTTGATTTCATCTACGAGCAAATTGAGCTTAGAGCTTGGTTACTGAATTAATTAAACTCGTATATCAGTGGTAATATCACAAAGGTATTTAATTGTAGTAGACTGTCATCTTATAGGGCTTTTAGGCACAGGCAAAAGGGTCCCCTTATGCTGCTTCTGTTTCTTTCTGGCTGAATTGAAGTGGTTTTCTGCATAAGACTGCTCTTCAGTGCACCCGTATTAGAGCCTTCCTCCCAGAATGGAATTCAGTTTCTGCAGCAGTAAGATCCAGATAGGATTCTAGATCAGGTAAGAATGTTTTGGGTTTCATGCAAGAAGCCTTCAGTTCAATTAACTGAGCAGATTTTGTCTATCTGCACTACCCACCATCTTCTTCTCAATGTGGGAATCAACTGTCTGTAACAGTAGGTAAGATTCAACCCAAATAGTAATGTAAATTGTCTTAAAATTTATTATATGGATACTTACCTACTGTTAAAGTAGATCCAACCCAGCCTCCCCACAACTAATTGGTCTATCAAGGAGAATTCTGACATGAGCTAAAACATTTGAAACACACCTGGTGGAGAACAGGTGTACTACATAATCATCCAGGCAGCCATTCGATCTTTTCTTTGTTTGAAAACCAACTCGCCTGATGGTGTGGAGATATAAGCTAACTTTAACAGTAGGTAAATATCCAAATAATACATTTTATTTTAAAAATTTTTATAATTTTATGATGTGTACAAGATATACTGTTCTTTATGTAGCAAAGACATAGGACCTTACAAAGAAATGGAAATTTTAAAGAATTGTGACCCTAAATTGCTAAGTTTCATTACTGAAGTTCATTTGAAATTCTCTGTTACAAATGGGAAATTTTCTGAGAGATTTGGTGTTCAGCAGATAGAAAAGAGACAGATCTCAAAGATTGGAGTGTTTTGGATATGGGGTGAAGAGGAGGAGGAGGAGGAACAGTTACTGCAGTTTGAAAACTAGTGTGTGAAAGTTGCAGAACAAAGTTCACCAAGATTGTCCAGAAAGTCATGGAGCAAGGGCATAGATGAAGACCTTGATCAACTGGGAGTTCACTCAGAAAGTTCATTTGATAGAGGAGAGTAGCAAGAATACATCATGCCTCTAACCCTATAAAAGGAATATTTGATACTGTGTAAGGATGTTGATATTGTAGGGAAAATATCTTGTCAGTCTCCCTAGGAAACCTTGATTTGCAATGTTTAAGGCATATGGGAACTTATACCTAAAATACTTGTATTTTATATAATTTGATTATGTAATACATTAATAATTGTCTTCCAGTTGTTATCTATTCATCTTGTTTGTAACTTAAATATGGTGGGGGATATTTTTTCATGTACATTTGCATCAGTAGGAAGCATCATGTGCTAGGAGATTTACTGAAACTGCCCTATTTTGAGCATCATCTCTTTCAATATACGTTGTATTGAATTTGCACCCACCTTGCTGCAGAGCTATCAAGAAGTTGGGAAATTTGCATGATTGGCTGTCAGGTCCTAAGGTGTCTTAGGCATCTTTTTGTATCTGCATAGGGGAAAATCCTGGCAGATCAGTCTCTTGTTCAAATGTTCATTTTAAGTGTGTATATGACATCACTCTGGAATTTTTATGCTTTATTGCTCTGTAAGGAAAAATATTTTCAAAATTGCCTTTTCTCTCAAATGAAATCTTGAACACTTAACAGGTGTGCCAGATAGTATTGCAAGTGGAGCTTTAAAATGTAAAAGTATGTTCAGTAATATTTATATATTATGTATCGTTTTCACAATTTTTTTTTCCTTTACAGCTGTGGTTATGGCTGAATTTGTCAAACTTCTTGCTTCACTGTTTTTAGTGTTTAAAGATGAAGGTTCTCTGCAAGTAAGTAACCTTTTAGATGAAGTATTTCAGAACGGAAATGGAAATGAAAATATGTGAAGTTGATTCAAATGCCTTTATATGTTATACACTGAAGTTTATTTTAGTATAGATGCTTTACAAAATGAAGGTACGGTATTAGAAAACTTGATCAGTTTTGGCATTGCTCAAGCATCTCAGGAAAAAAACAGATGAATAAGTTTTTCTAGATGGAAGTAAGTTTTTCTTTCAGACTTGTCCAAAAACTGCTTATCCTTATCAGTATGGTTTGCAGAGTATTTTTGTCCAGAGCACTTTCTGATAGTAAATTGCTGTCTGTGATGGTGTATTTGAAACCCCCCCCCCCCCATCTTCAATTTTGGATGGTGCCATATCCTTTGTCCTGGGGTCTCCCATTGTCTTGGAGGGTCCTTACTTCAGGGTACACCTAAGCACGCTGTTTTGCTTGTTTCTTCTTCCTCTTGATTTTCAAACAGTTTGTAGGGAAGGCTTTATCTTTGCCCATGGCTTCATTTTCAAAACCACCACTACTGTCCTTTCTTCGGTGTCTGGCAAATCTGGAGATGTATTTGTCCTTGCTGTGTGTACTGGCTCCTCGCAGTTGACCAGTATCATTCTTAGGGTAATTTTGCCTTTTCCTGGGCATACACTTTTCAGTGTTGATTTTACATATTTATATATACTGTAAACCCCCCGTATTCACGGTCTCAATATTCGCGGACTCACCTATTCATGGATTTCTCTACAGAACATATATACACATTATTTGCGGAAAATTTGCCCATTCGCGGTATTTTTCATAGAGAAATATTCCCTAATTACTGTATTTCTGAGTCCAGCCCCGTGTCAGCCGGTGAAATTCCATTCATGCACGAATTTCTAGGTATAAATTACTAGATATACCAGAGAAAAAAGAGCTTTCAGGAATGCTGGGGTTACTACCCCCAGATCGAGCGTCTTCTCCAAGGAAGACGTCGGTATAACCAAGGGTGAGTGAAAGGATCACAACCACGGAGCTACACTCGAAAGATATCCCTACGTTAAAACCCCCGGCAGAGAGCGGTGAGCCGTTACAGCTCCCACACACCGACGCCCGCCAGGCCGGCGACACCAGCGCCACCTACTTCATTCCATTTTCTAGCACGTGACTTGTTCCCAGCAAGAATTTTGTGCTCGTGCCTTTTTGGGATTTATTCAACTGTTTCGACATGTCTTCAAGCAGTTTTACCATCTCCAAGTTAAGTACCATCTTATTGTGGGTTTTTTTTCGATAAGTTTGGCTGAAATTGTCTCCTTTTTCACAATTATGAGATCTTTGTTATGACGCCACGGCGTCCCCTACCAGCCATGTCGACCGCGAGGCGACCCCCTCAGTTTTTTCTGTCGGGGTTGTCTCCTTGTCGTTATATTCTTATCTGTTCCCCCGGTTCTCCTCCTGGCGGGTTTCCTGCGGTGGCCCCTTTTTGGAGTTTTATTAGATTCTCGATAGACCTATACGAGTCCCTATTAGGTTCCCGTCATGCCCCGCTTAGGTCTCCCCCCAGGTTGAGTTCCTAGTTGGTATTAACTTAATATTAAGATTAATATTAAGATTATATTTTTATTATTATTCTTGGCGTTGGTGCTCTTATATATTATTATTTTGTTACCGCTTCGAGGTAGCGGCAACCTTAGGTCTAGCCGCTTCTCCGAGGTAGGCTACGCACCTCGCATGAGCACACTATTCTTAGAAATTATTCTTAGAATTATTCTTATGTTTATTGTGTGATGGTTTTTATGTAATGTGTGGGTATTTTTCCCTTGCCTATCACGTTAAGCTCGTATTGCTTCCTGCCCTCTCGCCCTTCATAGGTTAGGTGTGGAGTGGTCCATCGGGTCGAGGGAGTTTTGTTGCTGTTTCCTCTGTGGTCGTTTTGGGGGTGGCAGAGTGAGCCCCTTTGTTCTCCCCCTTCTTTTCGAAGGAGTAGAGTTCATTGGATGTGTCTCCTCTAGGCTAGTCGCCTTTTTTGCCCCCCTCTTTTCGGTCCCGGTTGGTTCTCGGCACAAAATTTCTCTCCCTGTTTTACCTTCCTCCACCCTTCCCGTACTCCTTCCGTTAGCCTAGGCTAGGCCTAGTCAGGAGTTGGGCGTTGAGTCCTTGGTCGCATCCCTTCCCTATGGAGTAGGCCGCCCTTCCAAGTTTTATTATATTCTTGGCGCGTGTGTTTGCAGTTGAGCGGGTGAATCATTTTCCCTTGTCTCCTGTTTTCACTCTCGTAGCCTACTCCTTCCCCTACCCCACCACCTCCCCTCCCCTACCAGCAGCTCTTGCTCTACTCGTGCAGATGACGCTAGATGGCGTTTTCTCCGAGATGGGGACTTCCTCTGGTGGAGAGATTCGCTCCCTCCCAGAACCAGCCCCCGGCAGCGCTGTGTTTGTTTCGATGTTTCGTTTACTCGCTCCGATTCGAGCGGTTTCGAACATTCTCTCCTGAATCTTATTTACTCTCCGTCGGGTTACTTGGTTGGGTTGTTGACACCTGCTCCGGCTTATGTTATGTACTTGGCCTATCATGACGAGCATCTCACCCACCTTGTTTCACTGGCGGGGAGGTCCGAGAGAGGGGGAGTGTACGAGATAGACGGATCCCTCCGGTCTCCGGAGTGGATTTCTCATTTTTACCATCACTCGTATATTATATTATTTGAATATTATATATATATATATGTTATCTAGCGGAGTGAGCATCTCACTCTGCCACTATATTTATTTCATATGTTTATTGAGTCCGGTGCTCCACCCTGGGGTTCCGCTGTCTTTTTTGCTGGCAGCCCTTGTGGTGGGTCCCTGTTGTCTCAAACCTTTCATTCCGCCGGAGTATTCCGGGGACTGGAAGTACCTTACCTCCCACTCTGTTTAATTTGGAGCTTGGTGGCCTAGTCCTTGACGAGGGGTTTTCTCTCCACCGGAGCATTCCGGTTGTAAGCTGAAATACCCTGGCCTTCCAGCTTTAGGTTACTTAGAGTGGTAGGTTCATGTACTTTTTACACTTACAGACTGTTCGTTGTGAGGAGCTGGGGTGCACCGCTTCGTTGCAGCAGCCCTATGGACACGTAGTGTGCCGGACCCACGCTGGTTGTGCGGTCCGGTTAGATGACCTGATTGTCTGGCACCCCGACGGCTGTGAGGTTTGCTTCACTTTGTGTGCGGGCATCCAGGACGAGTCGGTAAGATATAGTTTTTTCTCATTACGCTCCTCATATCGAAATAGTGTTTATATGGTTCTCGAACCATCTTTTCGTTCAACCCTAATTGTCTGTTCTCTTACAGGCGGACAAGTCCTCCAAGAAAACTTCTCTCGAGTCTCTCCGCGCTTGGGTGGCTGGGTTCGGGAGGAACGTTCCGTCGGGGAAGCCTTATGTCCTCGACGCCAAGTTGAGGGACCTGCTCTACCCCAGCGCCCAGGTGGGGGCTGCAGTGCCGGAAGAACTTGCCACCCCCATCATCCAGCAGATCCGGGATGCGACCCAGCCACCCCAAGAGGACATCCTGTACGCGGAGGTTTCGGAGGACGTCGCCGCGTTGGACTTGGACCTGGAGCCTATGAATACCGAACAGGACCAGGTGGTAAGTAGCGAGGTAAGTGAGGTTGCGGGGCGGGCCCCTTTTTGACTCCCAGCTTCATCTATCGCCTTTACAGGTTTTGTAAAGTCTTCCACCTTGGGTGACAGGGCTCCATCAGCTGTCCCCAAGCTGAAGTTGAAGACTTCATGGAAGGCGAAGGGCTTTAAGTCTCGTCTTCCAGGAAAGCCTTGCCTTTCCCCCCGTCGAAGGCTAAGGTCTCAGCACCTGTAGCCTCCGGGAGCAAACCTGGTTCCTCCGGCAAAGGCGCGAGTAAGAGGGCATCAAAACCAAGCCCTCCTCGCCAGCCTGCCTTTGATCCGGAGGCGTTTGCTAATCAACTTTTCGAGAGGTTCTCGGCGGAGGTTGAGTCAAAATTCACGCAGATTTCGGAAAAGCTTACCAGCCATGACAATATACTGGCGGGGATGGCTCGCCCTGGCGGAGCCGAACCACAGCATGCTATTCCGGACACGGCGGATCTCCCTCCCTTTGACGTCGGGAACCCTTGGCGTTTCGCCCTCCGTGCTATCCAACACGAGGTCACTTTAACTGTGGAAGGTCTTGGCACGAGACGGTTGGAAGAACTTGAGTTCTTTCCCGCCGATCTCTTGCCCCCTTACCCAGGCTTCGTTAGGCTGATGGAGGAAGCCTGGGTACGCTCAGACAAGGTTCCTAGAGAGACAGTGATCTTCCCTAGGGACCAAGCTCAGTCGGCTCTCCTGCGCACTCTGACGGAGTGGCAGGCAGATAATACCAAACTGACACCTTTCAAGGGCAACTATACAATGTTCGCCCTGGGTGACAGGTTGCCGACTCCTTGCCTGAACAAAGTCGCTCTGGCTACGGCCCGAGCGTGCTTTGACGGCAATCCTTTGCCTCAACTGAGGGAGACAGACTCCACATCCCTGGTATTCCCAGGGGGTGAGGAGTTCTGGGTTGACGCTCCGTCCACTTTTACTGTGGGAAAGCTGGACGCTTTCTGTGCGTCAACACAATTCAGCAAACAGCTTCCTAAGCTACCGGAAGCCCTGCTGAAGGCGGAGTTTGAGGCCCGGACTAAGCTAGCCCGGTCATTGAACTCCGTCTGCCTCACAGAAGCGACTGCCGTCTCCTGTGCAGACGAGCCCTTCTTCCAGGTCTTGACTAAATCCCTATTGGCAGGATTTCAGTCGGACCTGTTTGATTTCATGATGGCCAAGCTCGAATGTAGGAAATTCATCTTTGCCGATGCCACCATTCGTCATGAGCCTAACAAGCTCATGAAGAGCTCGATCTGGGGCCCTAACCTCTTCCCTGAAGAAGAGGTTACCAGTGTACTCAGGGAGGCTACAAGAGCTAACCAGAGTCTGCGCTCTCGCTGGGGCATCTCAGCCTATAAGCGGAAGACCCCAGAATCTGGCGGCCCCCAGACGAAAGGAGGCAAGCGGTTCAGGAGACACAAGAGACCCCATCATCAGGCGGTAGTTCAAGCCGTCCCGGTCTCGGCAGTGGCACAGCCCTCCACCTCGAAGGCCCATCCCCAACAATATGTGCTGGTTCAACCAGCCCATTCCCTTGCTGCACCTTCGTACGTTGCTTCGCCAGCATACAACCCAACCTATGAGGCCCGTGGATTCTTTCACGGCCTTAATAGGAGTGCAAGGGGGGGAAGAGGTCGGGCCCCTTACAGAGGCAAGTCCAACACCGCCCCAAGAGGTAAACCTGGACGTGGTAGAGGGAACAAACCCGCTCCCTCCCACTGAGAACAATCAGGTAGGTGGTCGCCTGTATTGGTTCAGAGACCAGTGGTCCTTCAGCCCTTGGGCACACAGCATTGTGTCCAAAGGTTTAGGATGGAGCTGGACCAAAGACCCTCCTCCTCTGATCAGGTTTTACAAACCACCCTCAAGAGTCCTACAGGACTACGTGGCGGAATTGCTCAACAAGCGAGCAATAAAGAAAGTAAGGCACCTAAAGTTTCAAGGCAGGTTATTCACTGTTCCCAAGAAAGACTCCGATCAGCAAAGAGTGATCCTGGATCTGTCGCGTCTAAATCTTTACATAAAATGCGACAAATTTCGCATGCTTACGGTAGCACAGGTACGGACTCTACTTTCGTGTGGAGCCGTCACCACCTCTATCGATCTTTCAGACGCTTATTATCACGTCCCGGTTGCGCGGAGCTTCTCTCCGTTCCTGGGTTTCAGACTCGGGAATCAAGCCTACTCCTTCAGGGTCATGCCTTTCGGGTCTAAATATTGCACCCAGGATATTTACAAAACTGGCGGACACGGTAGTTCAGCAACTCCGGTCCCGAGGATATCCCTAGCAGCGTTTAGATGATTGGATAATTTGGGCTCCAACAGTTCTAGAATGTCGGAAGGCCACGGCCACGGTCATCAACTTCCTGGAGTCGTTAGGTTTTCAGCTGAACAGAGAAAGTCCCTCCTGACTCCGGAGTCCCGGTTTCAGTGGCTGGGTCTCCAGTGGGATCTGTCCTCTCACACGTTATCCCTCCCACCTCCCAAGAGGAAGGAGATAGCATCTCTTACCAGGAAATTTCTGAAAAACAAATCAGCATCCCGCCAGACCCAAGAAAGAATCCTTGGGTCTCTTCAATTTGCCTCAGTGACAGACCTGCTCTTAAAAGCAAAATTAAAAGACATAAACAGAGTGTGGCGGAGTCGAGCCAATGTCAAGCTCAGAGACAAGGTCTCCTCTATTCCCAAATTTTAAAGACAAGACTGCGGCCTGGTGGACCACGTCAGGCCTGTCCAAGACAGTTCCACTTCAGTTTCCCCTCCGGCACTAGTAGTTCACACAGACGCCTCCTTTGCGGCTGGGGATATTCACCAAAACAAAAGTACAAGGAACGTGGTCCACAATGTTTCAGCAGTTCCATATAAACACCCTGGAAGCTATGGCGGTATTTCTAACCTTAAAGAAAATCCGCCCCAACCGGATTCATATCAGGCTGGTGTTGGACAGCGCAGTGGTAGTTCATTGCATCAACAGGGGCGGCTCCAAATCAGGTCGAGTGAACCAGGTTATGGTTGCTATTTTCTCCCTGGCGAACAAGCACAGCTGGCATCTGTCAGCCACCCACCTAGCGGGTGCGGAACGTGGTGGCGGATTCCCTGTCCAGAACTACTCCGTTGGAGACGGAGTGGTCTCTGGACGGGAATCATTCAAATGGATTTGCCGCGGGTTCCGGGTCTCCAAGTGGATCTGTTCGCGACGGAGAGCAACTTCAAGCTTCCCCTGTTATGTGGCTCCGAACCTGGACCCTCAGGCGTACGCCACGGACGCAATGACCATAGATTGGAACAATTGGGAGAAGATTTATCTGTTTCCCCCAATAAATTTGCTGTTGAAAGTACTTACACAAACTCAGGACATTCAAAGGTCAACCAGCCCTGGTAGCCCCCCTATTGGCCGAAGAGCAATTGGTTCCCTCTTCTTCAGGAACTGGGGTTGCGGAGTCTTCGGATTCCCAAGCCCAAACTGACCCAAACAGTACAAACCAAGACTGTGTCAGCTTCCTCAAGAATTCAGAATGCCCTAGTTTTATGGACTTTATAAAGTTCGCAGCTCAAAAGGAGCAAACATTGACCCGTTAACACTCTGTTTTTAGAATCAGACAAAAGAGATTCTACTCTCAGACAATATGACTCAGCAGTCAAAAATTGGCCTCCTTTTGAAGACATCTGAAGCCCAAACCATGACTACTAACCTAGCAGTTACCTTCTTTAGATCATTGTTTGAAAAAGGCCTTGCCCCGGCCACTATTACCACAGCTAAGTCAGCCCTGAAGAAGGTATTCTTATATGGTTTTAAAATTGACCTTACAGATTCTTACTTTTCATCTATTCCTAGAGCATGTGCTCGTCTGAGACCCATATCACGCCCACATTCTGTTACGTGGTTCCTCAATGATGTTCTTAAGTTAGCATCTGAGATTGACAACTCTCAATGCACTTATTTGGATCTGTTAAGGAAAACTTTATTTCTGATTAGCTTGGCTTCAGGTGCCAGAATCTCAGAGCTGTCGGCTCTCTCTAGAGGTGATGATTTTGTTAATTTCCTCCCGTCCGGAGAAGCCCTCCTTTCTCCTGATCCTAGATTTTTAGCTAAAAATGAGGACCCTCAAGACAGGTGGTCTCCTTGGAAGGTGGTGCCCCTTCCACAAGACCAGTCTTTATGTCCAGTTTATACCTTAAATCTTACCTTTTAAGAACTCCACAGTGTAAGTCGGGTCCTCTTTTTATCAGGGAAAAGGTGGAACTCTTTGTTAAATGCAATAAGACAACAAATTTTGTATTTCATTAAACAAGCTAACCCGGATTCAGTTCCTAAGGTTCATGATATTCGAGCAGTTTACTTCCACTAATTACTTTCATAATATGGATTTCTCAGAACTTACCAAATATACGGGTTGGAAATCACCTCTAGTGTTTAAACGCCATTATTTAAAATCACTCAAGCCCTGAAATTTTCTACAGTAGCTGTGGGGGGTGTCATTTCCCCACCTTAAATAGCCATCATCCTTTATCCTTCCCCCCCCCGCCCGCCTGCCTCATTTACTTCTCTGCTTGCCCTTCTGGTTGATCATGCCTCACTGCCTTGCTCCTCATATTGATATTTGACATGTTATATTATTGTCTTTGTTATGATTGGAAAACTGTAATTTGAGATTGTGGATTGTTTTCTTTACTGGGCTGTTTTTATTTTGCTCCATGTACCCCATATATATATATATATTTTTCCCCATGTTGTATTTGTCTCTCTATGTTTAGCTATAAGTTATATTTACTCTTTAGTCTAAGTATTTTTTTAATGTATTTTATGCCTTTATAGTCTTAAGTATTTTTATGTATTTCCCTGCCATGTTGTTTGCTATTCAACTTCTCTACTCCTAATTTTAAGGTTGTTTTACTGTATTTTCGAATTAATATTCATTTTTTCATGTGAGAGATATCCTTATTAAAACCATTTTCATAGCTTGTGTTTTTCTTTCAGGTTACCTTGTTTCCTTGTAGTTAGCAGTCTTGGCATGATTCTCTATCACTTTTTTTTTATTTCACCGGCTGACATGGGGCTGGACTCAGAAAAGGGATTTTGACAAAGGAAAATCTATTTCTGAGGAAGGCCCTGTCAGTCCTGCCCCATTTCACCCCGCCCTCACCCCCCTCCCAGAAGTGGCTTCTGCTCCCCCCTACTTGCACATGCCAAGCCTGGGGATGGTGCTAGCCTGGAATGAAGTAGGTGGCGCTGGTGTCGCCGGCCTGGCGGGCATCGGTGTGTGGGGGCTGTAACGGCTCACCGCTCTCTTCTGGGGGTTTTAACATGGGGATATCTTTCGAGTGAGACTCCGTGGTAGTGATCCTTTCACTCACCCTTAGTTATACCGACGTCTTCCTTGGAGAAGACGCTCGATCTGGGGGTAGTAACCCCAGCATTCCTGAAAGCTCTTTTTTCTCTGGTATATCTAGTAATTTATACCTAGAAATTCGTGCATGAATGGAATTTCACCGGGTGACACGGGGCCTTCCTCAGAAATAGATTTTTCCTTTGTCAAAATCCCTTTTTCATATAATTTTCATGATTAAATCCACTTTTTGTGATAAAACTATTAAAATACTCAGGTATAAACATTTTTAGATGGTTTTTTTGTATTTGAACTATCAAAATAGGCAGTTCTATGTGTTTTTAGAGAGGTTTTAAGTATTCACGGATTTTAGCTATTCGCGGATGGGTGTGGTACGCATCCCCTGCGAATACAGGGGGTTTACTGTATTATTGCCATTATTATTTTTGTTGGATTTGAAAATGTTCCTTTATGCTTATTTTACATGTTGTTGCTTCATTATGGCATTATTAAACTTAACCCAGGTCTATAGAATCAGTCATGGGAATGCCATATTTTATATAGTAGTGTCTGTGGATTTTATAAGGGTGAAAAGGATTTGGATGTTGCTGCTGTCAATTTTGATATCCTCTTTTTTCTGAAACCATCTGATTTGTAACAATTCAGAACTGTTGATTCCAAGGTTTAAGAAGCCCATTTTTTCCTATACAAATACAAGCCTGAAGTTCTTTACATATCCTGGACAGACCTGAATTCCTCTGGGAATCTTGAAAAGTATCTTTATGCTGATGCTCAGTGAGTCCCCAAAGGAGTTATACTCTCATGGGGTCATCCTTGGTACTATTCATGATTTCCTTGCGGAGTTTTGAAATTATTGCAAGTGGAATTTTCCTATCAGCGAAGCTTGCATGAACTGATTGAGCCAAGGTAGTCGTATCTCCACTGCCTGGTGGTATAGAAAGTCTATTAGGGAAGCCTGGTTGAACTAATTAGCCGTAGCACTTGTATGATCACTGCCTGGTGGTATAGAAAATACAGGAAGCAGAATTGTCATATCAGGGAAGCCTGCATGAACTGATGAGCCTAGGCACTCGTATCACCACTGCCTGGCAGTATGGAAAGTACAGCAAGTGGAATTTCATATCAGGTAAGCCTGCATAAACTAATGGGCCTAGGCAGTCATATCACTGCCTGGCAGTATATAAAGTACAGCAAACAGAATTTTCCCATCAGGGAAGCCTACATGGGCTGATTGAGCCAAGGCAGTTGTATCATCACTGCCTGGCAGCATAGAAAATACAGCAAGCAGAATTTCCTTATCAGGGAAGCCTGCATAATCTGATTGAGTCAAGGCAGTCGTATCACCACTGCCTGGTTTGAAAGAAGTCCAGGGTAAATAACTACCCCGTAGAAGGTGCAGACACTTCAGATGGGGTTGGGTGGACTCTATCAGGGTCCCTTCAGCACAAGATTGCTGCTTGGGAAAGGCAAGATTCTCATTTGAAGTATCTCTCTCATGTAAAGCAGGAGACTGTTCTCTAGATTTTCCTGATTCAGAATCGAAATTTCAGTGGCTATATCCATCTCACGTTGGGTATCAGTGACCTCTCTCCCAAGGAAAGACTCGTCGTCTCCATCTGTGGAGTTGAAGTGGGAGTTCTTACTTTAGAAGTATTGGCCCAGATATAGATTTGCTCGGAGAGGAATGGAAACACCTTTGAGGACAAACAGCGGCTACCAAAATTAGGTTTTCCTACATCAAAACCTAGTAGAGTAGGTCCTCAGTTTACATCTGAGGTCCATTCCTACGTCCACAAAGTAACCCGATTTTGTCTGTAAGTCAGAACTTAAGCATACGTAATGCAGTGAACCAGTAAAAAGAAAAAATTAATAAAAAAAGAAAATTCCTGAGCACACACATAGAGCACAAGGGTAAATATCCTTACATTTATAAGTCAGAACTTAAGCATACATAACGAAGTGAATCAGTAAAAAGAAAAAATTAATAAAAAAAGAAAACAATTCCTGAGCACATACATACAGTACAAGGGTAAATATTATCCTTACATTTACTCCTGTGATAAATTACAGTACTGTACAGTAAATAAAAAGAAACAATTTCTTACCTTTACTGTACTCCTGTGGTTGGCTTGCATACTGGACATTGCAAAGGGTGAGAGGGAGAGAGACAACTGAGGTGTTTGCAACGAAGTCCAAGCACATTATAAATGGATTCTGTAAGTGAAGTAACATTTTTTTGATATTGTGCTCTGCTTTTTCATTAAGGGATATGTATACTGAGAGAGAGAGAGAGAGAGAGAGAGAGAGAGAGAGAGAGAGAGAGAGAGACTGATGTGTTTACATCATAGTCTAGTAACTAGCTGGGGATGAGACTTGACAGGCACAGTTAAACTATAGCTGGGGAGGAGAGTAAGAATGTTGGTTTTGTGCTGCCTGCATATGAAATTCAGATTTTCAATATTTTTACGGTGATTAGATTGATATAATAATGCAGTACAAATGTATGCCGTAAGTGAAATAACATTTTATTGATGTTTTACTGTTTTTTCATTAAAGGATATGTATATTGAGAGAGAGAGAGAGAGAATAACAGAACAAGAACTTTTTAATAAATTTATGGGAGATGGTGAGGGCATAACCACGAAACATCATAGGTCGAGTGTGACATAACCTGAGAACTTACTGTATAATAACTCCAATAATTAGTAATTTTAATTATGTACCAACTAACTTAGCCTATAACCTTTACCTGGTGCTTATGAATAGACTGGGTAGACAAGCTATGAAATGTATAGAAGTATATTGTATAGGTATCCATTTAGTGTTTCTTAGTTTACTTTAGGAACATTTGTGAGTAAATTCTTTAAGGCAATGTTATTGTTACTTAGTAACATTTGTGAGTAAATTCTTTAAGGCAATATTATTGTACTGGGGTAATTGTGAATTGATATTTTGATAATTTATTATTATTTTTTTATAGCGTAGTCACTGTCTCGTCCTCAAGGAGTTACCGTCCGTGGTCTACCAGAGCTCCATGGTGACCAAACTAATATCAAATAATTCTCTTCTGGTTGGTCTTTTGGCCAGGTATTGTGTCGTAATGATTAACATTATAACACATGATGGAGTATATAATGGACTCAAAGATAAGAGGGCACTTTCCCTCATCTTCAGTGAAGCTGAACCCAGTTTTTCCAACGTTGAAAGAACCTGCAAGAAAGAGAAGTGACTATTGTGCATGTGCATCCGCCCTCTTGTTTACAACCAGGCTGTTAAAAGACCAAGGAGCAATTACTCTCTGTTTGGTTTAAAGCGAACAGTTCACATTGTTACCAGCGCTCTGAAAAAATTCGACTTTTTTCTCCGTTGTAGTATCGAGGATTATAGAAACATCAAACATAGGAAGATAAATGCTCAATGTTAACAAACAGTTGAAAGTTTTAGTTTTAAATTTCTGGAATTTATATAATTTGTGTGTTAAAGCCGGAACCCGGCTCGTTGATCACTAGCCTACCTAGTTTCGTAAAGCGTTGATTGCTACCTAGTTTCGTAAAACAAAAATTGTTTTAAGTTCTAACTAAATTTTTTAAATCAAAGAAATGTGCTACAACTTAATATGGAAAATCCTTTCAGATTATAGGATGTCTACAATAATCTAGGCAGTAAGTGAGAATAATTCAGACTAGATTAATAGTGGATGTTGTCTGTAGCCTATGTACATCCTTGAATTACTTATCCTAAGTGGCCAAGCTTAGACTGAGGACCCTAAGAATGAGGCTACATATTAGTATAAATTTTTTCCCATTTTATATAAGCCTGTGGGCTTTAGCATGAGCTAAATAATCCAGGACTAGCCTAGGCATTACCTTATATCAAGTTAAATGATAACTTTTCATGAAACATCCCATTTTTGGACTAAATTGTTAGCCTAGACCATGTAATTAGGACTAGATGAAATCGTAATCTGTGTTGGATGAGATGGTAACCTAGCCTTAAGGCTGCATACTAAGGTAGGCTAATTGTGTTTTGTTTATGTAACTCATACACTTAAGTGTGAATAAAATAATCCAGATTATTTAGATTAAGTTATAACCTGGTTATAAGATTACACATTAGTGATTACTGTTTTATATAGTAAACCAAATAGCCTAGGATTGGATATAAACAACAAACTGGGTTAGACAAATAGTTGAATAATTATAAGGTTATAATAATCTGGATTAGGCAATACCCTATACCAGGTTAAGAAAGAATAAATAAGCCTAGGGATTATACATAAACAGTATCCTAGCTAAATAAAATAACCTAAATAAAATAACCTAGGTTTTTATGACTCGGTAGCATATCTGTAAGGTTACATGCTAGTAGGGTCTTGTGTAGCCTATATCCTTAAAGGTGATATAAATCTAGGACATGCAGTAGCCTAACCATGTTAAGTAGGAACCCCCTTATAAGGAATATCCTACTATTAGCCTAACCATCGATGGCCGAATATCAGATGAAAAGGTAGTCTCGGCCACATAAAACAAAAACATGAGAATTATTTTCTGTAAAGTTTATATTTTTTAAGTTGTAAATAAGCCTTGAATAGGTTAAGCAAGAACCTCCTAAGAAATCCTCTATTCTTAGCTTAACGTAGATTAAACTAGAATCATTACCCTAAGCTATACAAAACAGTAGTTTGGGTTAGTCAAACAAATTAGTTCATAGCAGTTAGTCTGAATGACATGACAATTGGAATTAAAAATTTCACTTGGCCATTGCAAAAGGACTAACAGTGTATAAGTAATACAGCCATGGACAAGTATCAAAACTAACCTAAAACCTTAGAAGGTTTAACATAGATATTTAATTAAATGTATTAAAACTGCACAATTTTAATCAAATTAACCTGTAATATGGAAACTATATGAGGAACTATAGAAGTGTCCCTCACTTAAAAACAATTAATACTAACTAGCTTCTAATAACAACTTGCTTTATATCACTACAGGGCCACCATTAGGCAGGATCGTCAGTTCAAGTATTCTGTAGCAAATTGCTCGGTTCACTTTTTTGCCAGTGGGTACAGCTCATACCACCTACCATGAGCATAGTCCTTGTAAAAAACAAGGAAAATTTGCTTGGTCGCCAGATTTGGCAGAGATCTTTAGTATGCTCCTAGCAGCAAGTTTTAAGGACAAAACAGCTCCTTTGAAGCTGTCTCAATGGGGCCTAGGGTTCAGTAGGGTTGAGGAATGGGGAGAATATCTTTTAGGCAGAACTCTGGCAGCAGATGTTTAACCCTTCCTCTGAACAACATCAGTGTGTGCGCCAAAACCCATTAACATCAGTCGCCAATACCTCCCATGTTAACCCCACAGAGGAAGTAGAGGAATCTTTACATGGAGTTCACATTCTTATTAAAAAATATGGAGTGAACATTGCCATCTAAATGGCCCTGCTGAACCCAGAAGGCTCAGGGACATAAATTTAAGCTAGCCATGGGAGAAACCTTCCAGAAGGGATTCTATTCCCCATGAAGCTATCATTGCTGAATAGGATCTTTCCCCCAAAAGGGATACTGGGATCCACCTAACTCAGACTGAAATGTCTACTTTTTTGGAAAGGTATTGTAACTTGCCCAGGACTTCTGCCCCTTCATTAACAGGCAGTTACAGTTTAGTTGCTGAAGCTCAGTTAGATTGCACAAGCTCCCCCAAAAGGGATACACAGTTTATGGCAAGCTCCCCAAAAGAGATACAGTAAACCCCCGAAACAGTTCCTTTTATGTTCTCATGGTTTCAGTGGACTCACGCATTCACAGGTTTCTCTGTGGAACATATATAGCCATTTTTCGCGGAAAATTCACCCATTTGCGGTATTTTTCACTGAGAAATATTCACTAATTACTGTATTTTCATATACTTTTCATGAATAAATGCACTTTTTGTGATAAAACTATTAAAATACTCAGGTATAAGCATTTTTACAGTTTTTCTTGGTGTAAGGTATCAAAATGGGCAGTTCTAATTGTTTTTTTGAGGTTTTAAGTTTCAGACCTCTGCCCTTTCATTAACAGGCAGTTAGCTATTCACGGTGGGTGTAAAATCCCACTGGGAAACACAGGGGTTCACTGGATTCACAGTTTATGGCAAGCTCCCAAAAGGATAGACAGTTTATGCAAGCTCCCAAAAAAAGGGTGCACAGTTTGTGCCATTTGATCAGTTCTGTAAAGGAAATTGAGTTTTTATTGACCTGTACCCCAAAAAGGATACTCTACACAGTTTGCAGCAAGCTTCCCCAAAGGATACAGTTTGCATCATTTGATCAGTTCTGTAAGGAAATTGAGTTTTTATTGACCTGTACCCCTAAAGGGAGACACAGTTGGCAGCAAGCTCCCCCATAAGGGATACACTGTTTGCAGCAAGTTCCCCCAAAAGGGATACACAGTTTGCACCATTCGGTCAATTCCATAAGGAAATTGAGTACCATCAAAGATGCCCTTGCCACAGAACGGCAATATATAAAGGACATGAAGCATGATTCTGAAAAGCAAAGTCAGTCAGTCACGTACGCACCACAGTGTAAAAGTACTACATCCTGTAACCGAAAAGTGAGTGTAGATACAAATGCTGTCCAAACAAGGTCTGATTTTAGAATTCCGACTAGAAACAACAATGGGTCAGTTTGTAATACAGAACTTCAGATCAAAATATAATAGAGGCTCCAATACTCACCCCTGATGATACTGTTAATCCTTGGTGAGACACCTCAATGTGCACTTTCTCTCCCAATGGCAAGTAGGTAATTATTGTGAGAAAAACTATGATCGGTAAATGTAGAATTTAGTTGTAAATGTAGAATTTACAAACAGAAACAGCATTCCTTTAATACAGAATGGCACCTGGTACCATCCTCACCAGACTTGGAGAAACCACTAACAGAAATGGTTTTCTTACCTGTGCCTATAGCATTAAAAACTAAAGAAATCACCCTTTACCAGGTCAGTAAAAAATGGATCTCTACTTCCTTTTTGAATTAGACCCAGATTGCTCACCAAGGAGCCTCGTCAGAATTTTATGCTAGCTCTGACTCCTTAGCATTATAACCTCTACCACCTTGCAGGAAGTTGCCATCTTAAGGCTTCAAGAACATCCCAGGATAATTTTTGCTGTTGAGGCCAAAAGTCTTATGAGAACCCAATGGAAAGCACTCTTTGACTTCCTAGAATGGCGCATAAAATTGCGAATGGAAGCATTGGAGAGCTCCATCAAATCACTCTCCAATGTCACTGCATTGTTACATTCTAACCCCTTCTGTAAGGACCTGTTAGAGGAGTCTGTTGTGGCTCAACTCAGCAGAGCATGCCTACCAACAGAATTGTACAGTGTGTATGCTCTTCTGGGAAAAGAGGAATTCAAGAAACAAAGAACCCAAAATTTCCTTTACCCAACCCCAAAAAGGCCACTTTGATAAAAATCATATAAGCCTTCAGTCACCCCAAAAGATTTTTCCTCAAAAACAGTTAGGTGGTCAGAAGGGACAATTCCCTGCAAAGGGACAACAACAACTTCAAGGCCATCCTTTTTCAAAGGTCCAAAACCATCTCATAGGGGAAAAGGAAAACAACACCTGGAATGTCTATCAAAGGTGAAGGCAGAGGAGGAGGCAGATACCAAGAGGAATTATATTGGTTGGGGGTCAGCTTCGATGACATCACAGACAATGGAAAGTTTTTCCTGTGGGGACAGAAACTTTCCAGCATATATTAAAACCCCAAGTATGTCTCTTCAGTGTCCTCAAAACGGGCTCATCCAAAAGAAGAGTGATCCTCAACCAATTAACATTGAACAAGCACATTGTTTGCTGAAAGTTTTGGATAATTACCATTGCGTAAGTACACTGAATCATTTCAAAAAGGGACTCGGACAGTTTCTATGGATCTGAAAGATGCGCACTGGCACATCCCTATAGCCGTTCCCTTCCTCCCCCTCCTAAGGTTCCGAATCAGGAAAGATACGTACAGATTCAAAGTTGTGTCCTTTGGGCTAAACATTACCCAAAGAATGCTTTTCAAAACAATTAACAGTATTCGTCAAACAAGAAGAGAACTCAAAAAAAGATCTGGGGCCCACAAGAAAAGAGTGCTTGAAAAACCTAAGAGCAATGGTCAACAGACTAAAGTACAGTCAAAAGGTTTTATTATAAATTTGAAAACATCCTGCCTCATGCCCAGCAGACACTTTCAGTGCCTGGGACTGTGTTGGGATACTCTTCACGGCTTGTTGTCTCTCCCCACCCTGCTCAAAACAGAATAAGGCAAGTCCTCAAAAGGTTCCTTGCACAGCCCAAAGTTTCCAGATGACAATCAGAATGTATGATGGGCCTGCTGCAGTTCTCGTCAGTAATAGATCCAATACATGAATTGCAACTAAAAATGTGAACAAATTCTGGCTATCGCATGCAAGAAAAAAGATGCGAGACAGACCTCATCAAAGGATTAAAAGAATTGGAGAGATACTTCGGTCTTAGATTTGGAAGGAATCTCTGGTGAAACAGGTCACCCTGACTCCTCCTTCTCTATGAGTGACAAACTCACAGATGCCTCGTTGACAGGTTGGGAGGATTGTCAGGTGGCAGGGAGGTGATCAGCTACTCAGGAATTGTTATATCAATTTCCTGGAGCTGATGGCTGTGTTTTTGTCTCTCAAAAAACTCAGACCTCCAGAAGAGAGAGAACATAACCACAATATCCTACATCAAGAGGGCTGGATCACATTCACCTCCTCTCAGTATGGTAATGTTAGCCATCCTTTGGATGGCGCAAGCAAGAAAGTGGCACATGTCTGCAGTTCACCTTACAGGGGGGTCTCATTGTAATAGCAGACTCTCTATCAAGGAAAACGACTGCCTCAACAGAGTGGATGTTGGAAAACCACTCTTTTCAAATAATAGCCAACATGCTTTCACAGCTGGAAGTGGACCTATTCGCCACATGCTAGAATCACAAACTCCTAATGTATGTGTCTCCAAACCTGGACAGTCAAGCAACTGCAAGAGATGCCTTCCTTAAGACTGGAACAAGGGGAGGATGATAATTTTTCCTCCATTGTCCCAGATTTCAAAGGTTTTGAGCAAACTTCTAACCTTCATAGGAATAGTGTACTTAATAGCCCCAAATTGGCCAAACAGGCATTGGTTCCTATTACCTCGACAGCGGACAAAAAGATCAATTCCACTGTCGTCTGCTGTTCTATCCCAGACAGTAGGAGGGAAAGTCTCTCCTTTCTAAGCCGAGACCTTCACGTATAGATTTTTTAAAAATATCTATTGTGATAATTACTCACTCAACATTGCTAGGTACCTAGTGCAAAAATTACGGACATCTATCCAGCATTACCAGTCCGTATGGAAGATATGGTTAGATTATATCCATACTGAGAGCCCAGTTGAGATTTCTATAGAAACTTTATTTTTCTTATATACCCTTTTGAAAACAAATGCCTTGTGGTTACAACAGTCATGGCATACAAGGCTGCATTAACGGAACCCTTGCTTTATGGATTCAGGATTGACTCCAGTGTAGAAGTTGTCACTTCCCTTCTGCAGTCTTTTGCTCTACAAAGGCCCACTCCCGAAAGGCTTCCAATTACTTGGTCCCTGAACAAGGTGCTTAGACTTCTGTCAACCCCTCAGTTCAGTGGACCCAATACAGCCACAACACACAGGCTACAAAAGGTGATCTTCTTGATTGTATTAGCATCAGGAGCTCCTACAGTATTAGTGAACTGGGCTCTCTTAGATGGGGACAATGCATCATGCAAATAGCTGACCATCAATTATTATTGTCCTCTGGCCCATCATTCCTGGCCAAGAATATGGATCCTTTAAAAAGGAAATCCATTCTTATAAGAAAATTCGATTTACCAGACAAGACATTATGCCCGGTTCAAGCACTTAATGTTTACTTAGAAGTCACGGCAAACACCCCAGAAGGTCCTATTTTCCTACACCCTAGCACAAACTAACCACCACCCTACAAAGACTGAGAATGATTGTAGTGTTTTCTCATTAAAAAGGGAAATCCACACTCTTTCCATGGGTCACATGATGTTAGGAAAGTAAGTGCGTCTTTGGCTTTCTTCAGAAATGTCTCTTTCGAAGAAGTCTCCAAATGTACAGGGTGGTCATCAGTTAAATTATTGCCACAAGTTCGAACAAATTCGACTACACTGTGTATCAGTAGGTGGCATAGTTAGTCTTAACCCCTGGGTTCTCCGGCAGAAAACCAGGGGTCATATTGACGGTGAGTATGCTAACTATCGCTGGGAGATGGGTGACAGTACTACAACAAAACCCAGCATGCTTAGGTAAGCCACTGTGTAGAACTACATCCTAAAACGTAAGTTCGTGTATAGTTTCTTGTCCCTTGGTATCAAAACCTGAAGAGTATTTGGAATAAAGAATGGGACTTGAACTCTGTGGCTTGACCTTGGACCGGAAATGTTATTTCCTTTGGGGTGTTGGGATTAAAAAGCGAGAGCTTAAGCCTTTTTCGTCACCTGTCAATTTCTTTGTAAAGCTCCTTGAGGACGAGACAGCGACTATGCTATCAAAAAACAGGTTTTGACATAGGAAAAACCTATTTTTGATAGTCGCTGTTGAGTCCTCAAAACCCTCCCACTTCCCTGACAAAAAGGCATGGGATTTGGGCAAGGGATCAACCTGCATTGACCAACAGAGAGTAATGACTCCTTGGTCTTTTAACGGCCCGGTTGTAAACTAGAGGGCGGATGCGCATGCGCAATAGTCACTTCTCTTTCTTGCAGGTTCTTTTGACGTTGGAAAAACTGGGTTCAGCTTCGCTGAAGATAAGGGAAAGTGCCCTCTTATCTTTGAGTCCATTATATACTCCATCATGTGTTATAATGTTAATCATTATGACACAATACCTGGCCAAAAGACCAACTAGAAGAGACTTATTTGATATTAGTTTGGTCACCATGGAGCTCTGGTAGACCATGGAAGGTAACTCCTTGAGGACTCAACAGTGACTACCAAAAATAGGTTTTTCGTACGTCAAAACCTGTTTTATGGATATGACCCATTGATCATGTTACCTAACATCATGCTATGGACACGTACTTGTGGCCATTGAGAAGCATTTGTAATTAAATCCTTTAAGGCAGTGCTATTGTAGTAATTGTGAATTAATATTTTAATACATTGCTACTGCTATTTTATGGATACTTTGATCCATTGATCATCTTACCTAACATCATTCTATGGGCACATAGTTGTGGCTATGTAGAATCATTTGTGAGTAAATCCTTTAAGGTAATGTTATTGTAGTAATTGTGAATGAATATTTGTTCCTACACAAATATAAACCCTCAGTCTTTACATATGGGATTAACTTTCAGCGAGCTGGAAATCTGGCCGTAAAAATATTTGCAAGGTGGTTATGGTAATAGCTACTGTTGGTAGGGGAGGAAGCACCGCCCACCAAGCAGTGCACATTCAATTCTTTGCAGTTTACTTTTGACGGCCGTCTCATATAGATGTATATTTCTTTCTCTGACCTGCCTTTCGACTTTCTCTTCTTTGTTTGAATATATTTGTTTTTATAATATATTGTTTATTGTTTATACTTTGCATATACAGTGAACCCCCTGTATTCGCGGGGGATGCTTTCCAGACCCCCGTGAATAGTTAAAATCCGCAAATACTTGCTACTTTCCCTCTAAAAACTCTTATAACTGCCTATCTTGAAAGTTCAAATACCAAATGCATACTTAAACTATCATCCTACATCAAATATACCTTAAATTATTATCCTATTACTGTATTAATCTCATTTCAAAGCCATCTTAAATATTAGTACCCTTAAAAATATATACATATGTACTTCTAAGCCTTCCAGCCAAAGCAGAGAGAGAGTGAGTTACCACTACGACTTATATTCAACAAGGATGGCTGGAGAGAGAGAGAGAGAGAGAGAGAGAGAGAGAGAGAGAGAGAGAGAGAGAGAGAGACACATTTTTAAAACACTATGAACACACACACAGTATCTTTTCCTGAGAGAGAGAGAGGGCTGAAATAAGTATCTGTTTATCTATCTATCCATTTCTCACATTCTACCCTTCCCTTTGGAGAGAGAGAGAGAGAGAGAGAGAGAGAGAGAGAGAGAGAGGGAGGGGAGGGGGGAGAATAACTCCTTACGGTATCAAAAGATTGAAATCCATGAGCTTCTGAGGGCAAATTGACATTGACCCTTCCCCTCCTTTCTCAAGTCAAGCATAAAAAGATCAGGAATGCTATTTGTTTGTTTAAAATGTTAAATAATTTACTACACAAATGCATGGAAAATATTATACTATTATTATTATTATTAAATTATTATTATTATTATTATTATTATTATTATTATTATTATTATTTAATCTTATTAATCTTATTAATATTTGAAAATTAGTACTTATTAGGTAAATCATTTATTTATCATACAGAAGAAACATACGTACATATTAAATCAGAAAAATTGTCTCATCTAAATAAGAGAGAGAGGAATTATTTTTATTATTCAGTTATTATTTAATCTTATTAAACTTAATATCAATATTTGAAAATTAGTACTGTACTGTAAATCATTATTTCATCATAAAATGTACCCTGTAAAAATGGTTATACTATCATCCTGAAACACATATTTTAATATAATTTCAATAGTACTTCAATATAATTTTAATATTTCAATATTTTCACATTTTAGCATCTATCTTCACTTTAATGAGGTCCGGGTCTGCCCTGAATGGAGGGGAGAAAACCAGTTTGAGTTACGTATTATTTAGTGTTGCATTATTATTATTATTATTATATTATTATTATTATTATTATTATTATTATTACAGTGAACCCCCTGTATTCGCGGGGGATGCGTTCCACACACACACCCCCCTACCCCCCTACCCCCCCGCAAATACCGTATTTGACTGGCGTATAAGACGACTTTTAAACAAAAAAATGGCCTAAAAATCCCCCAAGCGCCTTATGTACATAATGTTGGCTCAAAATTTAAGAATTTTGGCCGAAATTATACATGAAATGTCAACGTAGATGTTGTAGCCTTGCCTAACATTCGGTGTTATCCTAATAACCTATTAAAAACAAAGTTTATTATAATTTATCATTATCAAACTTACCATCACCGCAATTACTACTGCTAGTATTATACAATAATCAATATCTACGTTGTTATTATTGATATTTTC
The DNA here is from genome assembly GCF_040412425.1 of Macrobrachium rosenbergii. Classification (NCBI taxonomy): domain Eukaryota; kingdom Metazoa; phylum Arthropoda; class Malacostraca; order Decapoda; family Palaemonidae; genus Macrobrachium; species Macrobrachium rosenbergii. The sequence goes on from NC_089748.1 coordinate 8,263,894, forward strand.
ATTAAAATGTGTTAATATCATTATCGCCGTCTACAGCGGATCACGATTCCACATTTACAGACTTACAGTATGTGTGCTGCCACCTATTGGTGATTATCTCGAGAGCTTTACAGATAACAAGGCTTCGTTCAGTTGGTAGTTGGCAATTCCTGCTAACATTCTCTTTACGCATAACAACATGGCTTCGATCAATTGGTGGTTGACAATTCCTGCTACCATTCTCTTTAGGCATAATAACAAGGCTTCGTTGAGTTGATACTGGGTCAATTAACTCATGCTAGCATTCTCTTTTAAGAATAATAACATGGCTTTGTTCAGTTGCTCACGAGACTTGAGCTGTTACATAGGAAACATTTTTATTTATTGGATTTTACCCCTTGCTTGCATACTTTTATAATATATAATGGATATATATAACATATATTACCGTAGGTAACATCTTTATTAATGTTTTTGTTGATTCTGCCGGTAAGAAACAATGTTTACAAATGAATGTGTTGCAATCTATTGGTAAACCTATGAGGTAGCTTTCAGCAGCAGACGAAACATTCGATCGTAGTACTGTAAATGGCTGATTGTATAATACATATTTTGATAAATATAAATATGGTAAATAACTTCTTTATTAATGTTTTTGTTGATTCTGTTGGTAAGAAACAATGTGCATATGATAACCTAATACAGTACTACAGTTTTTACTTACCAAAATCATATGAGCATAGGCTAGGAAACCTTATTTTTTTCCCTCAATGTCCTGCTGAAATTGGGGTGCGTCGTATGCAGACATGCGTCTTATAAGCCATCAAATACGGTAGCTAAAATCTGCGAATACTTAAAACCCCTCAAAGAACACTTAGAACTGCTCATTTTGATAGTATAAACACAGAAAAACCCTGTAAAAATGCATATACTGGAGTATTTTAATAGTTTTATCACAAAAAGTGCATTTATTCATGAAAATTATATGAAAATACAGTAATTAGTGAATATTTCTCAGTGAAAAATACCGCGAATGGGCGAATTTTCCCCGAATAATGGCTAGATATGTTCCACAGAGAAACCCACGAATGCGTGAGTCCGCGAATCATGAGAACGCGAATACAGGGGGTTTACTGTATTATTAATTATTATTTAATCTTATCAATCTTAATAATATTTGAAAATTAGTAAATCATTTTATCATAAAAAATGTATTTTGTCATGAAAATAACATCAAAATACACCAATTAGTGAATATTTCTTGATGAAAAAGTCTGTGAATTGCCAAATTTTTTGTGAATAATTTATAGATATGTTCCATAGAAAATCCTGTGAATTGGTGAATTCGCTAATCGTGAGGATGCGAATACTGGGGGTGTTGACTGTATTGATATATTGAAAAATTTCAACATGCTTTTCTATGTGCCCCTAATGATATTTTCACTTATTCTTGCTACATAGCCATTTTGACTCATTTTAGCTCGTATAAGTTTTGGAACCTTTCTCCTTTTACAGTAAACCCCCCCGTATTTGCGTTCTCACGATTCACAGACTCACTCATTCGCAGATTTATCTGTGGAACGTATCTACCCATTATTCGCTGAAAATTCTCCCATTCACGGTATTTTAATCAAGAAATATTCACTAATTACTGTATTTTCTTATCATTTTCATGACTAAATGCACTTTTTGTGATTAAAAGTATTAAAATACTCTGGTATTAGCATTTTTCGAGGGTTTTTCTTGTGTTTAAACTATTCAAATAGGCAGTTCTAAGAGGTTTTAGAGGGGTTTTAAGTATTCGCGGATTTTAGTTATTTACCGCATCCCACAGGGGGTTTACTGTATATCATTTTACTTACTTTTTTGTTGCCTTTTTGTATTTATGCAAACCCAACACCAATCTCCTTGGTGTTTGTTTTGTGTATTCTGTTTTCTTTTGTATCACGTATCTATGGAGAGTTGGAGGGATAGTATCAACCCTCGACTGCCAACTGTTCTATTTTTAGACCTCTCAACCTCGTTTTTAAGAACTTCTCTCTTCTATGTTCTTGTTCTCCTTGTTCTGAAATGCTTTTAAATGAACAATGTTTTTTTATTTTCGACCACACAATTTTTTGGAATGTTGTGATGTGTTAGTCTTTCAAATGTTGTATAGTTTGAGAGGCTTGAGGCAAGGCAGGTTTTTTGTTTCCAGGTGAGGATTTCGTATTCAGTTGTATGAGGATTCTTCTTGCCTGAACCTAGCCAATTTTCCCCCCTCTTCCTCAGCACAGAGGTTGAGGTCGCAAGATCTTTGACAGTGCTTGCGCCCCATGACCAATGGGAGTTCCTGTCTACGGTTCCTGTCTTGATTTTTGCCCTGTCTAGTTTTGGGGGGGTGTTTGTAAGTTGAGGCTTGCTCCTTTCCCCTCTCACTTTGTTCTTGTGATGATGAGGAAACCCCCAAACAGTCTTCGTCGTCGTATGCTCTTCCAGCTGTTAGATCCTTTCAAGTTTCTAACAACTTTGCCATTTCTTGGAATAGACAAGTTTCAGCCCTTCATGTTCCTTTTCCTGTATGGGAAGTCCCTTCCATGCTTGGATACCTTCCTTTGGAACAATTCCTGGGTGCCTTTCGTTATAGGATTTGCAGAAGTCGTTCCTTCTCCTTTGTTGTTTGAGTCTCCCGTCAGTACATCCCTTTCCCAGGTCGTCTTTTTCAGCCAGAAAGGATGTACAGCCATGCTCGGCTTATAACACGTTTGTGCAACATGACACGTTCATATCTTGGTTCAAAGGAATACCTCGTTGCTTCTCCTTTCGGGAGTGATTTCTTCATAGCTGTGTGTCATAGATGCAAGAGCTACATTGCCTCTTGGGGTTTCTTCATCATTGGATTTGCAGTAGAAGTCAAGCCTTCTTCTTTGTCTTCAGTCAGTGCAACCTTCTTTGTGTGCCCTCTCTTCCCTGGCAGTTCTTTCGGGAACAGTGGCAGGTTTCCGTGTTCAATGCCTGTCAGCGCGACTCAGGTTTACACGTATGTCCAATGACACGTCTGTGTCTGTTTGGAAGGATTTTACACGTGCAATGAATCATATCTGTGTCGGCAACGATGTTGCTGCAGTTTCCAAATGCCATCGAACTACGTTCTCCAAGGAGAAATATACGTACGTGCAGTGTGACACAGACATACACATACATGCAATGACACGTCCGTGTCTGCTTGGAAAGATTATATGTACATGCAGTGAATCACGTCTGTGTTGGCTTCGAAGGAATTAATATGTACAGTACATGCAGTGTGACACATCTCTGTCTGCTTCGAAGGAATAATATGTACGTACAACGTGATATGTATGTGTCTGCTTGGAAGGAATATACATACGTGCAACTTGACCGATAACAACACTCTTTGGTTGTTTTCATGGATATCATATTTTCTATTTTTGTTTTCCCTGTCTATGGGCATAGGCTGCTTTCTAAGGAAAAGAACGCGGCTGCATGATTTACATCTCCATAGACCAAGGATTGGCAAAAGTAAGAAGAGTCATTATACACTGCTGAACGTCTCTGTTCATTCATTGTATAATATGGTACAGTATATCTGTGACATATCGATGAAACTGCAGTATGCCAATTGTCTCTTAACAAAAGGTTCTTTCTCCAAGAGTCTAAAGGAGTGGTCTTGGCCTAGTATGTTGCATGTTGTTTTGACTACAGTGGGATTGTTCTTCTCAGAAGGGAGTCACTCTTCTGGAACGGTTTTTCCTTCCTTTCATGTTCGTTTGATTGGGGGAGGGTGTGTGGAAGTTGTCTCAGGATGGCATGTCCAAGAATTGACCATCAACCACACTCACGCTAAAGTTTGGGAAGAGGACGGGATGGACCACGGCCATACCACATTGAAATACCGATTCCCTTCCAATCACCGCCTCATTGAATTCTGTCGAGCGAAGAGCATTGATAGCACTTCTGTGAACATCTAGAAAGGCGACAACCCATGTTGGAGTGCATCGACAGCATCTCTGTGCAATGCCTTTCACTCGTGTGTGTTCTAGCTTAATCACCTGGTGACGGCCAGTGGACGTTATCATACCATCTACATACGAGTGAACGGGATCGTTCTGCCAACTTTTATGTCCTTCATAAGGTAAGCTGACTGGGTCTTATTCATTGGTAATGGTCAGCCTCCATTTTCATTAAACATCCACATCACCGAACAGACGGCCAACTCATTCGAATGAATGGATCATTCTGTCAGACGTTTCTGGCATACATTATGACCTTCATCGGTCATTTTCTTCATAGTAACCAACGTCCATTTCAATAATACCTACAACTGAACGAATGAATTCGTTCTATCACATCCCTACGGCCGTCATTGCATGAATTGATGTCTTCACTTGTGTTCAACCAGAAACTTTGACATTTTACAGGTAGGAAGAAATCTCTGTTTCATTGTTCACATTCGAACCTTGGCTCTTGATTGTTCCTACATTGATATTAACCTTCGACTCCCTGAGTCAAGGTAGTTACATTTCGTCAATATGGGTTTCTTCAGATTCCTGTTTGTTTTCAACTACAGGTTGGTTTTGCTTGCAGTGAAGCTCTGTAGAACCATACCGTTGTACGCTTCCAAAACAGGAGTTGATCAATACTGATAGTGCAAGGTTTTCTCCTTGTGCAATTGGAATTATTTTCTAGCTCCGTAGATCTACGGATCAGGCCTGCTCCATGGTGCAACAGCCTCTGTGTCCTCTTCTGCAATACTCTTCTTAGCACAAGGATGAAGCTTGATTCTTGACGATGGAAAGAGGGGTCCTGGTCTTCGACAAGGTCTCCCCATTCCTTTCCTTCCTCTCTCAGAGAGGTGAGAGGATCTAGCCTAATGGTGAGATGACAACTGTGTTTTTGGGGTGTTGTACACACTTCCCCTCTGGAGATACTTCGTGCATCAAAGCAGCAGCCAAAGGGCATTCACCTATACTTCAAACCTGCACATCATTATCTTGGGACTTCTTGTCTCATGGGATCAACCTGAAGGTAGTTACCTGGTCTTCAAGGGGCTAAGTTGGGTTAGGTTAGGTTGGGTACTTAACCCAACCTAGCCTAACCTGACCTAATCTGCACCTTAGTAACCTGGATCTTCTTAGCTCTCGTCAAAAACTGCAAGAAGTGATTATTGCGCATGCACATCTGACATCTTGTTTACGACCAGCACAGGCAAAAGACCAACTCCATTACTGTCTGCTGGTCAATGTAGGATGCTCCCTTGCCCGAATCCCTTGCCTTTTTGTCAGGGAAGTGGGAGGGTTTGAGGACTCAACAGCAACTTCCAAAAATAGGTTTTCCCTATGTCAGAACCTGTTTTTTGATAGCATAGTTGCTTGTTTTGCCCTCAAGGAGCTTTACAAAAGAAATAGACAGGTGACAAAAGGCTTAAGCTCTCAAAATTTTAATCCCAAAAACCTAAAGCCCCAAGTTTCAAGGCCCATTCCTTATTATAAAAAACCTTTTGAGGTTTTGGTAACAAAATGAGGAACTAAACAAGAACTTGCATTTTTAGGGTGAGTTTCTGTGGTGACTAACCTAATTATGTTAGGTGTGGTTGCAGTCTTGTTGCATCTTCCCTAGCAATAGTCAGCATACTCACCTGTTGGCAAAACCTCTGGTTTTCTGCTGTAGAGCCTATGGGGTCAGGACTAACCATACCACCTACTGATATGCAGTGTAGACGAATTTGTTCGAGGTCATGGCAGTAATGTTTTAAGAACATTGTCTCTGATGCCTACCCTGTACTTTCAGAGACTTCTTCGAAAGAGACATTTCTGAAGAAGGCCAATGACATGCTTACTTTCCTAATATCGTGTGACCTAGGAAAGGAGTGTGGGTTTGCCTTTTTAATGAGGGACACTAAAATTATTCTTAGCCCTTTTAGAGGGAGTGGCTTATTTGTGCTAAGGTGTAGGAAAATCGGACCTTCTGGGATTTGCTGTGACCTCTAGGTAAACCTTAATTGCTTGAACTGGTCATAATGTTTTGTTTGCTAAATTGAATATTGCAATACACTCCCTGAACACCTGAATTATCCCTGGTCACTGACCAGCCTGAACTATATCCCCGTAATTTTACCCAAAGAGTGGGTAATTAACTGTCAGTGTTACCAATGCTACAAACGCTACAGGTAAAGTCTTGTTAAATGAGTTACCTGAGGTACCGTTGGCAATGCTGCTGCAAATACCAGCCAACAGAGGCCGACATCCCCAGTTGTTATTAGTTCGCCGTGCTGTGTGTGTGGGTGTGTCCCGCATCAGGCGAACTTTTGGTCATTTAGCCCGACCCCCATTAAAGAATTTGGATATCAAATTATGACTTTGGACTGTTTTCAATGCCCTTTCTCCTGGTTTTTTACTTTATTGACTAGGTTTGGAACTTCTCTTCCGGTTTTGACTTTGAATCGGTACTTTGGGCTCGATTGGATAAGTCAGACAAGAAGACGTCGCCGTCTGCTAGCGCTGCTGCTTCCACTTTGTCTACAGCTTCAACGACCAAGCCTTCTACTGCTGGAGATGCTGCTGCTCATCGGTCCTACACATCCTGCAAGCGTAGGATGAGTACCCTCAAACACGAATGACATTCTGTTTGTATTTTGTGTAGGAAGGTTCAGTGTAGTATCAGTCAGAGATGTGACAAGTATATGTCTTGGTCAGTAGATCAAATGGAGGATTATATGAAACAGAAAATCCTTTGCCTCGAAGAGTAAGCGCAGGTCAGGACCAGCTGCAGGGTTACAATCCGTAGATAAGGAAGAGTTAGATTATGAGTTATTCAAGAAGTTAGAGGACAGTTTATCATCCAGTATGTCTAGCCTATTTCTAGCCTGATGAGTAAGTTAACAGAGAATAGAGATAGTGATAGTAGTAGCATAGTTGATTCTAATCATTCTTTTTCAGCCCCCCTGCCTGTTCCAGAACCAGCCCTAATGGGTGGCGGGGGTCTTGGAGAACCACAAGCCTTGAATGTAGGTTCTGCTGGCCCCCCAGCATGGAGCAGGCAGTGTTGGCAGCAGATTCCCCCCTTCCCACTCAAGGTGTAAGTTCTGAGGTTGATGTAGAGTTAGGTAAGACACAGACGAGTAGGGAAAATAGGTTAGGAAGTATTCAGGAAAATAAGTGGAAGCCGCAGTCTTCTTTGGGTTCGGGTTCGGTTGGGGTTTCTAGTGTGACAACTTCATCTTTGGATTCATCTTCGGTTTTATTTCCTGCTTCAAGTTCTGTACAACAGAAGGTTTCTAAGTCCGTGGTTTGTTGTTCAGATGTGGTTTCGGGTTTGTAGGGTTCTGAAATGTTGGAGAATGTTCCTTCGTCTTTGAAGGTTCCTTTTCCTTTTGTGGATGAATGTGGTTCATCTTGCGGTGGTGGTAATTCTAGTGATCAGGTATTCAATTTGGCTCAGTATAATGCAGAATTGTTGGTTTGTCACAGGGTTATAGATTACTAGTTAGGCAGTGTTTTCAATTTTGGGTTATCCAGTATTCACGATCAAGTCTTGAAGAATTTTCCTGAGTTTGCTAATGATGTCTGTCAAGATCATCAAGGGGGAACAGAGTCAGTCTAGTTTCTTTCTCTAAAAACTATGGCCTCTTCTGCTGCTTCTGAGTTTTCCTTTCTTCCCAGATTTCTTCTAAGCCTTCTTCCAATGTCTTTACACAATCTTCTTTTTCGGGTCACTCTTTGGAGGGCTCTTGGAGTCTTCTCTCACTCATCCTGTTTTTTTTTTGCCATTAACTCAGCAGAGCAAAGAATTTTCATTTGTTCAATCCAGTAATGTTGGAGTTTCGGCGGCTCTCTCTCTCTCTTTGGGGTTGAGGTAAGGTGTACCTTTGGCGGGGCTGTCTTCTTTAACACCTTACACGGATCCTGTAGTTTTCTCAGGTTTCTGGTCTAGATGCTTCACAGGCGGTTGCGGAGTCGGCAGTTGCAGAGTCTTCCGCAACTCAGTATTTTCGTCCTTTACTGGGTTTAAAATGTAATGTGTCCACTGAGGTTCTTGTGGATGTTACGGCATTTGGCGTTTCGTCTGTGCCATCGTTGAGTATCAGTACCGATGGTGTCCTCAGCTTCTCCTTTTCACTAGAGTAGCTGGTAATTTTCCTTCTTCGGTTCCCATTGGTTCCGCAGCTCGTAGCTTGTCCTGAGAAAAACCTTTGAGTACTCGACCAGTTGGTATGTTCTCCACCTGTCCAACGTCAGTGGTAGGTGCTCCGGTGGTTACTCCGAGTGTGGCTTCTTTCTTTTTCTCTCCTTCTTCTACTTCTTTCTCAACTTTTATTGCAGCTATTTCTGTTCCTCCTCCTAAGATGTTCAATGTGGGTTCGACTTTAGTTCCGGGTCATGAGGGAGTTCTTCCTCCCTCTCCCTTAGTCAGTGTGACTTCAGCTCCGGATACCCATCCTGGTGCAGCGTTAGTTCATTTGGCATTGGGTGGATCGGGTGTTGCAGCCTCTCTGCTTGCAGGGGTGGGCGTTTGTTGCCCAGGCACATATGGTCGGCCCAGGTGTTATGTCATCGTCGCTGGGTGGTGCAGGGTTTGCACAGTAGAGTGCGACATTCAAGAGTTTTGTCATTGGCTTTAGTTGGTACAGGGTTTGTGCAACCAGGTTACGGTTGGCTCAGGTATGATGGGGTCAGGTATGCCAGGTGTTGGTCTCACACATCCAGGCGTAGCAAGTTCCGGGTAATCAGGTGCAGCTCTTGCGGGTGGTCAGTCTGTCTCTTTTCGTGTCCCTGTTCGGTTGGACCAATCTGACAGAGAATGCTCTTTTGAAGAAGAGGAGCCGGTACCAGATGTAGTTTTTTTTTCTCCAGCGAATGAAAGCAAGTATAAGCGGATGGTGGACTTTTATTTATTCTCTCTATCCAAAGTCCAGTCTCCTGAGGAACCTACACAACCAAACCAAGCAATGTTTGAATCGTTGTGTGCAACTAAACCAGTAGCCTCCCAAACATCAAGTAAACTGGTCTGGTTTGGCCGAGTCGAGCAGGCATTGAGGGAGGCGGACTCCAGGTTAGCTTCTCTTATCGGGTTGGGTAGACAGAATTCAACCTTGCTTCCTAATAGGAAGGGGTTCTATAGGGTAGCGGGTAACCCTTCTTCCGGTGTCAAAGTTCCTCTCAAAGAATCTGTTGAGGCTCTTCTCTCTTGGGTTCCTTCGTCGAATCGTTTGGTAGCGGTTGCATCTCGTGAGGCTCGTATTTTGGAGGACACTTTTCGCAGCCAGTGTGAGGCCTTGTCCCACTCTTTGTGGATGTTGTCTGGGTTGATGGGGTTATTCAAACAAGTTGGATATACTCCCTCTGATCCTGTACTGTGTGACATCCTCATCACTTTGGTTTTGATGGGGTTGGCATACCAGGCTAACATTTCAGCTGGCTGTACAACGTTCTTTGGCAAGAAGAGGGACTTCTTTTAAATCATCTTCCACCTCACTATCTGGACGTACATAAGAGGGTTCTGTTGAGGGCACCTTTTGCGCTCTGCAACAGTCTTTTTAGAGAGGAGGATGTCTCCTCCATGGTCAATTTCGTGTCGTTGTCGTCAACAGTAGCGTCACAGGAGGCTGTGATTCGTGTGGCTGCTCAGGGTTCAGGTGATGTGGCCAGTATGACAAACTTTGTTGCTTCTAACTCATGTCTCCGGTGTCGGCAATTATTCATCGTCAAGGGTACAGAATGTTGAAGTATCTAACCCTTGGCTGACCCTTGCCTCCTCTCTAGAGGAGCTAGTTAGGGCGAGGGATATCTTATTGAATCTATGCAAGATACTAGGAATTCATCTAAACTTTGCCAAGAGTTGCCTAGTTTCAACACAATCTATAACCTTTCAAGGATGAGGATTCTCTCTCTTCCTTTGAGGTTTTTTTTTTCCCAACCCTGGAGAGGATCCATTTGGCCCTTCAGCAAGTAGAGGTGTTCCTGTCCAACAGGGAACAGATGGTACCAGCTTGGAGAAGTCTCTTAGGGAGAATGTCTTCTCTCCCTCTTTTAATTCCAGGGTCTCGTCTCCGGATGCGTTTCTCTTTAGGTATCTCTCAGGAATTGCTGGGACTTTTGTAATGAGAGTGCAGTTATAGTTTGGAGCGATTCTTGCCTGTCGGAACTTCTGTGGTGGTCAGAAGAAGTGCATCTGACACCTGGAAGGTCTATTGACTCCCCTCTTCCCGACATTCATCTGTACTCAGATGCCTCAGATCAAGGTTGGGGAGCAACACTAGAGGAAACGCAGGCTTCGGGCCTCTGGAGGGATCGGGAATGAGAGGAGTCTATAAATCTTCGGGAACTCAGGGCTGTAAAGGAAGCCATCAGGTGTTTTTCAGTCCTAGTGCACAACAGAGTACAGTAGTGGCTCTGTTTTGCGACAACGTAACTGCTATGTCATATCTGAAGAACTCGGGGGGGAACAAGATCAACAGAACTCAGTACTATAACACAGGGAGTCCTGAGAAGGTGAGAAGATTGGAAAGTGTCTCTTCTTCCCCAACTTGTATCGGGGAGTCTCAGCGTACTGGCTGACTCGTTAAGTCGCTCTCGTCAGGTATTGGGGGGAGAGTGGACTCTGGCTCAGGAAGTAGTATGTTGGGTTCTCTGGAAGTGGCCAGCATCTGTGGACTTTTTCGCGACGAGATTAAACCATTGTCTTCCAGTTTATTTCTCACCAGTGGTGGACCCCATGTTGATAGGCACCGTTGTGATGTTACAAAATTGAAATCACATGCAGGTGTATGCTTTCTGCCATTCGGTCTCATTCATCAGGTAATCAGGAAATTGCGGGAGAGTGTCAAGACATCTGTGACTCTAATAGCTCCTTGTTGGCCCTATGTACTTGGTTTCCAGAACTCCTAAAGCTTCTTACGGAAGTTCCGATGTTCCTTCCCGTGTGGAAGATCTTCTCAGACAACCACGTTTTCACAATTATCATCCAAACCCTCGAGTGCTGAACCTAGTTGCAAGTCGACTGCTGAGCGAGCAGCTAGGCAGACCGGACTCTCTAAAACTATGTCTAGACAGCTTTCTTTCAGCTTGAGAAAGTTAACCCGTAAGCTTTACCAGGTCAGGTGGGCAATGTATAGAAGTTGGTGTCATAAGGAAGGTCATTCCCATTCTATCTCTAGACCTTCCATAGCCAAAATAGCTGATTTTCTTTTATTCCTTCAGAAAGTTGAAGGTCCTTTTGTATTCGGCTATTGCTGGCTACCGCTCAACGCTTAGCAGTGCATGTAGTTTACATCTTCCCAAAAATTTCTAATAGTAAGATCATTCATGATTTATTACGTTCCTTTAAGATTAAACATCCTGTCTTGCTGACTTGGGCTCCTCTGTGGGATTTGTCGGAAGTTCTAACGTTAAGACAGCTGATTAAGAAGGTGCTTTTTCTTATGGTTTTAACTACAGCTAGAAAGGTGGGCGAGCTTCAGGCAGTTTCTAGGCTGGTTTCCTAGTCAGGAAATGATGTGTACTGTATTTGTCTCTTCTTCCGGAATTTGTGGCGAAGAGCGAGTCGGAGGTTAACCCTCTGCCTCATTTGTTTAGGGTTCTTTATCTGCAAGAGTTTCTTACTGGTAATCCAGCAGAGATGTCTTTAAGTTCGGTGCAAGCATTAAAAGTCTATTTATCAAAGGTTGAGAAACTCCATCCGCGTCCGAGTACACTTCTCATCTCTCTGCGGAATCCTTCCCATCCACTGTCAAAGAATGCGATTAGTTACTTTCTGAGGGAGATGATTTCCCAGGCTTCTCAGGGTTCTTCTTCATCGTCTTCAAGCTCTGTATTACCCCAAGCGCACAGTATTCAGAGTATGGCTACTTCATCTTTCTAAGGAATTGTTCAGTGTCTTGTATTCTGGAGGTGGCTACTTGAAAGTCTGTCTCAGTGTTTACTTCCTTTTACTTAAGAGACGTTAAATTCGCCTCCTCGGAGGGTTATTCTCTTAGTCCGTGTGTAGCGGCTAACTATTATCTAGGGTGCGTTCATTTAGCTGAGGTGGTATTCTCTTAGTGTGGAGGTTCTTAGGTTAACCAGATAGATGAATTCCTTTTAGTCTTTAGAATCTTAGGCAGCAGTAATAGTATAATCACATGAACTTAGGTTTAGTATGTTTTTAATTATCTTAGTCTTTGATAATTTCCTTACGAGAGTCCAAGGTGGTTCCCTAGTAGGCTAGGCTCTTTCGTTGGCGCTGAGATGCTTCTTCGCTTGTCGATTGTCGGGCCTTATCCGCAACCTAGATGGGTTACCCGGAGGATCAGCAGCTCGGCACACTGCTTCATTCCCCTCCATACATGAGAGGCTCTGAATAGCCACATGGGAGGTTCATCGTATTCCTCCATACATGAGAGGTTCTGAAGAGCCACATGGGATGTTGATGGACCAAGACAGTACTGACCTGACTGACGATCAAAGTACTCTCCAGCATGTCTCTTCACCGAAAACATCGATTGATATGGTGAGTATGACTCAACAGATATCCTATGCAGAGCAGATCAGTGAGCTACCATTTCTGCGGTTATAAAAAGGGGGCATGCCGCAAACTAGATGGGTCTTCCGGAGGGGCAGCGGCTCTGCACTCTAGTTCATTCCCCTCCATATATGAGAGGCTCTGAATAGCCACATGGGAGACTCATCACACTCCTCCATACATGAGAGGTTCTGAAGAGCCACGTGGGAGGTCAACAGACGGAGACAGCACTGACCTGACTGTCGATCAAAATACTCTCCAGCATGTCTCTTCACCAAATGCATTGATGGATATAGTGACATACATTTACATACCTGTTTATTCTCCATTTACAGGTCGGGCTGAATTAGATTGATCCCACCTCCATTAAAATTTTGTTAACCGAGCTAATTCAGGTGCTCAGGGAGTGTATTGCAATATTGTAATATTGTAATACTGTACTTACCTGAACACCTGAATGATTCCCACCCTCCTCCCTGCTTCAATTTTTGATAGTGAGTGACTCAGTTGGGGATGTCGGCCTCTGTCAGCTGGTATTTGTCAACAGTACCTCAGGTAACTCATTTGACAAGACTTTACCTGTAGTGTTAGTAACGCTGACAGTTAATTACGGGGAAATAGTTCAGGCTGGTCAGTGACCAGGGCTAATTCAGGTGTTCAGGTATTACATTATTAGTTGTATTATGAAAACTTCATTTCCTTGTAAGAATAGATTTCCTAATTAATCCTTAAGGGATGGGCCAGTTATATATCATGCAACCCCCCAGATTGGGCAAACTTTAAGGTTGGCCAATTTAAGAAAAAAACACATCAGTGGAAAGCGGAAGATATGCAAATGCACATGGTGTAAGGAAAAAATAAAAAAAATTTCCCTACCTTCCATGGGAAGTTGATAGTGATTATTTACAAACCTGTGTGGGGTCTCTTTCACAAAACACTCGTAAATTTTACCAAGTTATACATGTTTTTTCTAATTTATTTTATTTTATTTTGTAAAATTATAATTACAGCTCACACAATAGCATAACAGATAAGAAATAAAATCAGTAACAAATTCTGAGCATATTTGTTGTAAAGTACAGTATTTATGTAAATTTACTGATATCGGGAAATGCAGTACAGTAACTTTTTTTGGATTAATACATGTTTTTTCTAATATTTCTTTGCAAAATTACAATTATAACTGATATCATATCATAAAAGATAAGAACTAAAGCCAACAGCAATCCTTGGGTGTATTTATGAGCAAATAAATAATAAGACGTCATGGGAGAGAAGCGATAAGATATGATGATGATGATGATGATGATGGGAGAGAAAAGTGGAGGACATTCCCCCTTCAAGACAAGAAAAATACTAAATTCCATGAGATGCCCACGACTGAGCTGAGCTGAATTTTTTAGTTGCCACAATTCATTTATGGGCCATTGATACAGCCAAATCGTATGGCGCATAATATTAATACTCCTCAGAGCCTCAGAGGGGATCTGCCCGCCACCCAAAACCTGTCTTAGATCCTCTATTGAGGGGATCTGTCCATTAGGGATTAAAGGATCCTCACTCTTGACTAGGAATGATGGGCCAGGGGACAATAATAATTGGTTAACAGCAGTTTTTGTGATGTATCGTCCCTGTCTAAGAGAGCCCAGTTCACTAATACGGGCTCCTGATGCTAATGCAATCAGGAAGATCGCCTTTTGCAGCATGTGAGTTGTAGTTGTATTGGGTCAGCTGAATTGAGGGGTAGATAGAAGTCTTAAGTACCTTGTTCAGGGACCAGCTACAGTAATGGAAGTCTTTCAGGAGCAGGTCTTTGTAGAGCAAAAGACTGCAGAAGGGAAGTAACAACTTCTATGCTGGAGTGAATCCCAAATCAATAAAGCAAGGGTTCTGTTAATGCTGCCTTGTATGCCATGATTGTTGTAACTGCAAGACGGTTGTCTTCAAAGAGGTATATCAGAATATTTAAGTGTTTTTATAGAAATCTCAACTGGGCTCTCAGTATGAATATAATCTAACCATATCTTCCTTATGGACTGGTATTGCCAGGGAGATGATGTCCGTAATTTTTGCACTAGGTACCTAGCAATGCTGGGTGAGTAGTTTTCACAGTAGATAATATTTAAAGAATCCATATGTGAAGGTCTTGGCTCAGAAAGGAGGATGCGTAAACGATTTTCCCTCCTACTTTCTGGGATAGAACAGCGGACGATAGTGGAATTGTTGAAGTGATAGGAACCAATACCTGTTTGGTGAATTTGGGGCTATTAAGTAAGCTGTTCCTTTTGAAGGTTAGAAGTTTGCTCAAAACCTTGCTATTGCTTGATTGTCCAAGTTCGGAGACACATATACTGGGAATTTGTGATTCTCGTATGTGGCGAACAGGACCACTTCTGGTTGTGAAAGCATGTTGGCTATTGTCTGATAAGAGTGGTTGTCCAACGTCCACTCTGTTGAGGCTATCGTTTTCCTTGATAGAGAGTCTGCTATTATGTTGGGAGAACTGTAAGGTGAATTGCAGACAGGTGCCACTTCTTTACTTGTGCCATCGGAAGGCTGGCTAGCATTACCATGTTGAGAGGAGGTGAACATGATCCTGATCTCTTGATGCAGGACATTGCAGTTGTGTTGTCTAGAACCAACAAAATGTCTCTTATGGAGGTTTGAGCTTTTTGAGAGACAAAAAGACAGCCATCAGTTCCAGTTCTCGTCAGAGTAGCTGACCACCTCCCTGCCACCTGATGATCCTCCCAGTGTCCTCCCCAACCTGTCAACAAGGCATCTGTGTGTATTGTCACTCTTACAGATGGAGGAGTCAGGGTGACCTGTTTCACCAGAGATTCCTTCTGGGTCCAAGACCGAAGTATCTCCCCAACTTTCTGATTCTTTTGGTGAGATCAGTCTCGCATCTTTTTTCTTGTGTGCAATAGCTAAAATTTGTTCAAGTTTTCAATTGCAGTCTGAGTATTGGATCTATTACTGATGCAAACTGCAGCAGACCCATCATGCGTTCTAATTGTCGTCTGGAAACTCTGGGCTGTTCTAGGAACCTTTTGAGGTTTTTCCTTATTCTGTTCTGAGTTTTGATGGGGAGAGACAACAGGCCCTGAAGAGTATCCCAACACAGTCCCAGCCACTAAAAGCGTCTGCTGGGCATGAGGCGGGATTTTTTCCAATTTATTATAAAACCTTTTGACTGGAGTCTGTTGACCACTGCTCTTAGGTTTTCAAGCACTTTTCTTGTGGACCCCCAGATTAACCAGTCGTCTAGGTAAGCTATTAGTTTTATTCCTTCTTTCCTGAGTTCCTGGACAACTACCGTTGATAGTTTTGTAAAAATTCTTGGGGCAATGTTTAGCCCAAAAGGCATGACTTTGAACCTGTATGTGTCTTTCCCTATCTGGAACCCTAGGAAGGGGCGAAAGGTAGTGGCAATAGGGGCGTGCCAGTATGCGTCTTTCAGATCTATAGAAACTGTCCAGGTCCCTTTTGGAATGACTGAATGTACTTTGGAAATGGTAGTCATCCAAAACTTTTGGCAAACAATGTACTTGTTCAATGTTGATAGGTTGAGGATCACTCTTCATTCAGAGGAATCCTTTTTGGGAACACTGGTGGTGAATATACGCATGTTTCTCTATGGCACCTTTTAACAGGGCCTTCTGCACATAATCTTCCAGAGAGGTGTTTGGTTCTTGAAAGAACCCCTTTAAAAGCAGGGGGGATGAGACCATTCCCACCCCACCCCGTTGAGAACAATGCTGTACCCTGAAGGCGAAGACTTCCATTCTTTGTGGTGTCTTTGAAGCCAACCTCCGACCAAACAATCCATTCCCTGTGGTAACTTTGAAGCCAACCCCCGACCAAACAATTCCTATTGATATCCTCCCTCTTTCTCTACCTTTTCCCTTGATAGGCATTCCGGGTGTTGCTTTTCCTTTTCCTTTGTAAGATGGATTTTGGACCTTGTGAAAAGGATGTCCATGCTGATGTGGCTGTTGCTGTCCTTTTGAAGGGTGTTCCTACCTGTTTATGAGGAAAAATTTTGGAGGTGACTGCAGGCTTATAAGATTTTTGGTCAAAGCGAGCCTTTTTTGAATTGGGTAAAGGGAAATTTCAGGTTTTTTGCTTCCTGAATTCTCCTTTTCCCAGAAGAGCATACACTGTACAATTTTGTTGGCGTGCTTGCTTGTTGACTTGAGTTAAAACAGTCCTCAAACAGGTCCTTATAGAAGGAGTTAGACTGTAATAAAGCCATCACATTGGGAAGTGGCTTGTTGGACCCTTCCATTGTTTCCATTTGCGCTTTTAAGTGCCAGTTTAAAAAGTCATGAGTGCTTCCCATAGGGTTCTCATAAGACTTTTAGCCACAACAGCAAAAAGTGTCCTGGAATCTTCTGGAAACCTTTTGGTGGCAACTTCTAGCGAGGTGGAAAAGGTTAAAATACCAAGGAGAAGAGCCCTAGCATGGAATTTGGACGAAGCTGTCTCATCTGAGATTTTTCTCATCGGTGTCCCAAATTGCTGAGTAGCAGCATCCAAGGGGAGCCTTTTCCTTTCAAAAGGGAGTCGAAGTGTTGCCCATTCCTTGGTGGAATTTTTCAAAACTGGGGGACTGTGCAAATGGTTTTAGTTCTGCCATTGTCTTCCATTTTCTAGTTACTAAATTTTGAAAGTTTGTCTTCACAAGGTTAATTATTTTAAAAGTGAAGGGACTGAAGGCTGGAGGTACTTGGTGAGCAAGTTGGGTTTTATTCATAATGGGAGAATAGATCCACCTACCACTGACCTGGTAAAGGGCGTCATCTATAGCTCTTAATGCTGTATTCTCACATAAGAGGACTGTTTCCCTTAGAGATTTCTCCATGTCTGGCAAAAGGTGGTATCAGGTGCCATTCTGTATTAGGGAATGCTGCCCTGTCTCTAAACTCCAGATGCACAACTTCAATCATGGTTTTTCTCATTAATTAGATACCATTCATGAGAGAAAATTCACATTGAAGCATCTTGCCAAGGATTATCAGTGTCATCAGGGGAGAATACTGGAGCTCCTGTTATGCTCTGACCTGAAGCTTTGCAGTCGAACTGGCCATTTTGTTGGTTCCAGTTGGAATTCTAAGCTTGGACCTTGTTTGGTCAGAGTTTGTCTCCACTCTCCCTTTGTGGTTGCAGGATGCAGTACTTTTACACTTTTGAGTGTACATCATTGACTTGATTTTTTAAATTTCCTGTTTGGTATTGTGCAGTATGTCCATTATATATTGCCGTTCTGTGGCAAGGGCATCTTTGATATCACTCACAATTTCCTTACAGAACTGGTCAATTGCTGCA
This sequence comes from Macrobrachium rosenbergii, assembly GCF_040412425.1. NCBI lineage: Eukaryota > Metazoa > Arthropoda > Malacostraca > Decapoda > Palaemonidae > Macrobrachium > Macrobrachium rosenbergii. The sequence goes on from NC_089748.1 coordinate 8,281,699, forward strand.
AACTGTGTATCCCATTTGGGGAGCTTGTGTAATCTGACTGAGCATCCACAGCTGAATTGTAACTGCTATTTACCCAGGGGGCAGAGGTCCTGGGTGAGTCACTATACCCCTCCGAAAATGTAGTAATTTCAATTGGGATTAAGTGAATCCTTGTATCCTTTAGGGGGAAGGATCCTGATCAGCTTCTGAAAGCTGCATGAGGGATTGAATTCCGTCTGGAAAGTTTCTCTCATGGTTAGCTGAAAGTTGTGTCCCTGATCCTTCTGGGTTCAGCAAGGTCATTTTGGTAGCAATATCAACTTCATTTGTAAGAAAATCACCCCCGAGAGGAACTTCCACTATTTCCTCCACAGGGTCAACCTGGTAGGTATTGGGGACTGATGTTACTGGGTTTTGGCCCAAATATAGATCTTCTGAGAAGGGGTTAAATATGTGCTGCCAGAGTTCTGCCGGAAAGATGTAATCTCCCCTTTCTCCCCCTTGCTGAACCCTAGGACCCATCATGACAGCTTAAAACGAGCTGTTTCATCCTTAAAACTTGCTGCCAAGAGCACGCTGCAAATTTCGCACATATCTGGCGACCAAGCAAATTTTTCTTGTTTTTTACAGGAACTATGCTCATGGCAGGTGGTATGGGCTGTACCCATGGGCAAAAAGTGAACCAGGCAATTTGCTATGGAACACTTTAGCTGAGGGTCCTGCATAATGGTGGCCCTGTAGTGAAAGAACAAAGTTGTTATTAGAAACTAATTAGTATAAGTTGTTTTTAATAAGGGATACTGTACTTTTGTTAAAATCTTTATCATTAGCATATTACATCTTACAGGTTAGTTTGATTACTAGTGTGTAAATGTAATACCTTTTAATAAAATATCGAAGTTAACTCAAACCATTTTAGGTTTAGGTTAATTTTGACACTGTATAAGGCTGTATTACTTAAACTGTTAGTCCTTTTGCAATGGCTATGTAAAATTTTAATTCTAAATTGTCATGCCATATAGACTAATCTTCTATGAACTACTTTGTTTAACTAACCCAAGCTATTGTTTTACATAGCTTAGGTTAATCCTTCTAGTGTAAGCTATGTTAATCTAAGCATAGAAGGTTTCTTAGAGGATTCTAGTTTAACCTATTCTAAGCCGCCTCTTTTTCTAGATAAATTTAAAAACCTAAGGATATAAACTATACAAAAATTAATCCTCTTATAATCTGGTGTTTTTGTTTTATGTAGCTGAGACTACCCTTTTGTCTGATACTCAGCCATGCCATTAAAATTAGTATATTCTGTTTCTAAATTAAAAATTTAAAAACCTAGTATATTTAATCCTCTTATAAAGGAATTTTTGTACTTAAATTAAAATTAGTATATTCCCTTAAAAAGGAATTTCTACTTAATCTGGTTAGGCTATTGCCTGTTCTAGGTTTTTATCACCTGGAAGGGTATAGGCTTCATGAGTCCTTACCAGTGTTATTAATCCTAGAATACTGTTTATATGTACTCCTAGGCTTACAGCAAACCCCCCGTATTCACAGGGGATGAGCACCACACCCCCCGCGAATAGCTAAACCCGCAAATACTTAGAACCCTTCTAAAAACAGTTATTATCCTATTTACGATGGGGTTAGGTTAAAAAAAACCCATTGTTTGTTGGAAAAAACGTATCTCGAATATAGCCTAGCCCACACTAGGGTATTTGGTACCATGTATACATATATGGTAGCCTAGCCTACACTATAAAGTATACTCTATACATACACGGTATAGTAATTATTAATATCAGCTTATTCTGGAGGTTCATGCAGAGTGACTTATGGTAACTCAATACAAAGAGAAATTGAATAACAAACAAGAATTAGCTTAGCCTACACTACAGTACATGATATACATATACAGTAGCCTAGCCTACATCATACTGTACTCTATATTCACATATCATATTATATAAACATCAACATAACGAATATGCATCTTTTCCATGGATCTTTTAAAACGTTATGCCTTAATTTACTGTATCTAGTAATACTGTATATATTCTTATGTTGCTTTTGTATTATAAATTGCAATCATAGCGATCAATGTTTTGGTTTGGAAATCGATTACGTGGTAAGTTTATTTCGCTTTATTTAACTCAGTTCAGAGCGCATTTCTTGCTTCTAGTTAGCATAAATGAATCCCTAGATACTTTTTTATATGGGGCAAGGGTATTTTTCATTATACGAAGTGCTTTAAGTTGAAATATAACTTGAATACGTCTCATTGTGAAATTAACTTTGATAATTTTTTGTTAATAGATGATGTTTGCCATTTGGGGGTAGGTTTGTTTTGTGTTAAAAAAATCAAAATACTGTTCACTATTTTCACTTGATTTCATCATAATACAGTGAACCCCTGTATTCATGCGGGATGCGTCCCACACCCCCATGAATGGGTCAAATCCACGAATGCTTAAAACCCTCAAAAACACTTAGAACTGCCCATTTTGATAGCTTAAACACAGAAAAACCCTGTAAAAATGCTTATACCTGAATATTTTAATAGTTTTATCACAAAAAGTGCATTTATTCATGAAAATTATATGAAAATACAGTAATTAGTGAATATTTCTCAGTGAAAAATACCGCGAATCTGCGAATTTTCCACGAATGATGGCTAGATATGTTCCACAGAGAAACCCGCGAATGCGTGAGTTTGCGAATGTTGACAACGCGAATACGGGGGATTCACTGTACAAGCTTTACATATTTATCGTTTATTGGCGTAAAAATAGCAGTACAGTAAACTCCATGTATTTGTGGGGGATGCGTACCACACCCCCCGCGAATAGCTAAAACCAGCGAATACTTAGAACTCTTCTAAAAATACTTAGAACTGCCTATTTTGATAGTTCAAACACACACACACAACAAACTAAAAATGCTTATACAAATACTATCCTACTTACGATGGGGTTAGGTTCCAAAAAAAACCATTGTTTGTTGGAAAAATGTAAGAAATAGAAGAAATGTAAGAAGTACCAAAACGTATTCGAACATAGCCTACCCTACACTAGGGTATTCGATACCAGTACTGTATACATATATGATAGCCTAGCCTACACTATAAAATATACTCTTTATGTACACGGTATAGTAATTATTAATATCAGCTAATTCTGGAGGTTCATGCAAAGTGACTTATGATAATTCAATGCAAAGAGAAATTGAATAACAAACAAGAATTAGCTTAGCCTACACTATGGTATATTGTATACGTACATGGTAGCATAGCCTACATTATATTCTACTCTATATTCGCATATCGTATTTTTACAAACATCAGCATAATGAATATGCATCTTTTCCATGGATCTTTTAAAAAGTTATGCCTTAATTCACTGTATCCAATAATATTATATATATTCTTATATTGCATTCATAGCGATCGGTGTTTTGATTTGGAAATGTTTACGCGGTGTTTATTTTGCGGCTCTTAACTCAGTTCAGAGCACTTTTCTTGCTTCTAGTTAGCGTAAATGAATCTCTAGAGTTTACATACTTTATTTATAAGGGGCAAGGTTATTTTTCGTTATATGAAATATTTTTAAGTAGAAATATAACTAAAATATGTCTCATTGTGAAATTAATTTATCTATTTTCGTTAATAGATGACGATTGACAAAGGTCATTTGAGGGTATTAGTTGTGTGTAAAAAGAATTCAAGATTCCGATTGCTATTTTCACTTGATTTTATCATAATACAAGCTTTACGTATTTATCATTTATTGGTGTAAAAATAACAGTACAGTAATATGTTCTTTCATGCCCAGTATTGATTAAAATATTTTCTCTCGCATTTTAATTACGATCGAGTTTCATCCATGTTGCCGATGCACAATAATTTACGGTATAGTCATTAGCAGCTTGAACATTGTTTTCTCAGCTTCAGCTACAACTTGAAGCTTAAATTCAGCAGTATATTTCCTTGACAATCTTTTATCCATACCGAATAAGGGTATAATGGAAAAATATATCGGTCCTAACTACTTAACGTCATTTGTGCCATAACCTACAGTAATTGTTTATTACTGTACTATGGTTAAAATGCAGGTAAACAGCTGTTGTTAACTGATTTGGTTATAAGCAAAATAACAATTTCTTGGTCGGTTGTTTATGGCTGTATGCATTTACACAAGAGTATAACATTAATAACAATACTTTTATCATTCTCTTTTACTTTTTTAACTAGAAGATCGGATAAAGAGATGGAGGAAAAGTTGTCTATTGTAATTTGGTTTCTCTCATTGCCTGATTATGCTGCTGCCTTCACCTGCGCAAAATTTAAAAAATATTTTATAAGTAATATTGTCGTATCAGTATTAATTGCTTACCCCATTGCAAAATCGAATTATCGTAAGGTGAAATATTGTAACTCAAGCATTACCTGAGTATTTTAATAGTTTTTTCACAAAAAGTGCATTTAGTCATGAAAATGAGATGAAAGTACAGTATTTAGTGAATATTTCTCAGTGAAAAATACTGCGGATGGGTGAATTTTCCGCAAATAATGGGTAGATATGTTCCCAAGAGAAATCCATGAATACATGAGTCTGTGAATCATGAGAATGCGAATATGGGGGGTTTACTGCAATATGGTCTTTCATGCCCAATAGTTTTGATTAAAATACTTTCTTTCCAATTTTAATTATGGTCAAGTTTCATCCATTTTGCCAATGCATGATAATTTATAGTCATTAGGAGCTTGAACATTGCGCGATAATTTACAGTATATATACAGTAGTCGTTAGAAGCTTGAACATTGTTTTCTCAGCTTCAGCTACAACTTGCAGTTTAAATTTAGCAGTATATTTCCTTGCCGATCTTTTATCCATACCAAATAAGGATATAAGTTCATTTGTTCCATAACGAAGGTTATTGTGTATTACCATACGACGGTTGAAATACAAGCAAAACGGCTATTGTTATCGGATTCAGTGATAAGCAAAACAATAGTTTCTTGTTCGGTTGTTTATGGCTGTATGCATTTATGCAAGAGTATAATGTTAGTAACAATACTTTTATCATTTTCTTATACTTTTTTAATTAGAAGATGGGATAAAGAGATAAAGAAAAAGAAGTTGGTGTATTGTAATTTGGTCTCTCTCGCTGCCTGATTGTTGGATGCTGCCTGCGCCCGCATGAAATTTTAAAATATTTTATAATTATTGTCGTATCGGTATTAATTGCTTACCCCACTGCAAGATCGAATTATCGTAAGCAAATTATCGTAACTTGAGTTCTACCTGAGTATTTTAATAATTTCATCACAAAAAGTACATTTAGTCATAAAAATGAGATGAAAATACAGTAATTTGTGAATATTTCTCAGTGAAAAATATCGTGAATGGGCGAATTTTCAGTGAATAATGTGTATATATGTTACATAGAGAAATCCACGAATAGGTGAGTCCGTGAATCATGAGGCCATGAATACTGGGGGTTTACTGTATTTGTTCTCATATGGCCTGGCATAGGATATTACCTAATCCAGGTTTTTATAGATCACACTTAAATGTGTAGGTTATATAAAACTAGCAACATACTAATATGTAAACTTATAGTTAGGCTACTATTTTAGTCTAACCCAGGTTGTTGTTTGTATGCAATCCTAGGTTATTTGGTCTACTGTATAAAATAGGTAACCCAATAATGTATAATCTTATAGCTAGGCTATCACTTACTCTAATTTAGGATACTGCCTAATCCAGATTATTTAATTCACAAGGATATTGTTACGTAAAACACAATTGCCTTAGTATGTAGCCTTAAGGCTAGGCTACCACCTCATCCTGCACAGGTTACTATTTTCATCTAGTCCTAGATCACATGGTCTAGGAAGATGATTTAGTCCAATAATAAGATGTTTTGTAAAAGTTTATCACTTAGCATAGTATAAGATACTGCCTAGTCCTAGATTATTTTAGGTCATGCTTAAGTATACAGGCTATATAAAGGGAAAATTTCAGTAGCCTGTTTATCAAATTCTAGGGCCCTTGGTGTAAACTAGGCTGCTGCTTAGGACCATAAAAGAATATGTCTTAGGAGGTCTTACTTACCTTAATTTGGGTTACTACCTAATCCAGGTTATTTAAACCACCTTTAGGTTATGTAATCCTAGGTTATAGGCTGCAGACAACATCTACTATAGTTAAATTATTCACAGAGAATTTGTTTGGTTGCCATCTCATGTAGGCTACCGCCTAGGCTATTTTAGACATCGTTATCTGAAAGGATTATGTAAATTGATAATAAATTATGGAACATTTCTTTAGTTAAAACTTCTAAATAGAATGACCAAAAATTCAAATTTTGGGGGGCTTTTGCAAATAACAGAGATCATGAGAGAGCACTGACCATGTGCTTGGAAAACAAAGTCTGGTTTCCGGCTTCTGTACGCAAAATAAACATGTACTCCACAGTTTAAACTAACAATTTTTAACTGGAGTTTAAAAGTAAGCACTTAACTTTCAAGTTTAGATGTTTCCATGATTCTCGCTGATGTAAAATTTTGAAATCAAAACAATTTTGTGAGGTGCACCGAAACATCATGGGCAGTTTCACTTAGTAGAGGGTAATGGAGCTGGTCTTTTACCTGCCCTGGTCTTAAAAAGATGGCAGATGCTCATGTGCAGTAGTCACTTCTTTCAGTTTATGACGTAGGAAAAACTGGTTTAGCTTCGCTGAAGATAAGGGAAAATGCCCTCTTATCTTTGAGTCCGTTGTACTCTATCATGTGTCGTAGTGTTTTCATTACGACACAATACCCGGCTACAAGACCAGGCTAAAAAATATTTCTTTGATACTAGTCTAGTCACCATGGAGCACTGGCACACCATGGTGGGTAACTCCCTGAGGACGAAACAAGCGACTACACTATCAAAAAGAACACATAAAAAATGTATAAAGATTGGCTCAAAAAAAGTATAAAGATTGGCTAGAAAATGTGACAATACAGGAGCGGCAACATTTCCCATAAGTGACACTTAACGTGTTAAATGAGCTTCCAGCAAAGCAATGGCTTTTGCCTCTAGTTCATATGATTTTGGGGAAGTTTGACCTCGTCAGGATCAGGATGAGATTCTTTCCTTTTACTGGAAAATGCTTGGCGCACAAACTACCAGATTCACCTTCATTTACATTGCAGATGAGTTTTTGAGATGCTAGACCATTTGAAGCTACAGTTAAGAGTCTTATGAGAAGTAAAGAACCCAGGTCTCACTTTCTTTTTAGATGCCACAGTGAAGGCTTGGGGTATCTTTGGGGAGCATATAGAAATGTAGGTAGTTTGTTTGGGATTGGAGAAGTTGCTTCACACCAATAATCTTGAATTCTTAGCAGTCATAAAGAGCTTAATGCATTGCAAACATATGGCAAAGCAAAGGTAGCTGTATTCTTGGACAGCACATCTTCTGTACTCTATATATACTTACATGTATATGTATGGTTATGTGTATATGTAGGTATGTGAATATATGTATATACTTATGACTACACATATATATGTACTGTATATACAATCACTGAAAAATTTTCAAACACAGCCTCATTTAGTGATGAAATATGCATTTGGACTTTTTTCATGATTTCTAGCAGAAGAGAACTGAGTTTCCTCATCGTATCACTCATCTCAAATTGCCATGGGTCTAGGAGTAGCAAAGGTCTTCTCATCTAGACAGAAAATGTTGGATAATCAGTTGGAGGAGTCAGATATTTGTGCATTCACTCCTGCCCCATCTGTGTAATTTGTGTATACTATGTTTTGCACTCCTGTGCGCTTAATGATTAAACATGCCCAAGAATTCCATATCATTCATGAAGAAGACAGAAATTGTTACTTTACAAATTAGTAGGAATAGTGCGGCAGATTGCTGTAAAAATCGTTCAGATAGTGAAACAAGCATGAAATTTGGCACAAACATTCCTAAGACTACGCTCTCTTAGAAAAGAACTTGTTGCCTGTGTTTTGAAAATCCAAGATGGCGGCTATTTTCAAAATGGCCGCCATCTATGTTGAGATCACTGGTTTGGGAGCATCTATTGGATGGAATATGCCAGTTTTTTTTTTAAACCTCGACTTTTGGGTTATAAAAATGTTCCATACCACACATTTTATTGAAAACCCTACTAAATGAATTGTAACAAGATGGCGTACAAAATGGTTGCCATAAAAGTTTTTTCTATCCTCCAGCGCTAGCAACATAGAGACCAACTGTTTTTATTTAATGGTATATTCATGTGATCAGACAGTTTAACTAATATGCTATTTTCAACTGAAATAGTAATGGTATGGTCACATACAACATTGTGTCTAAGACTGTAACCATAAAAGAAAAGAAGAGAAATGACGGACTAAACATAGACCAATCTATGTATAGGTCTCTCAACCTACACCTTTGAAAAATTCGAGGATAAGAAGGTAGGCATAGCATGACACGTTGGATGCTCAAGCTAGATTATCTACTGAAGAGAGGGCAATATTTATCTAGACTTCACACATTTGCAAGTGCACAGAGCTGTGCAGGAAGACCCAGCTTGTAGCACTTGCCTTTCCCGACAGCCTGCTTTGCATCCACATTTGGTAGAGCTGTTGGCAACTCTTGGCTAAGGGCAGAGTTGGTTGTCAGAGGACTTGCCATGCTTCACCAGACTTTTGCCATCCACACTCAGCAGGGTTCTCTGGCTGTGGCTGACACTGGGTGGCCTGCCCCACACACAACCAGCCTGGTACGCAGCACGCTTGGTGTGTTGGAGGAGAGCTCCCCTGGTTGGTGGAATGGCCTCATATGCCCCTTGTTTTCTGGCAAACATATCAAGTCTAGCCTCATCCACAGTGCCAGCAGTGCTGGATCTTTCATACATAAGTATGACAAACCTCTCAGGACCTTCAGGTCACTCTCTTCCACTCTGAGAGGGTAGTGACTCAGTTTGGAGAACACAGTGGAGGCCTCTGGAAAGATGTTCCATGTCTGCCAGGCGGTCTTCTTGCCCTTGCTCCGGAAGGCTGACACTGTATCACAGCCTGTGAACGCATGGAAGAAGAGCATGCCATTCACCTTCTCCTGGCCCAGAGAGTTGCACAGGTCATGCACAGCAATCCAGCGCAGGTAGGACCTTTTTCTGTTGTAGAGGGCACAAAGACAGGCATGGTGATAAACTGCAACGAAAACTCATCTGTGCAATGACATCCCCACCAGTCAACTTCTGTGGCATATTTGGGAGCTTGCCATCACTAAGTATCTCTGCACATTCACGCAGTCCCTTTCAAGGTCAAGGCCCTTAGTACTAGCTGTCTTTGAAATATCACACCACTCCTCAAACTCTAATGCCTGCTCATTGTTGTTTGCTTTCTCAGCACAGTAGTCAGTGTATGCTGTCCTCAGGAGTTTGTCTCAAACTAGAGGTTGTAACCTGGTGCATCTGCCGTGTCCTGGTTACACTTGCAGCTGACAGGAAGGATTCTGCAGTTCCAGATGAAGCAACTCCTGCCTCCACCAGAGCTCCTGTCCAACCACTGCCATGAAGAAGAGTACTGAGATGTCATTGCTGCCATCTCAATGTGCAGACCACCAAACATTACCAGATACTTGTCTTCGCCATACTGATCAGGCCACTGCCACTGCACCTGCTGTTGCTACGGCATAGATTGGCTGATCAGCTGTGATTATGGGTATCTGGCCAGGGTTCAGAAAATCAGTGACATCCTGCACTTTCTGCATCACGTGTTTGATCATTGCAACAGAATGAGCCTGATCAAGGCGCAGGAGAGGAAGCAATGAAGTTATGGTTACTTCAAATTCTGGGCTTCTCTTCATTGAAGCGTGATGAGCTGACCACGTCAGATTCACTGCATCATCTATTTCCTGGGTGACTATGACCTTGTCTAGCCACTGATACTCCAGTGCAAGCTGTGGCCCCAAGATATCTGTGGGTGGCTTTGGTATTGCAGTGTTTGGTGGCACAGGGTTCTTTGTTTGAAAACAGGAAGCTGGTGAGATGTTTGTGAATGTGTCCGGCAATTCAGGCACCGACCTCACTTTCTCAGGTGCAAACTTTAGTTGCTGTCTTTCCTGTCAGTGTTCTCCTTGGTGGGGTGCTGAAATATGGAGATGCTAGTTCCATGGAAGGAGGTAGTGGCAGTAGTTGCAGATGGGTTGTGGTCGATGTTGTCCATCACTGCAGTGGTGAACAACCCTTTTCACAGTACTGGGGACAGACCACACCCTCCTCCACATATTTGCTAACTATGGCATCTCCCAGGAACTGTCAGAGACCTCCAGTACTCTGTCATAAGAGATACTGAGGCCATACTGATGTAGCATTTCAACCAGGTTTCTCTTCCTGGTTTTGCATAGACTGAGAGTCCCATGTAGACTGGGAATGGTGTTTCTCTGTCTTTGGAGTGTCTATGAGTTGTTGCTCCTCTTTGTATCGGGAGTAGCAGTTGAACTGCATGAGCTGTGCAATGGCCTGGTCTGACTTTGATGCTCCAAATCGTAACTGTGACTTGATGTCAGCCCCATGCTCAACCATCCCTACAAACTGGAGCAGGAGAGGAGGCACAGGTGCATTTCGTACACAAGCCTCAGAAAATGTGCCATCAAACCGTGACTGATGATCAAGTATAGACTTTCTGAGAATATTTGCTGCTTTAGCAATGATAACTGCCTCTGAAAGATCAGATGATTGAGCAAGTGCTTTTCCACATCCTTTTGAAATGCAAGTAATACATCTCTGCCAGATTTATGAACCTCAAGTTCTGGAATTTCTGCCAGAAGTTTGTCTTTGAGTCTCGTGGAATTTACACTTGGTGACTCTACACCCAATTGTTCCAGGACGTTGTTGGTAGAGGTGGCAAATATCTGCCAGCCGAAATGTGACTGGATCATCTGAACAAGGTTGTTTTCAACAATGTATGTCATCAGTTCTGACAGAACTAGTGGATACACATCTGATTCTGACTCAGTGCTACCTTGGTCTTTCTCAAGGCTCCTCAGGTAGGACCTTTTCTGTTGTAGAGGGCACAAAGACAGGCATGGTGATACTTAAACTCCTGTGCAATGACATCCCCACCAGTCAACTTAGCAAGGAGCTTGCCATCACTAAGTATCTCTGCACATTCACGCAATTTCAAGTCAAGGCCCTTAGTACTAGCCTGTCTGAGATCAGATGCAGGTGCCACTTTCACAGAAAATGCAAACTTCATTGTCATGACTGGTTCGATGCAGTTTTGCACGACTAGTCTCAGTGTTGCTGGTCTGGTCATTGGATTCAAAGCTTTCTTGCACGGTCCAGTTTAGTGTTGTTAAACAACAAGCGACAGTTCACATGGTATTTTGCTGCATTTTTTCCTGAGAGTGGCCTCTATGCCATCACCTTCATCCAGCCTTGCTGGATCCATTATCAGTGGCATTTCATTAATTTCACTGAACATGGGAATGTTCCTTGCCAGCATTGTGTACCCATCATGGTCTAGGACATGATGGCTTGGAAGATGATGTCAAGTGCTCACCTCTTTTTGTCCTTCTGACAAAGACAACACAAACTCAGTTTGTTTTTCTACTGCTCAATATTGGATTGGCATCACATTCTGCCATGATTTCACTTTTGATTAAGGCCGAGGGGTTATCCTTTACCACCTTAAACAAAGCACACATTCCTGTATGGGATTCAACTAGGTTGGTCTCCCTCACCTAGCCCGATCATTCATCCAGTGCCATTTAAGTCCCGTGTGATCTGTACACCATCCGGGTAAGTACATGAACCATCATGTACAGCCCCATACCCTTGGCTCGGCTCTCCCGTCGCTGGCACATCCTGTCTATTCAGGTGCTCAGCTATCTAACTATAGCTGGTCTGGGGCTGTTAGAAAGCATTTGGGACACTAAACTAAACTATACTACAACTACTAGTCTAAGACTACAGGATTAGTAAAGCTGGATTAGCTGGCACTGAACCCCATGCTGAGTTACACAGCAGTGATGTCACCAGTGTGCCCTGGTTGTGTGCAGACATACACTCTTTTACATTTATTAATTTTCCTTCAAAATTGATGAGTTATTCGAAAGAGATGGCCTCATTAGGATCTAAAACCACAGAAACCAAGATCCATGCTTAAAACGATAATTGTTGAACGGGCATTATTTCTCATTATAATTATTGTTTCTACCTTTTCTTGGCAGCCATATAGCCCCCATATTTAAAGGTAAACTGTACTGGGAAGCTACAGAAACATAATATTCACAAGAAATAGTATGGAAGAGCTTTACCATATTGCTAGAAGCAAATACATGCCATTCTAGTGAAAAATTAGCCAAAATCTGTCGATACTGGCCACATCTTGGAATTTGGCCGCCATATTAAATTTTTTGGCGTGGCCAGCGCCCTTTTCTGATAGAGGAACTTTAAAGAGCACTTGTGCAAAATTTCATGCTTGTTTCACTATCTGAACGATTCTTATGAAATATGCAATTATCTGCTGCACTAGAAGGCCATGACAGCCATAGCCAAAAAGATGGACATCTTGAAAAGTATAGTTTCCTTGTGGTACTAGCATGCCAACAACACTTGACTTGGGAACTGCACTGCAATGTATAAAAGCCTCTGGAAGACCAACACTAGACTACTGAAAAGACAGATGACCTTATCAAAAGTATTGTTATGAAGCAACTACCAATTCCAGCCAAGGCAGAAAATCCCATCTTACTTGGAAATATTTTGAAAGAATGGTACAACATTGTTTGCAGAAAGACCTACGGAACCCCTCTTGTGTTGCTGCAAAGAAGCCTCTCCTTTCAGAAGCAATGGCAGTCATAGATTTCCCCCTTCTCCGTAATGTAACAGTCTATTCTTTATAAGTGATAGGGATTCCTTAAGCTTGTTTAATCATTAAGCACGCTGGAGTGCAAAACATACAGAAATTAACAAGGAAGGGGCATGAGTGAATGCACAGTCATCCAACTCCTCTGACCTCTTATCTAACACTGTTTAGATTCCACACCCATGGTGATGCCAGATGTGCAATAAGATGAGGAAACTCAGATCGCTCCCGCTAGAACTCACAAAAAATGTTTGAATACATGTCATCATTAAATTGGTGTGCTCCAAGTTTTTTGCAGTAAACGTATATACATGTATTATGACATCAAGAAATATCTGTAGGCCAACTGGGTAATGATATTAATGTTTATTCCTTAATGCTCAATATAGCAGAGACCCTCCTTGGGGCAGGAGCGGAGAATATTGTACTGATTCCTTAGTTTTTTCTGGGTAGGAACAATGTGTGAGCAGATCATCCAAGCAGAAGGAATCTGACATATTTTTGTAGAGTCTTCAGTAAACCCCAATTGTAGACCCCTTGGAGACAACTCAGAACGGGGTTGCCAGCCTCTGCATTCCCTTCCAAGGCTCGCGGACTGATGCAGTAGACGCATTTTTTGGCAGGTTTAGTTGTTTATGGATGCTTACATCCTTTCTCTTGTTGCAATTGTAAGTGAGATACTTCTGAAGTCAAGAGAATCCAGGATGTCTATAGCAGTTCTGTGGTGGCTGTAGAGGGATTGATTTTGAGATCTATTCCCTCAAGCTGCATATCTCCCTAGAATGCTTCTTTTTGGGAAAGATCTAAAACAACCGTATACCATGAAGTTTTCAGAACTTCCAAATCCATCTAGTAACCTTGTTGACACTATCAAACGTCTCATGCTGGAGACGTGACTGCTAAATGATTTCAGTTGCAATGGTCAGTTTCTCTCTCCTGGAAGTGGCCTTGATGTAGTTCCAGATCCACATCTCTATAGATACCTTAATAGATTTTTTAGTTTCCTTAGTTACTCCATAAAATTTGCCAGTCCCAGCTATTAGAGGATATAGTTCAGTGTTTTATTGCATTTCACATCCTGCTAAACTAAACATTGCTTATGACCTGGACCTTAGGAGGGCGTTTAGGTCTTGTGAATTGAGGTACCTTGGGACACCATATCACTCTGTGCAGCCTGTGGCTTAGAATTTTTGTCTGCAGATCCATTTTTGGTCTATAACAACAGTCTCTATAAAGCACTATGTACTGTACACTGTCTCTGGATAGCCCTAGCATCTGTGAAAGAGTAAATGAATTCCAAGCACTTTTGAGGTGTTGGCTTATTGCAGTAATACTAGTCCTTTGCTCTTGGCTTGGGTTTTGAGCTAAGACTGATTTTAAGGCATTTCTCTTTCTAGGGTTGTTAAAATGCAAAAATTGATTTCGTATAGGGGCAATGAGATAGTCAAGCTTTTATGCTGGATAGGAAATATTAGAGTGTATTCATTTAGATCAAAGCCTATCAGTCAGTTTTAATCATTTGGTACTTTAGGAGATCAAATGCTATTATGTTTAATGTGGTGGTCTTTTGTCATTTGCTTTTTGGTCAGATTAGCACACAAAAAGCCTGTTCCTGTTCTAGTACCTTTGCTGAAATTAATTATTCATAATGAATGTTTTAGTGGATGTACTCTGCTGCAAGAATCAGGTAAGAGCGATGGAATGTGCTCTACATTTGGAGGTGTTCAGTAGGCAGTGGAAGCTTTTTGGGAATCCCCTTCTTTGACCTGGATGCAACCAGGTGGAATCATCTTCTAGTGATTTATTGTGCTCCATTTCAAGATCCTCTGGCATGAGTGATGGACACTGGTTGGACTGGTCAAGGCTGGGTTGCTATGTTGTTTTCCCCTTTTATAATCCAAGAAGTCATCAGCAAGTTAGATGACTGTACATTGTTGCATGATGTTAATTACTCCTGGTGGCCAAGGAGGGCCTGGTTTAGTGATTGATAGAGCTGCCCAGGCTTCTCTCTTCTGGTTGTTGTTCTTAAGTATCTCTCTTCAGCTCCTTTTGAACAGCCAGGGGAGATCCCCATAAAGGGGCTTGCAACAAAGAATGTTCTTGATAGCTCTGGCAATGCCAAGCTTGTTGGCAAGATTCAAGCCATGTTGTTTAGAGTTGGTTTCTCCAAAGATAAAGCAGTTGTAACTTTCTTACCCCCAGTTAGGACAGAAAACAATAAGGGGTTTAAACCTTTACCCCAATCTGTGACTTTTCTCAGCCTTGAATCTCTTATTCCTTATGGGGCAGGCATTCTTCTTTGCCCAGTAAGAGCTCTTTTGGTATATTCATCTATGACTAAAAATACAGGCAGTCCCTGGTTTACGAAGGGGGTTCCGTTTTTCCGCCACGTCGTAAACCAAAAATCGTCAAAAATCGTCAAAATCCTAAGAAAACCTTATTTTAATGCTTTGGGTGTATTGAAATGATGTAAACTGCATTTTTATTGAGTTTTTCATAAAAAAAAACCTCCAAATTTTTATTATTCTGCCAGTTTTGGAGCCATATTTCTTCCGTTGGATCGGCGTTAAATAAGTCAATTCTCAACATATCAGAAACCAAATAATTTCTGATGAATATATTGGAAAAAAATGGACCATCGAACGTTAAAGGCGGACCTCTAAATGAAACTGGGGACTGTCTCTATTCTTAAGAATATTGATATGTTTTGTTGTATTAGGAAGCCAGACCTTCCTGTGGGTAAAATCTAATACCCTTTGTGATCTGGTTAAGAACACAGATTTGCTTTTAGGATACTGCCTTTATGCCTTCCTTGAAGGTCAGGTTTTGTGATGTTTGTACATTCGTTACATCATTAATTTCTGTGGAAAAAGGGATTTTGACAAAGGAAAAATCTATTTCTGAGGAAGGTCCCGTGTCACCCGGTGAAATTCCATTATAGCACGAATTTCTAGGTATAAAATGCTAGATATACCAGAGAAAAAAGAGCTTTCAGGAAAGCTGGGGTTACTACCCCCAGATCGAGCGTCTTCTCTAGGTAAGACGTCGGT
Organism: Macrobrachium rosenbergii; assembly: GCF_040412425.1. Classification (NCBI taxonomy): domain Eukaryota; kingdom Metazoa; phylum Arthropoda; class Malacostraca; order Decapoda; family Palaemonidae; genus Macrobrachium; species Macrobrachium rosenbergii. The sequence continues at coordinate 8,297,602 of NC_089748.1, forward strand.
ATAATCGAAGGGTGAGTGAAAGATCACTACCACGGAGTCTTACTCTCGAAAGATCTCTCCTATCAAAATCCCCAGAACAGAGCGGTGAGCCGTTACAGTCCCCACACCCAAACACCCGCCAGCTCGGCGACACCAGCGCCACCTACCTCATTCCATGCTAGCACTAACCCCAGACTTGGCATGTGCAAGTAGGGGGGGGGGGGAGCAATAGGTGAGTCAGGGAGGGTCACCAGGTGACATGGGACCTTCCTCAGAAATAGATTTTCCTTTGTCAAAATCCCTTTCTGAGTCCAGTCCCGTGTCAGCCGGTGAAATAGTGATAGAGAATCATGCCAAGGCTGCAACTACTGGAGGAAAAAGGGGTAATCTGAAGAAAAAACATAAATTACGAAAATAGTTTTAATCAAGGAATCTCTTCCATGTAGCAAGAACACTAAACCTAAGGCACATCAAAAGGCACTTAATTATGAAAACAAGGGAGGTCCCCTGCACGACGGGAAGAAAACCCAAAAATCTTAAAACTACTAAAGCATATTGACATATGAAATTTGCATAAGATAAATGCAAATACAATCTTAAAACTATACACATAAACTTAGGCTAAACACGTAAGAGACAAAATCAATGAAATAAAATATACAGTACATATACATATATCTGGGGTACATGGAGCAAATAAAAACCGCCCAGTACCCCACAAGAAAAACAATCATAACATGTCAGATTACAGTTTTCCACTCAACAGAGACAAGATACATCAATATGAGGAGCCAGGCAGTGAGGCATAATCAACCAGGAGGATAAGCAGAGAAGTAAATGAGGCAGGCGGGCGGGGGGGAAAGGAAAGGATAAGGATATGATTAGTTAAGGTGGGGAGATGACACTTCCCACAGCTATGGTAGAAAATTTCAGGGCTTGGTGATTTTAAATAGTGGCGTTTAAACACTAGAGGTGATTTCCAACCCGTATATTTAGATAACTCTGAAAGTCCATATTATGAAAGTAATTAATGGAAGTAGCAACTGCTCGAATATCATGAACCTTAGGAACTGAATCTGGGTTGGCCTGTTTAATAAAATACAGAATTTGTTGTCTTATAGCATTCAGTGAAAGAGTACCACCTTTCTCCCTGATAAAAGAGGACCCTACTTACTCTGTGGAGTTCTTAAAAGGTAAGATTTAAGTGTATAAACTGGACATAAAGACTGGTCTTGTGGAAGGGGCACCACCTTCCAAGGGAGACCACCTGTCTTGTGGGTCTTCGTTTTTGGCTAAAAATCTAGGGTCAGGGGAAAGGAGGACCTCTCCAGATGGGAGGAAGTTCACAAAATTATCACCTCTAGTGAGAGCTGATAGCTCTGAGATTCTAGCACCTGAAGCCAAGCTAATCAAAAATAAAGTCTTCCTTAACAGATCCTGATAAGAGCATTGAAAGTTATCCATCTCTGATGCTAACTTAAGGACGTCATTGAGAAACCACGTAACAGAATGTGGGCGTGATACTGGTCTCAGACGAGCGCATGCTCTGGGGATAGATGAAAAATAGGAATCTGTAAGGTCAATTTTAAAGCCGTAAAGAAATACTTTCTTCAATGGCTGACTTGACTGTGGTAATAGTGGCCGGAGCAAGGCCTTTCTCAAACAGTGATCTAAAGAAACAAACTCCTAAATTAGTCGTCATGATTTTGGCTTCAGATGCTTTCAGGAAGGAGGCTAACTTTTTGACTGCTGAGTCATACTGTCTAATAGTAGAATCTCTTTTATCTGATTCTAAAAACAGAGTGTTGACAGGGTCAATGTTTGCTCCTTTTTGAGCTGCAAAATTTTATAAAGTCCATAAAACTAGGGCATTCTGAATTCTTGAGGAAGCTGACACAGTCTTGGTTTGTACTGTCTGGTTCAGAATGGGCTTGGGAATCTGAAGACTCCATAATCCCAGTTCCTGAAGAAGAGGGAACCAATTGCTCTTCGGCCAATAGGGGCTACTAGGGCTGGTTGACCTTTGAATGTCCTGAGTTTGTGTAAAACTTTCAGCAGTAAATTTATTGGAGGAACAGATAAATTTTCTCCCAATTGTTCCAATCTACTGTCATTGCGTCTGTGGCGACGCCTGAGGGTCCAGGTTGGGGGCCACATAACAGGGGAGCTTGAAGTTGCTCTCCATTGCGAACAGATCCACTTGGAGACCCGGAACCCGGCAAATCCATTTGAAAGATTCCCGTCCAGGGACCACTCCGTCTCCAACGGAGTAGTCCTGGACAGGGAATCCGCCACCACGTTCCGACACCTGCTAGGTGGGTGGCTGACAGGTGCCAGCCGTGCTTGTTCGCCAGGGAGAAGATAGCAACCATTACTTGGTTTACTCGACCTGATTTGGAGCCGCCCCTGTTGATGCAATGAACTACCACTGCGCTGTCCAATACCAGCCTGATATGAATCCGGTTGGGGGGGCGGATTTTCTTCAGAGTTAGAAAGACCGCCATAGCTTCCAGGGTGTTTATATGGAACTGCTGAAACATTGTGGACCACGTTCCTTGTACTTTTGTTTTGGTGAATATCCCCCAGCCGCTTAGGGAAGCGTCTGTGTGAACAACTAGTGCCGGAGGGGGAAATTGAAGCGGAACTGTTTTGGACAGGCCTCTGACTGTGGTCCAAGGCCGCAGTCTTGTCTTTAAGATTCGAGGAATAGAGGAGACCTTGTCTCTGAGCTTGACATTGGCTCGACTCCGCCACACTCTGTTTATGTCTTTTAATTTCGCTTTTAAGAGCAGGTCTGTCACTGAGGCAAATTGAAGAGACCCAAGGACCCTTTCTTGGGATCGGCGGGATGCTGATGGATTTTTGAGAAATTTCCTGGTGAGAGATGCTATCTCTTTCCTCTTGGGAGGCGGAGAGATAACGTGTGAGAGGACAGATCCCACTGGAGACCCAGCCACTGAAACCGGGACTCGGAGTCAGGCGGGACTTCTCTCTGTTCAGTTGAAAACCTAACGACTCAGGAAATTGATGACTATGGACGTAGCTTTCTGACACTCCAGAACTGTTGGTGCCCAAATTATCCAATCGTCCAAATATGCTGCTAGGGATATCCCTCGGGACCGGAGTTGTTGTACTACCGTGTCCGCCAGCTTGGTGAATACCCTGGGCGCAATGTTCAGACCGAAGGGCATGACCCTGAAGGAGTAGGCTTGATTCCCGAGTCTGAAACCGAGGAACTGAGAGAAGTTCCAGCGCAATCGGGCGTGATAATAAGCGTCTGAAAGATCGATAGAGGTGGTGACGGCTCCACGCGGAAGTAGAGTCCGCACCTGAGCTACCGTAAGCATGCGAAATTTGTCGCATTTTATGTAGAGATTTAGACGCGACAGATCCAGGATCACTCTTTGCTGATCGGAGTCTTTTTTTGGGAACAGTGAATAACCTGCCTTGAAACTTTAGGTGCCTTACTTTCTTTATTGCTTGTTTGTTGAGCAATTCTGCCACACGTATCCTGTAGGATTGATGTGGGTGGCTGGTAAAACCTGGTTAGAGGAGGAGGGTTTTGATCCAGCTCCATCCTAGTCCTTGGACACAATGCTGTGTGCCCAAGGGCTGAAGGTCCATTGGTCCCTGAACCAATACAGGCGACCACCTACCTGGGTTCTCTCAGTGGGAGGGAGCGGGTTTGTTCCCCTACCACGTCCAGGTCTTCCCTTGGGGTGGTGTTGGGCTTTTCCTCTGTGAGGGGCCCTGCCTCTTCCCCTTGCAACCTGTTAAGGCCGTGAAAGTAACCACGGCCCTCATATGTGGGGTTGTATGCTGGCGAAGGATACATAGGAGGGAAATGCAGCTGGTTGGACCAGCACATACTGTTGGGGTGGGCCTTGAGGTGGAGAGGCTGTGCCACTGCCGAGACCGGGACGGCTTGAACTACCGCCTGATGGTGGGGCCTCTTATGCCTCCTGAAACGTTTGCCTCCTCTCGTCTGGGGGCCGGCCGATTCTGGGGTCTTGCGCTTGTAGGCAGAAATGCCCCAGCGAGAGCGCAGACTCTGGTTGGCCCGTGTAGCCTCAGCCATAACATTCGTAACCTCTTCTTCAGGGAAGAGGTTAGGTCCCCAGATCGAGCTTTTAACAAGCTTGTTAGGCTCGTGGCGGATAGTGGCATCAGCAAAATGAATTTTCTGCATTCCAGTCTGGCCATGATGAACTCAAAAAGTCAGACTGAAAGCCAGCCAACAGGGACTTAGCCAAGACTTGAAAAAAGGGCTCGTCCGGCAGGAGACGGCAGTGGCTTCCGTAAGGCAGACGGAGTTCAAGGACCGGGCTAACTTAGTCCGGGTCTCAAACTCCGCTTTAACAAAGATTCCAGCAGCTTGGGAGCTGTTCACTGAACTGCGTGGAAGCGCAGAAGGGGTCCAGCTTCCCAACAGTGAAAGTGGACGGGCATCCACCCAGAACTCGTTACTTCCTGGGAATACCAGGGAAGTAGGGGTCTGTTTCCCTCAGCTGAGGTAACGGATTACCCATCGAAGCACGCTCGGGTCGTAGCCAGAGCAACTTTGTCCAAGCAAGGGGTGGGAAGGTTGTCTCCCAGGGCAAACATTGTGAAGTTGCCCTTGAAAGGAGTCAACTTTGTGTGTTCTGCCTGCCACTCCGTCAGAGTGCGCAGGAGAGCCGACTGAGCTTGGTCCCTAGGGATGATGACAGTCTCCCTAGGAACCTTGTCTGACCGAATCCATGCTTCCTCCGTTAAGCCTCACGAAGCCTGGGTAAGGGGGCAAGAGATCGGGGAAGAACTCCAATTCCTCCAACCGTCTCGTGCCAAGACCATCAACCGTGTTAGTTTGCCATCATGTTGGATGGCCCGGGTCTTAAACGCCAAGGGTTACCGACATCAAAGGCGGAGGTCCGCTGTGTCGGGATGACATACTGGGGTTCGGCTGGGGGTGGGCGAGCCATTCCCTTCCAGTATATTATCATGACTGGCCAACTTTTCAGAGATCTTGGTGAAATCTCGATGTCAAGATCCTCCGTGAACCTTTTAAAGTTGGTTGGCAAAGGCCTCTGCGTCAAAAGGCAGGCTGGCGAGGAGGGCTTGGTTTTGCAGCCCTCTTACTCGCGCCTTTGCCGGAGGAACCAGACTTGCTCCCGGAGGCTACAGGTGCTGAGACCTTAGCCTTTCGACGGGGGGAAGGGCAATGCCTTCTTGGAAGACGAGGACTTATAGCCCTTCGCCTTCCATGAAGTCTTCAACTTCAACTTGGGGATAGCAGATGGAGCTCTATCACCCAAGGAGGAAGACTTCACAAAACCTGCAAAGAAGAAATGGATGAAGCAGGGGAGTCAAACAAAGAGGGGCCCGCCCCAACAACCTCACCTACCTCACCACTTACCACCTGGTCCTGCTCAGTATTCATAGGTTCCAGGTCTAAGATCCAGGCGGCGACATCCTCCGAAACCTCGGCGTAGAGGATATCCACTTGGGGTGGCTGGGTCTCATCCCGGATCTGCTGGATGATGGGGTGGCAAGATCTTCAGGCACTGCGGCCGCCACCCGTGCGCCGGGTAGAGCAGGTCCCTCAACCTGGCGTCGAGGACGTAGGGCTTCCCCGACGGAACATTCCTGCCAAACCCAGCCACCCAGGCCCGGAGGGATTCCAAGGCAGACTTCTTGGAAGACTTTCATCCGCCTGTAAGAAAACCAACAATTAGCCAAGAACGAAAAACAGTCCGGGAACCACGGAAACAATAACAATATACAATATGAGGAGCATAAACGGAGGAAGACTGTCACTTACCGACTCATCCTGGACGGTTGTGGAGAGGCGAAGCAAACCTCACAACCATCAGGGTGCCAAACAACCAGGTCATCAAGCCGGACCGCACAACCAGCGTGGGTCCGGCACACTACGTGACCGTAGGGTTGTTGGAGGAAGCGGTACACCCGGCTCCTCACAGCGAACAGTCTGTAAGTAGAAAAGTACATGAACCTCACCACTCTAAGCAAAATAAAGCTGGCAAGGCCGGAATTTCAACTACAACCGGAATACTCCGTGGAGAAGAACTCCCTTATCATAAACTGGGCCAATAAGCTCTAAAATACACAGAGTGGAAGGTAAAGATTTCAGACCCCGGAATACTCCGGGAATGAAAGGAATGAGACACCAAGAACTCAACCATAAGGGCTGCCAGTAAAATAACGGCGGAGCCCCAGGTGTAGAACCGACTCACGTATAATATAAATGATGAGAGTAAGGTAGATAAATAAACAAATCTAAATAACAATAATAAAACAAAACATTAAACAAGTGATGGTAACAACTAAATACTCCGAGACCGGAGGGATCCGCATCCTATATATAAATAAATCCCTTTCACACTTACTTCCCGCCGGAGAAACAAGGTGGGTAAAGATGCAATGTTCATAACATAAGCTGAAGCAATATATATAACCTATCCAAGTAATCCGATGGGGAGAAAAGAGTGTGGGAAAGGATCCAACACGCTCGAGCTACGAGTAAACAAACCACCAACACCAACACAGCGATGCTAGGGACTGTATGGGAGGGAGCGAATCCCTCAACCAAAGGAGAAGTCCTGAACTCGGAGAAAACGCCATCTAGCGTCACCCGCACGAGTAGAGCAAGGCTGGCTGGGGTGAGGGGGGAAGGGGGAGGGGTGGAGTAGGGGAGAGGTAGGCTACCAGAAGGAACAGGAGACAGGGGAAAAATATCACCCGCTCAACTGCACCATACCTCCCAAGAATAATGAAACTTGGAAGGGTGGCCTACTACTGGAAGCTACACAGCCCAATGCCCGACTCCTTCCTAGGCGAAGCCTAATATCCTAACCTAGTATAGGCTAGGAAAATGGAAGGAGTGGCAAAAGGGGAGGAAGCAACAGGGAGAGAAATTTTGTGCCGAGAACCAACCGGGATCGAGAAGAGGGGGCAAGAAGGCGACTAGCCTAGAGGAAACACATCCAAAGAACTCTATTCCCCAAATGGAAGGAAGAGAACTAAGGGGCTCACTCTGCCCACCAAAAACGATCCTGAGGAAACAGCAACAAAAACTCCCTCAACCTGATGACTCTCCACGCCAGGGCAAGGGATGGAAGCAAACAAGCCTACTCCACTAAATAACCATCACACCTAAAAATGGGAACAAAAATGTGCTCAACAGGGTGCGTAGCCTACCTCGGGAAGCGGTTAGATCTGAGGCTGCCAGCCACCACGAAACCAACAAATAAAATAAAAAAATAAAATAAAAAGAGAGCACCATCTTCAAGAATAAAATAATTAGCCTAATAGACTAAAAATAATAAGGAACCCAACCTGGTGGGGGGTACCTGGACGGGGCATCACTCCTCACAAAGGCCAAGGCCAATGAACTAATTCAGTGGAAAGGGGGCCACCGCAGGGAACCACCAGGAAGAGAACCAAGGGGCAAAAATAAATATCTATAACGACAAGGAGACAACTCCAACAGAAAAGAACAGAAGGGGTCGCCTCGCGTCGACATGGCTGGCGGGGGACGCCGTGGCGTCATAATAAGATCTCAATATTTATGAAAAGACGAGACCATAACAGCCAAAATATAGAACAAAACCCCACAAGAAGATGGTACTTAACTTGGAGATGGTAAAGCTGCTCGATGCCATGGCGAAGATGAAAAAAAAATAAATCCAAAATAATGGGCACGAGCACACAAAAGAAAAGGTAGCAATCACGTGCTAGAAAATGGAATGAGGTAGGTGGCGCTGGTGTCGCCGAGCTGGCGGGTGTTTGGGTGTGGGGGCTGTAACGGCTCACCGCTCTGTTCTGGGGTTTTGATAGGGAGAGATCTTTCGAGTAAGACTTTCCGTGGTAGTGATATTTCACTCACCCTTCATTATACCGATGTCTTCTAGAGAAGACGCTCGACTGGGGTAGTAACCCCAGCTTTCCTGAAAGCTCTTTTTCTCTGGTATATCTAGCATTTTATACCTAGAAATTCGTGCTGTAATGGAATTTCACCGGCTGACACGGGACTGGACTCAGAAAAAATCTTTATAAAGTTTTGAAGATGTTCAATGGAAAATAAATTTTTCATGGCATTTTTATGGATATTGAGTTTCAAACAATTCTTAAATCATGAACCCCTAGATTGCACAGTTCTGTAATATTGTGAGTTGAAATAGTAGTTCTTGAATTTTTTTTACACAGTAGTTAGAAATTTTGTTTTAAGAAACAGTTGCCATTACTTGTAAACCCTCTGGATGGAATAAAATCACCTCTTTCTTGCATATTCCTTGTGGAACATATCATCCATTCTTCTTAAATTCACCCATTATGTTTTTTACTGAGAAATATTCACTGATTACTGTATTTTCATGACTAAATGCACTTTTTGTGATAAAGTATTAAAATACTTTCTAAGTTATAAGCATTTTAGAATGTTTTTCTTGCGTTTCAAGTATCAAAATAGGCAGTCCTAAGTGTATTTAGAGGGTTTAAAACTATTCGAGTTATGATTACTTTATTTGTTATGTCCCTTGCAATATTTCCCCACAATGGAGGTTTACTGTACATTTAATTATAGATTCTGACTGTTAGTGAAATTGCTTGATTATGCTTTTCCATCAACTTCATTAATTCATGTGAATCAGCTATTTAACCCTTTAACGTCTTCTGGGATTCCATTTTAACGCTGACACCAAAAATTGTGTCGGGTGCAGTGGACGTTTTACGCTACTATAAAAATTTTGTTAAATTTTCTGTTAAAAAAATACCTTTTAGGCCCATGTCAAAATTTTAAATTCGCTTTTGAGGGATGCTGGGAGTTCACGGATCACGCTGTTGTTTTGTTTAGTAAGCGTTTGAGTCCCAGCTGGCTTCATGAAGAACAGTTCTTTCTTCTCCCACTAGAAAGCATCAGCTAATTAATCGTCAGAGAGCGATTTCTTGACACGTTCGTGTTTTGCCGAAAGTGTGCAAGCCTTAGCATGTTTGTGACAATAGGAACTGGTGAAAAGATGTCCCAACGTCACTCTCTGAAAGGCGCTATTTTAAAAAATTCTCTGTGTGTTCCTTCTTTAGACTTGGATGCTGGAGAGGTTTTCAAAACCCAAGGTGATCCATCTTATGAGCTGCTAACTGCTGTCCAGCCACTTGTGGCCGAAAATGACCATTGGCCCCAAGGGCTGTACCTAAATGTCCTTTATGGGTGGATTAGTTGAAACATCGGGTGTCCTGAAGGATTCAAAAACATTTATAGGCCACCAACAACTAACTCTGCTGAAAATCTCAGAAATTCTTTAGTCACTTTGTCGTAATTTTTGCACCGTTTAGATTAGCTGTTACATAAAGTTTTATATATGAAAATGTGTGCAATTTCATGTAGAATACAACAAAAAATAACTCATGGTTGTAGCTTTATCAGTTTTGAAATATTTTCATATAAATCTCTGTGAGTGCCAAAATTTCAACCTTTGGTCAACTTTTGACTCAATCATGGTCGAAAATGCAATTGTAAGCTAAAACTCTTACATTCTAGTAATATTCAATCATTTTACCTTCATTTTGCTACAAACTGGAAGTCTCTAGCACAATATTTCGATTTATGGTGAATTTTTGAAAAAAACTTTTTCCTTACATCCGCGCATGTAACTCTGCCGAACATCTCAGAAATTCTTTAGTCGTTTTGTCGTAATTACTGCACCGTTCTCTATTGGCCTTTACATAAAGTTTTATATATCAAAATGTGTGCAATTTCATATTGAATACAACATAAAATAACTGATGGTTGTAGCTTTTACCAGTTTTGAAATATGTTCATATAAATCACAATAAATAGAAAAAGTTAAGACCTTTGGTCAAATTTAACTCCAATTTCTGGTCTAAAACTTTCAATTGTAAGCTAGAACTCTTTTGTTCAGTAATATTCAGTCATTTACCTTCATTTTGCAACAAACAGGAAGTCTCTAGCAAAATATTTCGAAAGATGGTGAATTTTTTGAAAAAAACTTTCTTTCCTTAGTGCTAACTCTCAAACCCTTTCTGCCATCAGACACTTTTGTAAATGGATCCTTTTTTTATTTTTAATGAAAGGTAAGTTTCATTTAAAAAATATTAAATACTTTATCCTAGATTTATTTTTAAATACCTCTCCAGTATATAATGACCCTCCTATCCTCCCCATTTTCAAAGTACACAGAAGGATACTGCCTGACAGCCAGTGTTCGTACCTATGAGTCCTCTGGTGGAGGGTGGAGGAAGTAGATGCATGTAGGCTGTCACTTAGAGAAAATAAAGAGAATCTTTGAATTTTTCTCTCTATCAAACCTTTGCTGGCATTGAAGGCAAACTTTATAATGGAGAGGCAAGTATTTAGAAAATCTTATATTAAGTTTTTATATTCTACCATAGTTATGCTAACTAAACTTCAAATTTTGTTATTGTACTGGTATTATGGCCACTAATTGTACATCCAAAGTTCCATTACAGAAAATTGTTTTTCATATTGTGCAAGTCTTTTTGGTCACTAGTTGGGTGAGCTGTGTTCTGATGTTTAGCATCAGTACCTGAATAGTCCTCAAGTTTCTGTGTGCTATGAAGATTTTCCCATACAATATTGCAGAATTCTCAAACCATATGGGCTATTGACAGGGAAATGAATACAATGGTAATAAAGGAAAAAAACTATTATGGAATAAAAGACCTACTGGAGCATGACAAGTTGTAGAAGTTATTACAACATGTATCTCATTTATACAGGCCAGATGTTTTTATAGATTTTGTTACAAACATTTTTACTTATTTTTTATGCTTCAACATTTAATATCATAATAAGAAATGTCATCCATTTTTTTTCCACAGCATTGGTTTATGGCATTATACACACAAATATGGCAGCAAAAGATGGATACTTTAAAAGTTTGTGTACCCTCTTTTATATATCTTGTTCAGAACAACCTGCTTTATGTCTCAGCATCTAATCTAGATGCAGCTACTTATCAGGTAGGTTTTTAACCTTGTAGTCCATTCTTATTTATTGTATATTTTCAGATGTTGGCTAAAAATGGTTTCTGTCATGTATAATTTTGGTTATAAGGTATTTTATGAAAAACTCTTTTACTAAACAGTGTAAACTATGTGATATTTTTTACATTCATGCTGTGCTACTTTGTAAATGGCATTGTTTCACAAGAAAACCAGTTACTTTTAATTACCTACCATATATGTTGGGTTGGCTTGTAAGTCAGTCCGACTTGTAAGTTGAGCCCTAAAGTAATAAATAATTTAGGTTTAGTCCCATATTTGCCAGATAAGTTGCCCCAAAATAAGGCAGTATCACATCCCCCCAAAAGCCTAACAAACAAGATTTTTATTTAAGTAACTTACCCAGTAATTACATTGCTGTAGTTTTCTACTCAACGGCAGCTTGAATTTTTGAAATTCGTGGCAATGCTCTTCTTCTTCTGTCTGGGGCGGTGATTAGGCCCCGCCCATTCTCTCGGAAGGAGAGGAACAACCCTTGAAAGATGGTTCAGTTTGTTTTCTGCTGTCCCAGAGCTCACACAGTTGTAGGAACGCAGCTTGGTTTTTTGGAATTCGTCATGGTAGCTTCCCTTTTCGTTGAAGTATTCTAATTGATTGCCTCCGACACTAGGTTTTTTGTTTATCAACTGATTATGACTTTCTATAACTGATTTTGACTTCTGTCCAATTTTGATTACTCTCTGTGATTTTTGTGTCGACCATCCTTTTTCTCTTAATGAGATTTGTTGATCGGCTTTTGCATAGTTCGGTAGTTACTTATGAAGATCACTGTTAAGCTGATTGTCCTTTAGGAATGCTTTTTCTCAGTCAGTATTAACTTTTGTAACTTTTTGTCTAGTTTTTTATTATGTCAGACTGGCTCATCCAGTTTTTGGTAATGCAGCAAAGGCTGCAGTACCAGGTTAACAAAAGCTTCATATGATGCTCATACCATATGTTCTTGCAGAAATCAAGTCTTTTCGATTAATCTAGCTTGTAACGAGTGTGTAGGTTGGGATGAGAAGACGTGGAAAAACTTAGTTTCTCATCTCTCTAAGCAAGAAAGAGATTGAAAGAGGAAAGGGGCTGCTAGAGCTGATAGTAAAGGTTTAGGTGTGATGTAATGATAGCTAGGAAAATATTAGTTAGGAATAACATAAATATAAAAGAGAGAAAAAGAAATGAGAGAGAACCATTAATAGACAAATGATAGAGAGAGAGAGAGAGAGAGAGAGAGAGAGAATAATGATCAGGAAATGTGATTAAGATTTTGCTCGAAGAGTAAGCCAAGAATGCTTACCTGTCTCACCTGTGAGCTGACCTTTTTGAACTTTCTGCTGGAACCTCAAGACTTATGACGATTAGTCCCACCCATTAAAGGAGGACTTAAAGTCAATTAATCACACCCAAAGGGACTTCAGTTAGATAATCTCCAACCACTAAGGATGACTACAAACGTGGAAGAGAAGCAGTGGTCTGCCTACTCAGTGGGATGGACATTTCTTTGAAGAACCTTTCCAAGGCAAGGAAGAAGAGAGAGAGAGAGAGAGAGACAAGAGAAGAGCCAAGAACTTCCAAGTGAGGTTGGCAAGAGCCTCCCAGTTGTGGGTTAAGAAGAAAGAAAAGGCTCATACTCAGTTCACTTGTATAAATACTGTATATTTTACTAGTGTGTTAATGAAGGAAGAAAGCTGCACTGCCTTCCTAACCTCCTGGGACTCTAACAACTAACAGAACAGCAAACAAAGCTAGAAATGATAAAGCAACAATAACACAATACAGTAAAAAGAAAAGACATCATTACAGTTAGCTCAACTCCCAAACCGGTCAGTATGGATGTACCCTCTATTACGGTCCTGTTTCCTCCCTTTGATAGGAAAGATCTGGCTCCTCAAGCTTCCAACCGGATCTCTTCACCAGTCTTGAGAGCAAGTTTGACCAGAAGTTTGGTCTGATGATAAGTAAAGTTACACAACTCGGTGAATTAGTGCACTTTTTGATGAATAAATTTGGTGATAAAAGTGCCAGTGAAGTGATTTTGGAGAAGGTGGCTACCCGTCCCGCCGACTCTCGTAGGCAAAGGTCACTGCCAGACTCTCCTAAACCTGGGAGGAGGTATACTGGAGGCATAAGGGAGGTTGATGGGAGTTATACACAGGTAGTTTCCCCCTCAGTCGAGCCTGTTGTTTCCCAGGCTGTGACAGAAGGCTGTTGGAGAGACTTCTCAGATGTCCACCATCTCTCTTCGAGCCCAGGAACTCAGCCCTGATCGAGGTGCCAGTGGCATTTCTCGAAGAAGTCTTGTCCCTTAAAGAGGCATTCTTCTGCTCTGGAACAATCTCCTATCCCGTCAAAAGACTGACCTCCCCGAAACCCCCAAGCTTCTTGCAGCTTCTGGGATATCCCGAGTGGCTTACTCCTGCTCAACCGTCTCCTACCCGCCAGTATCTGGTGCCCAGGCGCCATTCTTCATCGTCAGAGCCAGTGATGACCAAGCATCATTTGGCTCCTGATCGTCTGTTATCCCACGAGTGCCCAGTAGCACCCAAGCACCCATCGGCCAGGTGCCCATATCCTGCTGTCCGCTTGGCACTAACTACGGATACAGGCTTGGCACAGATTCTTCTCGTCAAGCTGCTTCTGTGAAACGAGGAGTTAGACCCTTCTCTGGAACCAATTCAGCGCCAGCTGAGTAGTATTTTGGACCTTTTGGAGAAACCTCTTCTATCGGAGACTTCCACGGACCCTTCAACGTTGCAGTTATCATCGCAAGAAGAGGAGACAGTTCAAGATTCTTCTCCGTTGGCATATGTTGCTCTCTTTGAAGTTTTTCCTTGTGGCATTTCCGGATTACTTCTCACTTCAGGCTCCTTCGAAGCCACAGTCAACCTTTTTAATGAATAACCCGTCTGAATTCTCCCAAGTGCCGAGGATGGCTTAATCTTTGTCTGCCAGGAAGGCTATGGAAGATGTGGACCTTTGGCTTTTGGAGAGGATTCAAGGGAAAGCCTCCTCCTGCATTCCACCTTCGCACCTATCTAAGAGATGTTACCAGTCTTATTATATCGGAGAAGCTCCCTCTCTGGGAGTGGCTGCCTCCTCTCAGGGGGACTTCTCTGCACTGATAGATTCCACACGGATACCGCTTTATATATGCTATAGGTTAAATATGTTTTCCGGGATGGAAATTGATCACTTATTGAAGAATCTCTTCAAGTCTTTGGAGGTGCTAAGTTTCCTTGACTGGTCAGTTGGGGCATTAGCCAAGAATATCCAGGATTTTTCTCCACTCTGGAGATTGTTCCTCAGATTGGCTCAGTATTATCTACTGCATGGACAGAGCAATTAGAGGTGCTTCCCAGGAATTGGCATCCCTTTTCACTATGGGAATTTTAAAGAAAAGAGAGCTCTGTTCTTCTTTCACCTCCAAGAGTCTCAGAGGTCAGCCCTTTTATCCCTCCCTTGATCGCCATCACCTTTTCTTGCAAGAAGTGGTAAATGAAGTTTCTCTTGAACTGCTGAAGAAATCTACCCATGACCTTTTGGTCCAATCCACTAAGCGCCCTAAGGATTGGTCCATTTTTTATGCTAGATCATCCTCACCTCTTCAGGGACAACCCCTTTGAGGAGGAAGACAACGCTCTCTGTCTAGACCTAGGGCTGGAGTCCATTTCTCCTCCCGAGACATTAAGAAATCATCTTCTAAACCTGCATTGAAGGAGTGAAGATGCAGTCCTCCATGCACCCTTGGGTGCCAGGCTCCAACTGTTTTGGGAGAGTTGGAGCGCAAAAGGGGTGGGACCCTGTAGAAGTACTGAGGGAAGAGTACGCAATTCCTTTCAAGAAAAAGCCACCTTTAGTCAACACAAGTCGAAAGCAGACTTTTTGGCCTCGTGAAAGAGGGCTCATCAGGTTCAGAGAAGTCTTGAGATCTGTCAGAGGAAGTCTCAACGCTTCTCAAAAAAAAGAGGCGATAGAAGCAGTAGAGGACATCACGTTGATGGGGTTCTACAATTGGCTGTTTGCAGTCCCCAAATCAATGGGAGGATGGAGACTGGCCCTTGATATGAGCGCCCTGAATGTTTTCATCAAGAAAACAAGATTCAAGTTGGAAACAGACCAGTCAGATCTTGCATCCATCCGTTGGGGGGATTGGATGATCTCCCTAGATATGCAAGATGTGTGTTTTCACATCCCGATTCATCCGGCGTCAAAAAAGTTTTTGAGGTTTGTGTACCAGGACAAGGTATTTCAATTCAGAGTACTGTGTTTCAGCCTGTCGACAGCACCACAGGTCTTTACTAGAGTTTTTGCCCCCCTGGCAAAGTGGTTGCTCTTAATAGGCATCAACATCCGTTTATACCTGGATGATTGGCTGATTCGTTCGCCCACAGAGCTACAGTGTATGGAGGACCTTCAGAAAACCCTATTTTTAACCCAAGACTTAGGACTGCTAATAAATCTTAAGAAATCTCAACTTACCCCATCTCAGAGGGTTGTCTATTTGGGGATTCAGATAGACTCAGATTTTTGGGGCTTTTCCATCCCTAAGAAGGTTAGAGTCGTGCCTGAAAGCAGTGAATCATTTCCTTACCCGAAAGAATTGTTCAGCTAATGAGTGGATGAGTCTGCGGGGCCACGTTTTCTTCAATAGAACAATTCGTCAGGTTGGGAAGACTACATCTATGACCTCTACAATTCTGAAGAGAAACTGGGACAGGAAGATTCAGCCAGACTCATTTGTCTTTCCGATCTCAACAGAGATCAAAGAAGACCTACAGTGATGGCAGTACATGGGCAGATATGCAGAAGGGAAGTCTCTGCTCCCTCTGAACCCAGTCCTAAACTACTTCTCCAATGCATCGGACACAAATGAATACAGTGGACCCCTGGCTATTGGCTGTTCTGGATTCGCGGCTTCACCTATTTGCAGATTTCTCAGTGGAACATATAAATTGTACACATTATTCGTGGAAAATTCATGTATTTGTGGTCTTTTTCATAGAGAAATATTCACAGATTACTGTATTTTCATATAATTTTTGTGGCTAAATGCACTTTTTGATAAAAATATTAAAATATTCAGGTATAAGCATGTTAAAGGGTTTTTTGGTGTTTTGAACTATCAAAATAGGTAGTTTTAAAAGTTTTTAGAGGAGTTTTAAGTAGTTGTGGATTTCAGCTATTTGTGGGGGGTTAGCGGTACCCATCCCCCACAAATACTGGCGGTCAACAGTACTTCTCGATGAAAAAGCCCGTGAATTGCTGAATTTTTGCGAATGATTTGGGGATAAGTTCCACAGAAAATTCTGCAAATCGGCAAAGCCACGAATTGAGACTGCAAATATTGGGGGTTGACTGTATATGTGAATGACGATGAGGTGGGTTGCTGTTCATTTGCATACGTCTGTATATGGCATGTTGATTTACATATGGTTATTTTACAATAAAAATAAGTCCGGAAATGTAAAAACAAGTTAATAAATACAAAACTGTAATAATAAGTCATGAAATACGAAACATTATATGTAAATTGGTGAAGTACATGTATGGTGCCACTTCCACGAGTGCCGAGAGGAATGGTAAATTTGAGCGAGTTAGTCTGATCTCACGTTTTCCTCCATCACTAAAGAAAATGGAGATATTTAGTCTGTAATGGTAGTACAGTATATCAGAATGGAGCGGCTATAGTTTACTCTGGCACTACCTTGTTTATTATAATTCAGCCAATTTTCTATTCAGAACCTTGTTGGTACTAGACCAGTAAACTCTAACAAGAAAACTGGCAGAACGGTAGGGTAACAAAAATGGTGGACAGACTCCCCTGTCAGCCCTGCATTGGTGCGGTCATTTTTACACATTTCTGAGTTCAGTTTGCATGGTGGAAAATTTCTTGCTCTCATTTTCTGCTTTTTGACTGATTCCTGGCAAGCACGTATATTCCGGCAAGCAATACTCCTAATATCCCCATCAACCACAGGGTTACACTGGGGAAAATTGTACCCACAACATCTAGTTATCGACTATCTTTTACTATCCTGACCAAGAGAATTCCTACTAAACCTTTATATTATATAAATAAAAACGCGTTTTAGTCTCTTATTCAAAATCAAAATTGTCAGACCAATCTGGCAAGTCGATTCTTCTTTTGTTTTATTTCAAGTGTTGAAGTTAGTCATCTATGTCCAATAAGATATGAGTGTCGCCATTTCTTGAACAGAATGCATTTTCTCAAGAAATTGCATTGACTTTTTAGCTAATGGATATGTCTGTTTAGTAAGTTCTTGGAAAAGCTGAACTGACACTCAACATTAGAGAGATACTTCAAACTTTTTGATGCAATACAATCAATAAACAGTCTGAGTTGTGCAGGTGTTTCACTGTTCCTTGCATTCTTGGTAAAACATTTGAAATTCAACGCACCATTGATTCGATAGTGTTTGTGTGGATGCTTTTGTCTTTTGGATCAAACACAAATTCAAGGAATGATTAATGTTCAGGTGATCTTTAAAATGCTGGCTCATTATGTGGTAATTTTCAGCAATCTGAAATCATAGTTGAGTCTGGATGAATATTTTTATTAATATTGGTGAAGTAGTGTTTAGCAGATCTGTCTTTGAACAACTTGAAAAATAAATTAGTCCTTTGTTTCTGGTCAATCCTGCCTAAAACCCAACAACCCTCAACTCATCTGCCTTTGTGAAATTTTCTCTTGCTGAATTTGGACTCTTCAGTCTCAACTACATGTCCTGGTCCCCCGATTTGCTTATTATCTTTCATCAAAATATCGATGCACACTTCACGGCAAAGACTACCAATCAACTATTGTGTTTGGTGAACCGATTTTCAAGGTCATTTGCATATATTTCTGTGGCAGTTCGTGAATCCAACCGTGAATAAGATACAGTATAGTACTAAAATCAAGATGTGACCAAAAGAAGAATGAGCCATTCCTAATTGAAATGCTTTTTCTGCATTTTCTTAAACTGCATTGCCATGCGTTTTCATGTTTCACAAGACTAACGGTTCCTTCCTTACACTGTTCACACAGACCACTAAAATCGCCTAAAAGGCCACTTTTCATCAGAAACAAATGCAATTCATTTTCATTAACACATAATTTCAAATTTTCTCAATAATAGTCACTACAGGTTTGCAGTGGCAAATTGAACATGAAAGGGATGAAAAAATGCCATGTTAACAGTTTGAATTCTGTTTAGAATGGTTGACAATACTTGGGTCTGGTCGCTTTTTACTAGCTTTTACTACTTAACTGTGCGGAGGGATTTGGTTGTTGCGCGGTTACCCGGATAAAGGATAAACTACCCAGTATATCAATTATTTTGAACTAAATGGGATTAGAAAATTATTTATGAGTTTTGTTTTATGTTGTCGCATTTTACAGTGCCAGTCTGATAACAAAAGTGCTCAATAAACTCATCTAAAACTTTTTTCATGATATGTTTATTTAGGCATAAAACTGTCAATAACTCAATTTTGATCATTTCTTGAAATTCAGAGATCACTGCGCCCCTTAAGATGGGTCTTAAGGTGTTAAAAGTTTTGAGAGTTCTGCTAGCCATTATCAATGTAGCATACTAAAAAAGTGAGACTGTTGATGTCTGTGAACTTGCATATTCCTGAGGCACTTGGCCAGCACTTTTATTGCTCTTCAGTGTACTGGGAAAAAGACTGCAAAGTCTAGGATATTCAGTGACCATGATTATGGATGTTTACTTGAGAACAAGTTCATTGTGAAACAGATTACCTTAAAATATTTTTATCTGTACCTCATTCTTTTTCCTGGTAGTATGTCTTTATTTCAGATACCCAGTTGCAGCTTTGTAAACTAGGACTTTTTTTAATTAAAAAGGGGAGACTGAAGAAAGTCTACTCTACATTCAAATCAGGTCCCTTCCAGATATTCCCAAGCTCCTCATATAGAATTTTGTTGAAGTCAAAGGCAGGACATTCATAAAGAAATTTAAGTACTATTATACATTTATTAACAGCATTTAAGAAAACAAAAGCACTGTAAATGTAATGGACATTTTCTGTAATTATTATTTTAAAGTAGTATAAGTCTTAATTCAAAAATTTTAAGCTAAACTCCATTTCAAATTTACAAGTTCATAAAAAGGACAAAGAAAAGTTCACTGTACTGTAGTTAAGGAACAGTGGAGATGCAACACTTCAAATGAAGAAACTCTGAAAATTGGAAGACAAGAAATAAAAATGTCAAGTTTACTATTCAATTCCATAACCATAACTGACATTCAACTCAAGGTACAGGCAGTTCCCAGTTATGGCAGGGTTCTCTTTTGGCACTGGCTGGTCTTCTGTTTACCTATGACATCAAAATGGCCCTAACCATAAAATCACAGATAATTATGGTAGTAAATGGTGTTTACAACATTGTAAGTGCCAATAAACCGCTTATTGGTGCAGCAGGAACTGATGGCACCAATAAACTTTTACTTTCACTGATAAACTGTTTACCATGCCAAAAATCGCTTTACCATCACTAAAAATGTTAATGACGTTATTAGCCTAAAATTAACCTTAATGCTCGGTTTACATGAAAAAAAGCTCGGGCAGGAGCCATATTTACTCAAAAAAGAGGTAATTGTATTCAATTGCTGCCAGTGGCGTGAGCCTAGTTCTAATTATCAAACAATTTTTCTTTTGAAGGTAGAATCATTATCTTTAGAATATTTGGCTGAATTGCCAATTTTAGGGTATATTTTACAGTTGAAAATAATACAGACCTGTAAAATCAACTAACAAATTACCCATAAAAAACTAATACTAATGCACAAATAAACACTTGAGGTAAATCATACTGTAACTTGTCCACAGTGAAGGGTAGGAAAAAATCTTACTTTGAAGTAAATTTTTGATATTAATCCAAGGACTGTGCAGTCCACACAACTCAACCTTCATGGTGGTGACCTCTAGTGGACACTAAAACTAGCTGAAAAACACTTAGACAGTTATCTAAATAAACATCACTCAGGTCTTGTATGACAATATAACATAAATATATGAGAGATATAGAATACTTTTATAATAATCTTACTAATCTCCTTTAAGAAAAGCTAAGAGAAGATTGTAATCTTACTCTTAGTTACATGGAAATCAAGAGAAGATTGTAGTCTTACTCATATGGTACTAATAATTTCTGAGTCCAGTCCCATGTCAGCCGGTGAAATTCCATTACAGCACGAATTTCTAGGTATAACCTTGCTAGATATACCAGAGAAAAAGAGCTTTCAGGAAAGCTGGGTTACTACCCCCAGTCGAGCCGTCTTCTAGGAAGACGTCGGTATAAGAAGGGGTGAGTGAATTACCACTACCACGGAAACCTACTCGAAAGATCTCTCCTTATCAAAACCCCGGAACAGAGCGGTGAGCCGTTACAGCCCCCACACCAAACACCCGCCAGGACGGCGACACCAGCGCCACCTACCTCATTCCATTTTCTAGCACGTGAAATCGCTGTTTCTTTTGTGTGCTCATCTTCCATTATTTTGGATTTTTCTGCTTTCTGAGATGGCGTCGAGCAGCTTTACCATTTCAAAGTTAAGTACCATCTTCTTGTGGGGTTTTGTTCTATTTTTGGCTGTTATGGTCTCGTATTTTCATAAATATTGAGATCTTATTATGTCGCCACGGCGTCCCCAGCCAGCCATGTCGACCATGAGGCGACTCCTTCTGTTCTTTTCAGTTGGAGTTGTCTCATCCTCGTCGTTATAGATATTTTGCCCCTTGGTTCCCCTTCCTGGTGGTTCCTGCGGTGGCTCCCCCTTATGAATTACGTTCATTGGCCTACTGGCCTTTGTGGGAGTGATGCCCCATCCAGGTACCCCCAGGTTGGGTTCCTTTTGTTTTTGGTCTTACTAGGCTAATTAATTTTGATTGAAGATGGTGCTCTCTTGTAGTTTTATTTTTATTTTTATTGTTTTTATTTTTTATTGAGTGGTTTACCTCGGGTGCTGGCGGCAGCCTCAGATCTAACCGCTTCCCTCTCGTGGTAGGCTACGCTCTGTTGAGCACATTTTAGTTTTTATTTTGTGATGGTTTTCTTGTGGAGTAGGCTTGTTTGCTTCCATCCCCTTGCCCTGGGTGGGGAGTTCAGGTTGAGGGAGTTTTGTTGCTGTTTTCCTCCGGGATCGTTTTTTGGTGGGCAGAGTGAGCCCCTTAGTTCTCTTCCTCCATTTGGGGGGAATCGAGTTCTTGGGATGTGTTTCCTCTAGGCTAGTCGCCCCCTTGCCCGCCATTCTCGATCCCGGCTGGTTCTCGGCACAAAATTTCTCTCCCTGTTGCTTCCTCCTCCCTTTTGCCCTCCTTGTCCTAGCCTATACTAAGGTTAGGTCCATATTAGGCTTTGCCTAGGTAGATGTCGGGCTTTGGGTTGTGTTGCTTCCAGTCATTTACCCCCTCCAAGATTCATTGTCTGGAAGGTATGGTGCAGTTGAGCGGGTGAGCTTCTCCCCGTCTCCTGTTCCTTCCTGGTAGCCTACTCCTCCTCCTTCCCCCCTCCCCCTCCAGCCTTGCTCTACTCGTGCGGGTGACGCTAGATGGCGTTTTCTCCGAGTTCAGGGACTTCTCCTGTTGGTTGAGGGATTCGCTCCTCCCATATCGTCCCCAGCATCGCTGTGGTGGGGTAGGTGGTTTGTTTACTCGAACGTGTTCGAGTCCTATCCATTAGTCCCCCCGTCGGGTTACGTTGATACGGTTATATATACTGCTTCAGCCTATGTTATGAACATACGAGCATTTTACCCATCTTGTTTCTCCGGCGGGGAAGTAAGTGGCGAAGGTTTTTTCATTATAGGGAGCGGATCCCTCCGTCCTCTTGAGTTTCTTACCATCACTTGTTACTGTTTTTATTTTTATTTTTAGATAAGTTTGTTATCTACAGGAGTACCCTCCTTTATTCATTATATATATACGTGAGTCCGGTCCTATACCAGGGGTCTCCGCCGTTATTTTACTGGCAGCCCTTATGGTTAGTTCCTGGTCTCTCTTTCCTTCATTCCCCGGAGTACTCCGGGGTCTGAAATCCTACCTTCCACTCTGTGTAATTTAGAGCTTATTGGCCCAGTTTATGATAGGTAGTTCTTCTCCGCCGGAGTATTCCGGTTGCAGTTGAGTTTCCCGGCCTTGCCAGCTTTAGTTTGCTTAGGGTGGGAGGTTCATGTACTTTTCTACTTACAGACTGTTCGCTGTGAGGAGCCGGGTGTACCGCCTCCTCCAACAACCTTACGGTCACGTAGGTTGCCGGACCCACGCTGGTTGTGCGGTCCGCCTGGATGACCTGGTTGTTTGGCACCCTGATGGTTGTGAGGTTTGCTTCGCTCTCTGCACAACTGTCCAGGATGAGTTGGTAAGTGACAGTCTTCATTACTCCTGCTTTATGCTCCTCATATTGTATATTATTGTTTATGAGGTTCCCGGAATGGTTTTTGCATTCCTTAGCTAATTGTTGGTTTTCTTACAGGCGGACGAAAATTCCAAGAAGTCTGCCTTGGAATCCCTCCGGGCCTGGGTGGCTGGGTTTGGAAGGAACGTTCCGTCGGGAAGCCCTACGTCCTCGGCGCCAGGTTGAGGGACTTGCTCTACCCGGCGCACGGGTGGCGCCGCAGTGCCTGAAGACCTTGCCACCCCTATCATCCAGCAAATCCGGGATGAGACCCAGCCACCCCAAGTGGATATCCTTTATTCACGCTGAGGTCTCGGAGGATGTTGCCGCCATGGAATCTTAACCTGGAACCAATGAATATAGAGCAGGACCAGGTGGTAAGTGGTGAGGTAAGTGAGGTTGTTGGGGCGGGCCCCCTTTGTTTGACTCCCCTGCTTCATCCATTTCTTCTTTTTTCAGGTTTTGTGAAGTCTTCCTCCTTGGGTGATAGAGCTCCGTCTGCTATCCCCAAGTTGAAGTTGAAGACTTCATGGAAGGCGAAAGGGCTATAAGTCCTCGACTTCCAAGAAGGCATTGCCCTTCCCCGTCGAAGGCTAAGGTCTCAGGACCTGTAGCCTCCGGGAGCAAGTCTGGTTCCTCCAGCAAAGGCGCGAGTAAGAGGGCTGCAAAACCAAGCCCTCCTCGCCAACCTGCTTTTTGGCGCAGAGGCCTTTGCCAATCAGCTTTATAAACGTTTCTCAGAGGACCTGGATTCGAGATTTAGCAAAATCTCTGAGAAGTTTGCCAGTCATGATAACATACTGGCGGGAATGGCTCACCACCCCCAGCCGAACCACAGTATGTTATCCCCGACACTCGCGGACCTCCGCGCCGTTTGATGTCGGTAACCCTTGGCGTTTAGCTCTCCGGGCCATCCAACATGATGGCAAACTGACCATTGATGGTCTTGGCACGAGGCGGTTGGAGGAATTGGAGTTCTTCCCCCGATCTCCTGCCCCCTACCCAGGCTTCGTGAGGCTTACGGAGGAAGCTTGGATTCGGTCAGACAAGGTTCCTAGGGAGACTGTCATCATCCCTAGGGACCAAGCTCAGTCGGCTCTCCTGCGCACTCTGGCGGAGTGGCAGGCAGACAACACAAAGTTGACTCCTTTCAAGGGCAACTTTACCATGTTCGCCCTGGGAGACAACCTTCCCACCCCTTGCTTGGACAAAGTCGCTCTGGCTACGGCCCGAGCGTGCTTTGATGGTAACCCGTTACCACAGCTAAGGAGACAGACCCTACTTCCCTGGTATTCCCAGGAAGTAATGAGTTCTGGTGGACGCCCGTCCACTTTCACGGTCGGGAAGCTGGACCCCTTCTGCGCTTCCACGCAGTTTCAGTGAGCAGCTCCCCAAGCTGCCGGAATCTTTTGAAAGCGGAGTTTGATGCTCGGGTTAAGTTAGCCCGGTCCTTGAACTCCGTCTGCCTTACTGAAGCTACTGCCGTCTCCTGCTCGGACGAGCCCTTTCTTTCAGGTTTTGGCTAAGTCCTTTCTGGCAGGCTTCAGTCTGACTTATTTGAATTTATCATGGCCAGACTGGAATGTAGGAAGTTCATCTTTGCCGATGCTACTATCCGCCACGAGCCTAACAAGCTCGTGAAAAGCTCGATCTGGGGACCTAACCTCTTCCCTGAAGAGGAGGTCACAGTGTTATGGCCGAGGCTACACGGGCCAACCAGAGTCTTCGCTTCTCGCTGGGGCATTTCCCTATAAGCGCAAGACCCCAGAATCGGCCGGCCCCAATCGAGAGGAGGTAAACGTTCAGGAGGCATAAGAGACCCCACCATCAGGCGGTAGTCCAAGCCGTCCCGGTCTCGGCAGTGGCGCAGCCTTCCACTTCTAAGGCTCACCCCAACAGTATGTGCTGGTCCAACCAGCTGCACCCTCCTATGTGGCCTCACCAAACAACCCCACATATGAGGGCCGTGGTTATTTTCACGGCCTTAACAGGGTTGCAAGGGGAGGAAGAGGCAAAGCCCCTCATAGAGGGAAATCCAACACCACCCCAAGGGGAAGACCTGGACGTGGTAGGGGAATAAACCCGCTCCCTCCCACTGAGAGAACACAGGTAGGCGGTCGCCTGTTTTGGTTCAGGGACCAATGGACCTTCAGCCCTTGGGCACACAGCATTGTGTCCAAGGTCTAGGATGGAGCTGGATCAAAAACCTCCTCCTCTAACCAGGTTTTACCAGCCACCCACATCAATCCTAAAGGATTATGTGACAGAATTGCTCAACAAACGAGCAATAAAGAAAGTAAGGCACCTAAAATTTCAAGGCAGGTTATTCACTGTTCCCAAAAAGACTCCGATCAGCAAAGAGTGATCCTGGATCTGTCGCGTCTAAATCTCTACATAAAATGCGACAAATTTCGCATGCTTACGGTAGCTCAGGTCGGACTCTACTTCCGGCGTGGAGCCGTCACCACCTCTATCGATCTTTCAGACGCTTATTATCACGTCCGGTTGCGCGGAACTTCTCTCAGTTCCTCGGTTTCAGACTCGGGAATCAAGCCTACTCCTTCAGGGTCATGCCCTTCGGTCTGAACATTGCGCCCAGGATATTCACAAAGCTGGCGGACACGGTAGTACAGCAACTCCGGTCTCAAGGGATATCCCTAGCAGCATATTTGGACGATTGGATAATTTGGGCACCAACAGTTCCGGAGTGTCAGAAAGCCACGTCCATAGTCATCAATTTCCTGGAGTCGCTGGGTTTCCAACTGAACAGAGAGAAGTCCCGCCTGACTCGGAGTCCCGGTTTCAGTGGTTGGGTCTCCAGTGGGATCTGTCATCTCACACGCTGTCCCTTCCGCCTCCCAAGAGGAAAGAGATAGCATCTCTCACCAGGAGATTCCTCAAAAATCCATCAGCATCCCGCCGGTCCCAAGAAAGGGTCCTTGGATCTCTTCAGTTTGCCTCAGTGACAAACCTGCTCTTAAAAGCGAAATTAAAAGACATAAACAGAGTGTGGCGGAGTCGAGCCAATGTCAAGCTCAGAGACAAGGTCTCCTCTATCCCTCAAATCTTAAAGACAAGGTTGCGACCTTGGGCCTCAGTCAGAGGCCTGTCCAATACAGTTCCGCTTCAATTTCCCCCTCCGGCACTAGTTGTTCACACAGACGCTTCCCTAAGCGGCTGGGGGATATTCACCAAAACAAAAGTACAAGGAACGTGGTCCACAATGTTTCAGCAGTTCCATATAAACACCCTGGAAGCTATGGCGGTCTTTCTAACTCTGAAGAAAATCCGCCCCCCCAACCGGATTCATATCAGGTTGGTATTGACAGCGCAGTGGTAGTTCATTGCATCAACAGGGGCGGCTCCAAATCAGGCCGAGTAAACCAAGTAATGGTTGCTATCTTCTCCCTGGCGAACAAGCACGGCTGGCACCTGTCAGCCACCCACCTAGCGGGGTGCGGGCGTGGTGGCGGATTCCCTGTCCAGGAATACTCCGTTGGAGACGGAGTGGTCCCTGGACGTGGAATCTTTCAAATGGATTTGCCGCCGGGTTCCGGGCCTCCAAGTGGATCTGTTCGCAACAGAGAGCAACTTCAAGCTCCCCTGTTATGTGGCCCCAACCTGGACCCTCAGGCGTTACGCCATAGACGCAATGACAGTAGATTGGAACAGTTGGGAGAAGATTTATCTTTTCCCCAATAAATTTACTGCTGAAAGTTTTACACAAACTCAGGACATTCAAAGGTCAATTAGCCCTAGTAGCCCCTATTGGCCGAAGAGCAATTGGTTCCCTCTTCTTCAGGAACTGGGATTACGGAGTCTTGATTCCCAAGCCCATTCTGACTCAGACAGTACAAACCAAGACTGTGTCAGCTTCCTCAAGAATTCAGAATGCCCTAGTTTTATGGACTTTATAAAATTCGCAGCTCAAAAGGAGCAAACATTGACCCTGTCAACACTCTGTTTTTAGAATCAGATAAAAGAGATTCTACTATTAGACAGTATGACTCAGCAGTCAAAAAATTAGCCTCCTTCCTAAAAGCATCTGAAGCCAAAATCATGACAGCTAATTTAGGAGTTTCCTTCTTTAGATCATTGTTTGAGAAAGGCCTTGCTCCGGCCACTATTACCACAATCAAGTCAGCATTAAAGAAAGTATTTCTTACGGCTTTAAAATCGACCTTACAGATTCCTATTTTTCATCTATCCCCAGAGCATGCGCTCGTCTGAGACCAGTATCACGCCCACAGTCTGTTACGTGGTTTCTCAATGACGTCCTCAAGTTAGCATCAGAGATGGATAACTTTCATTGCTCTTATCAGGATCTGTTAAGGAAGACTTTATTTTTGATTA
Source organism: Macrobrachium rosenbergii (assembly GCF_040412425.1). Taxonomy (NCBI): domain Eukaryota; kingdom Metazoa; phylum Arthropoda; class Malacostraca; order Decapoda; family Palaemonidae; genus Macrobrachium; species Macrobrachium rosenbergii. Next base: position 8,324,378 of record NC_089748.1, read on the forward strand.
GCTTGGCTTCAGGTGCTAGAATCTCAGAGCTGTCGGCTCTCACTAGAGGTGATAATTATGTGAACTTCCTCCCGTCTGGAGAGGTCCTCCTTTCCCCTGACCCTAGATTTTTAGCTAAGAACGAAGACCCACAGGACAGGTGGTCTCCTTGGAAAGTGGTGCCCCTTCCTCAAGACCAGTCTTTATGTCCAGTTTATACACTTAAATCTTACCTTTTAAGAACTCCACAGAGTAAGTCGGGTCCTCTTTTTATCAGGGAGAAAGGTGGTACTCTTTCACTAAATGCTATAAGACAACAAATTTTATATTTCATTAAACAGGCCAACCCAGATTCAGTTCCCAAGGTTCATGATATTCGAGCAGTTGCTACTTCCATTAATTACTTTCATAATATGGACTTTTCAGAGTTATCTAAATTTACGGGTTGGAAATCACCTCTAGTGTTTAAACGCCACTATTTAAAAACGCTCAAGCCCTGAAATTTTCTACCATAGCTGTGGGAAGTGTCATCTCCCACCTTAATTAATCATATCCTTGTCCTTTCCTTTCCCCCCCGCCCGCCTGCCTCATTTACTTTTCTGCTTATTCTCCTGGTTGATTATACCTCACTGCCTGGCTCCTCATATTGATGTTTCTTGTACCTGTTGATGGAAAAAGTGTAATCTGACATGCCATGATTGTTTCTCTTGTGGGGTACTGGACAGTTTTTATTTGGCTCCACGTACCCCAGATGAATGTATATATTAATACTCATTGATTTTGTCTCTTACGTGTTTAGCCTAAGTTTACGTGTATAGTATTAAGGTTATATTTGCAGTTATTTTGTGCACATTTCATGTTTCACCTTGCTTTAAGTAATTTTAAGGTTTTTTGGGGCTTTTTCTCCGTCGTGTCGGAGACCTGCCCATGTTTCATAGTATTAAGTTTTTTAATGTGCCTTAGATTTAATATGCCTTAGTCTTAGTGTTCTTGCTACACGGAAGAGATTGCTTAATTAAAATTATTTTGGTAAAACTTTTGCCTTTTCTTCAGATTACACCTCCATTTCTTTTTCCTGGTAGTTGCAGCCTTGGCATGATTCTCTATCACGATTTCACCGGCTGACACGGGACTGGACTCAGAAAAGGGATTTTGACAAAGGAAAAATCTATTTCTGAGGAAGGTCCCGTGTCACCCGGTGACCCTCCCTGAATTACCTAGTACTCTCCCCCCCCTCTTGCACATGCCAAGTCTGGGGTTAGTGCTAGCATGGAATGAGGTAGGTGGCGCTGGTGTCGCCGTCCTGGCGGGTGTTTGGTGTGGGGGCTGTAACGGCTCACCGCTCTGTTCCGGGGATTTTGATAAGGAGAGATCTTTCGAGTAGGTTTCCGTGGTAGTGGTAATTCACTCACCCCTTCTTATACCGACGCCTTCCTAGAAGACGCTCGACTGGGGGTAGTAACCCCAGCTTTCCTGAAAGCTCTTTTTCTCTGGTATATCTAGCAAGGTTATACCTAGAAATTCGTGCTGTAATGGAATTTCACCGGGTGACACGGGACCTTCCTCAGAAATAGATTTTTCCTTTGTCAAAATCCCTTTTTAATGAAAAAACAAGAAACAGGAAGGCTAAAAAAAAAAAATATATAATTACAACTGTCATGGAAAAATCCAAAGCTTCCTGGGCTTCCCAGGAAAGTGATCCCTGTTATTTAAATTAAATTCTCTTTTGTCAACTTTCCTTGTAAATCATCTGATTTCTGACCTTCTACCCTCTTCATTCGTCAGGTATTCAAATCAGAAGACTGCACTTCCAAAGTTTTTGAATCTACATTAAAAAATGAAGCATCAATTAAGTCTGAGTCCAATGATATTAACCCTTAAACGCCTATTGGACGTATCATACGTCAACTAAAATTGTCTGTTGGGTGCCGAAAGTGGACATACCGTGACGTCGACTACAAAAATTTCAACCTTCGGTCAACTTTGACTCGACCGAAATGGTCGAAAAAAAACAATTGTAAGCTAAAACTCTTACATTCTAGTAATATTCAATCATGTACCTTCATTTTGCAACAAATTGGAAGTCTCTGGCACAATATTTCGATTTATGGTGAATTTTGAAAAAAACTTTTTCTTACGCACGAAAGTAACTCAGCGAAAAATTTCATAAATTCTTTCGTCATTTTGTCGTAATTTTTGCACTGTTCTATATTAGCCGTTACATAAAGTTTTATATATGAAAATGTGCGCAATTTCATGTACAATACAGCAAAATACAACCCATGTTTGTAGCTTTTATCAGTTTGGAAATATTTTCATATAAACCACGATAACTGCCAAAATTTCAACCTTCGATCAACTTTGACTCAACCGAAATGGTAAAAAAACGCAATTTTAAGCTAAAACTCTTACGATCTAGTAATATTCAATCATTTACCTTCATTTTGCAAACCAATTGGAATTCTCTAGCACAATATTTCGATTTATGGTGAATTTTTGAAAAAACTTTTTTCCTTACGTCCCAAGGGGAGCACAGTTGGGTAATTCGCCAGAAATTCTTTAACACGTTGTCGTAATGTTAGCACTGTTTTATATTAGTCGTTACATAAAGTTTTATATGTGGAAATGTGCGCAATTTCATGTAGAATACAACAGAAAATAACTCATGGTTGTAGCTTTTATCAGTTTTGAAATATTTTCATATAAATCACGATAACTGCCAAAATTTCAACCTTGGTCAACTTTAACTCGACCAAATGGTAAAAAAATGCAATTATAAGCTAAAACTCTTACATTCTAGTAATATTCAATCATGTACCTTCATTTTGCAACAAACTGAAAGTCTCTAGCACAATATTTCGATTTATGGTGAATTTTGAAAAAAATTTTTTCCTTACGTCTCCTCGCGTTTCTGTAACTCGGCGAACATCTCAAGAAATTCTTTCATCATGTTGTCGTAATGTTTGCATCGTTTTACATTAGTCGTTACATAAAGTTTTATATATGAAAATGTGCGCAATTTCATGTAGAATACAACAGAAAATCACGCTTTTACAGCTCATGGTTGTAGCTTTTATCAGTTTTGAAATATTTTCACATAAATCACAATAACTGCCAAAATTTCAACCTTCGGTCAACTTTAACTCGACCGAAATGGTAAAAAAACGCAATTGTAAGCTAAAACTCTTACATTCTAGTAATATATAATTGTTTAACTTCATTTTGCAATAAATTGGAAGTCTCTAGCACAATATTTTGATTTATGGTGAATTTTTTAAAAAAACATTTTCCTTACATCTGAGCGGTAACTCAGCCGAACATCTCAGAAATTCTTTCGTCTCGTTGTCGAAATATTTGCACCACTTTATATTAGTCGTTACATAAAGTTTTATATATGAAAATGTGTGCAATTTCATGTACAATACAACAAAAAATAACTCATGGTTGTAGCTTTTATCAGTTTTGTAATATTTCCATATAAATCAGGATAAATAGAAAAAATTCGACTTTCAGTCAACTTTAACTCGACCGAAATGGTCGAAAACTGCAATTGTAAGCTAAAACACTTACAGTCTAGTAATATTCAATCAATTAGCTTCATTTTTCAACAAACGGGAAGTCTCTAGCACAATATTTTGATTTATGGTGAATTTTTGAAAAAAACATTTTTTTTTACGTCCATGTTACCCCTTCATGCATCATTTTGTGATAATATTTTCTCTGTGTTGCTTTGCTCATTTTAAAATTTGTTATATACCAAAATCATCGCAATTTAGTGTACAATACAACTAAAAAAATTAACTTATTAGCTTTAACCGTTTTGCTTACAGCGATTTGTATACAATTATATACAAGTTTTTTTTGCTGTCATATATTCCAATATTTATATATGATAATGATATTTTTTCATTTCTGATGGTTGCATATTAAACTTCAGGCAATGACAAAAAAATTAGCCAAAAATGAACTCTTAATCTTAAAAACTAAGCATGCTGTGATTTTTTGAAAAAACTTTTTTTCCCTTTTATGGCGCTAACTCACCGAACGCCGCTGGCATACGGGAGACGTTTTTGTAAATAGGGCTTCGGTGTTAAAGGGTTAACTTATTTAAAGTTTTATACTGTATATGAAAAGCATATAGGTCACAAGTATTTTATGAATTACAATACACAGTAGATGTTTAATTAACAAGTTGGCGGAAAAACTTTCCGAAACTCCTTGAGAGGATGTTTAGCTGTTACCTGACACATTTCCTAATTAAGTAAAATTGTTATGTCAGGTATTCTCAAGCCGTGGAAACTTGCCACATGACTTCATGAGTGCGTTCGCCAGAAATGTCCAGGTTCCAGTGTAAACGTGTGTCTGTGTGTTTCTTTTGGGTGGAGTCCCAGGGCATGAAGGGATTAGTTATGGAAAAAGTGATCATTTGAAAACCAACACTGAACATTATTAAGTGTTCAGTGAAGACTCTGTGGTTCAAGACCTATCGATTAAGACTGTGAACATTGCTCTTTGGAGGTAGGAACCACATTTAATATCCCAAACTGTAGATTGCTTTTTTCATATATACATTGTCTTTTGTGTCAAGCATTTACTGTATAAGTAACATGGGAGGGATTCCCATATGTTTATTTTTATGCGTTTTGGTTAATAAGGGATTTGTTTGACTTCTTCAGATGTTTCGCTGGGAAGGAGGTTGAAGATGTACTCATTGGGAATGTACTGGACTTTGACTTGTTTTGACCTATTGTGAGTTACAGTGTAAAGTCAATAATGGGTTAAATGTGATAGACTGTAATATGATTGATCTTTTGGGAACTTTGGTATTCCATTTTATTTCGTCTCTTATTTCTTGCGATCTAGTTATGTTATATTTTGTCAAATAAATTATTTTGGGTAAAGCTTGCGTTGCTGTTGACCTGAGAGAGAGAGAGAGAGAGAGAGAGAGAGAGAGAGAGAGAGAGAGAGAGAGAGAGAGAGAGAGAGAGAGATGCACTACCAGTAGCCTTTTTGATAGAGAGAGAGAGAGAGAGAGAAGAGAGAGAGAGAGAAAGAGAGAGAGAGATGTACTACCAGTAGCCTTTTTGATGCGGTCACTATTCAAGCTACCAACAGATGGGACTTCTCGACTTTTTAGTAACAGGTAAGCAATGAAATTTCCTCTCGACTGGGCAACACATACAGTTCTACCATTCACCAATGCTTCAACCCTTCTAACAATATTGTCACTCCCAGGGAGCAATTTCACAATCTTACTTGAAGGCCAATAGTCCCTAGAAGAATGATTTTACTAGAAAAATCTGTCTGTGAACACTGTAATGTGTCTCTCTCTTGATGAAGTAAGGTACTCATTCTGCCAAAGAATCAGTTTCAGAGAGTTTAATGTAATTATTTTTTGAGGTGTCACCATTATCAATTACACTTAGATTGTTCAGTATCTAACAGTGATGGTATCATCTTAATATTCCTATCACTGAAATAATGAAGGAGTTACTACCTCAGTATTATTAAGATCTTCATGGAGACAGTGACAGTCATTTATTGACAATGAATTCTACTAAAGTTATAGTTTGTAGTTCATTTACATTTATTTTGCCTTTGGAAAGGAATCTGTCAAGGTGCTCATTCTCCCAACTGGAGACCCCTTGATGAGGTGGAGGGCTTAGGTACCTGCTGCAGGGATTTAATGCATTATTATAGCTTCTATCTCTGTAGTGTGTTCAACTGAGCGTTGGGACTTTTATCCCTTTCTTTCCGCTCACTATAAGATTTCTTCCTTCATTCTTCCTTTATCATTAACAACCTATGTGAACCCCTGTATAAGAATGTGTGTCTGCTTTTCTTTTGAGTCATAAGCATGGAAATTTCCACTTTCATTAAAATTCACTGTTTAGGTGAATGGGAGAAGGAATAATTTTGTGAGGGGGTTTGCATTCGAAGCCATCTGAAAATGGTTTGGACCTCTTTGGTGGAACTGTTTTTAAAGGTTGGCTCACAGAATCCAGGGGGAGGTGATCCTTGGTGTAAGACTTGGTTTTTGGCTGGAAACCCATCATTATGGATAAAGGGAGGATGATTCCATGTACAGGCAGTCCCTGGTTATCAGCGGGCTCGGTTATCTGCGATCCGGTTTTATGGCGCTTGTTTAGTGATGAAAATTAGCAATTTTCAGCTCTGAAAATCGCCAGTTTCTGCTTATTGGTGCCGATGAAAACCGTCTCTGGTTATTGGCACGGGTTCCGTTCCCGACAGCGTACTATAACCGAAAATTGGTGATAATAGTGCTGATCCTTGGTTATTGGCGCTGATATCCGGTTATCAGAGCCGATAACTGGGGTCAGCACTGCCGATAAGTGGGGACCAGCACTGATAACCGGGGATAAGCACTAATACTGGGGATCGGCGCTGATAACTGGAGATCGGCGTTGAAACTCCTGTTATTATCGTCACTAGACAAGCGCCATAAAACCAGATCGTTGATAACTGAGGCTGCCAATAACTGGGGACTGCCTGTAATTGGGTCTTGGCGCTGATACATACCTAACAGAGGTGCCAATCTCCAGTTATCGGCGCCGATAAGCACCAAAAATTGCCAATTTTCGGTTATCGGTGAGTTTCACTTATCGTCACGCTGTCAGAACGAAACCCCCGCCGATAACCGGAGACTGCCTGTACTGCATGGTCTTATTCCAAACATGCGGGTGTAGCTTACACGTGCCCCTATCTGTTTTGGTTGCTGTCCCATATGGTTAGGGTGTGAAGCAGAGTATTGGAAAGTCAGGCTCTCAATGTGCCAGTGGTGGAGAATGTAAAATTCCTTGGGCTTATATGGTACTTTTTTGATATTGTCAAACAGTTAATGCTCCATGTTGCAGGGGCTACAACTCTGCTTTTTTATGCTTTTTATTTTTTTTCTGATTGTTCATAATGTTTTTTTTTATTTATTTTATGTTTTATCTTTTGGTGCTGATGACCTTGCAGTTATGACGCCTAAAAAATTTTAATCAGTTAACCCCCCTTTTTCTAATGAATAAAATCATAACCCCTCCTCCCGTGGATCTGCTTATTCGCCCTCAGCACTGTTGACAACTAATTTGTCTTTGAGTAATGACAACCCCTGCACTTTTAAGGCTTCCCCTTCTGACTCCCCCTCCTCCAGTATTAAAATATTGTACCCTTTCATCCCTCATTCCCCCAAAAGTAATGGGAGAAGAAAGGTTGTAGTGCAAAATCCTATTATCTTTGAAAGGCGTATTGATGATAGTTTTGAAAGATGAAAATTAAAGGCAATGATGTTTACATCTTTGATGTAAGAATATTGTTAAGTGCTGTGGCAACAAAATTCTAATACAAGCAGAATCCTGAGAAGAGAGTGATAAACTGAAGAATGTGACTTTTATAGATGGTGCTGATTTTAAGGTTAAACCTCATTTCACAGGGCATCATTTGTGCCCATCAGCTCATGTACTATACCACTGAAAAGTTACAAGAAGAGCTGAGAGTAGAAGGTGTAGTAAAGGTTGAAAGAATGAAAAAGAAAGTTAATGGTATCCCAACTCTCATACCTGGACTTCTTTTAATGTTTGCTATGGTGAATCTTCCCAAAGTTGTCAATGCTGCCTGGTACTCATTTAGATGGAGGAAATATATCTCTAGACCAAGGAGATATTTTTACAGGCAAGAATTTGACCATGTTTAAGCATCCTGTAGACACAAAGCACAAAGGATTGAACCACTATGTGTTAATTGTGGTGATGCTGAGCATGGGCCTTGTACAAAAGAGCCTGTCTTTATTCGTCAAATAAGTGTGATGTTTTTATTATGGAGCAAGAGATTCAGTCTGTACGTGTTTTAGACCGGGTAGTCTTTGCTGAAGCAAGATCACGAGTGATAGAAAAATATATTAGACCTGGCGTTGTAGGAGCTTTTAATAGTTACAATTAGGTCAGGATGTTGGAACAAATGTGAAGGATCCTTTTCAAGTGTTGTGGCTAGCTGTACTCAGTTTAGGAAATCACAGAAAATAAAGAACCATGTAAATTTATTCCATAACATCCTGAAAATATCCCATGTCCAGGAGAATACATAAGTTATCGGACTATGTTTGATCCTGAGATAGGTACTCATGGGGGATGTCTTATCTGTGTTAGACATGATATCCCTCAAATTCCTGTGAGCTTAGATACACCTTTACAAGGAGTAGCTGTCCAAATAGCTTTGCATAGAAGGTAAACTGTGTGCTCTCTGTATCTGTTACCTAATGAGTGTGTATCCTATGAAGATATAGTGGAATTGATCAGGTAACTTCCTAAACCATTTCTTTTTGTGGGGGACTTGGATAGTAGGCACCCTTTGTGGGCTGACATCTTAGCAAGTTCCAAAGGCAGTTTGATAGTTTGTTATTGAGAATGAAGATATTGCATTACTCAACACTGATGACACTACTCACTATTACCAACATGCTGGAACCATGTCCTGCATAGATTTATCTATTCATAACTATTTCTGACTTTTTATAGACTTCGACTGGAGTATATCAGAAAATTGGCATAATAGTTACCATTCGCCAATTATCATAAACACTAATGATGTCCTACCCATACAGAGACCACCATAGTGAAGCTTAGAAAAGGCAGGTTGGTCAAAGTTCAAGGATCTTAGTGAGACAGAGGGAGATGCTGATGAGTTTAGTAGTGTGGATGGTGCCACTGACTTACTTTGTGGCACCCTCCACAATGCTGGAACTGGTTCAGTTCCTCTGTCTACAGGACAATTCAGCCAGTGGCCAGTTCCTTGGTGGTCAGAGGAACTAAGAATATTACATCAGGCTACAAGAAGGGCACTGACCTGATGTCATAGAAGAGGGACTGAGGAGAACTTGATATTTTATAAGAAGTACAGAGCACAGTTTCGTTGAGCAATTGAAAGCTGTTCATCAACAATTGTGGTCTGCCTTTGTGTTGAGCTTTAATAGCAGAACTCCATATTTTGTCGTGTGGAAAAAGTTGAGAAAAGTCAAGGGCAAGTTTTCTCTAGCCAAACCCAGTTTTAAAAGTTAATGGACAGTATGTGACTGATTCATCTGAAATTAATAATGCTTTCCCTGAACATTTTGCCAGTGTATCCAAAAAAATGTGAAAACTCTTCAGGTTATCAGTATATATAAAGACAGGAACAAAGTATTTTAAACTTTGAGAGTGATAAGAATGAATCCTATAATCTTCCCTATACTGAAAGGGAATTTGATGCAGCCCTTAGGACATGCAATGATTAAGCTTTTGTATTATGAATTGCGATCATAGCGATCAATGTTTTGGTTTGGAAATTGATTAAGCGGTAAGTTTATTTCGCCATACTGGCAGTCCTCGGTTATCAGCAGGTTCCGTTCTGGGGGTGTGATGATAACTGAAAATCGCCACTAACCGAAAATCAGCGATTTCCGGCGCTTTTTCGGTGATTTTCGGGCTTATCGGCGCCAAAAAGTGCCGATTTTCGGTTATCGGCGCCTCTGTTAGGTATGTATTGGCACCAATACCGAATTATTGGTGCTGATAAGCGGAAATCAGCAATTTTCTGCGCCGAAAATTGCCGATTTTCGTCGCTAGACAAGCGCCATAAAACCGGGTCGCCATTAACCGAGCCCACTGTTAACCAGGGACTGCCTGTATTTAACTCAGTTCAGAGTGCCTTTCTTGCTTCTGGTTACCGTAAATGAATCTCTAGATCCTTTATTTATATGGGGCAAGGTTATTTTTCGTTATACAGTGTTTTTAAGTCAAAATATAACTAAAATTCGTCTCGTTGTGAAATTAATTTAGCTATTTTTTTCGTTAATAGATGACGTTGGTTGTTTGGGGGGAGTATGTCTTTTGTAAAATAAATCAAGAATCTGTTTTTGTACTTTCACTTGATTTCATCATAATACGAGCTTTCCATATTTATCTTTTATCGGCGTAAAAATAGCAGTAATGTGTTCTTTCATGCCCAGTAGTTTTGATTAAAATACTTCCTCTCCAATTTTAACTACGGTCGAGTTTCATCCATGTTGCCGATGCACGATAATTTATAGTCATTAGCAGCTTGAACATTGTTTGCTCAGCTTCAGCTACAATTTTCAGCTTAAATTTAACAGTATATTTCCTTGCCAATCTTTTATCCATACCAAATAAGGGTATAATGTAAAAATATATCAGTCCTATTCTACTTAACGTCGTTTGTACCGTAACTGTGGTAATTGTTTATTACCGTACAATTGTTGAAATACAAGCAAAACGGCTGTTGTTATCCGATTTGGTGATAAGCAAAACAACAGTTTCTCTTTCGGTTGTTTATGGCTGTACGCATTTATGCAAGCATATAACGTTACTAACAATACTTTTATCATTCTCTTGTACTGTTTTAACTAGAAGATGGGATAAAGAGATTGAGGAAAAGAAGTTGGTCTATTGTAATTTGGTCTCTCTCGCTGCCTGGTTGTACGCTGCTGCCTGTTGTACTGTATCGGTATTAATTGCTTACCCCATTGCAAAATCAAATTATTGTAAGGCGAATTATCATAACTTGAGCACTACCTGAGTATTTTAATAGTTTTATCACAAAAGGTGCATTTAGTCATGAAAATGAGATGAAAATACAGTAATTAGTGAATATTTCTCAGTGAAAAATACCGTAAATGGGCAAATTTTCAGTGAATAATGCGGATATATGTTCCATAGAGAAATCTGTGAAAGGTGAGCCCTCGAATTATGAGACTGCGAATACGGGGGTTTTACTCTATGATATTTCATGTAGATTTCGGTTATCGGTGCCTTTGTTAGGTATGTATTTGCGCCAATACCCAATTATCAGTGCCGATAAGCGGAAATCAGTGATTTTCAGCGCTGAAAATTGCCAATTTTTGTCGCTGGACAAGCACCGTAAAACCGGATCACCGATAACCGGGGACTGCCTGTACAGGGAATCTCGAACTACAGTATTTAAACATGCAGCAAGGCATAATCAAGAAATTTAATAATAAGATCCTTTAATCTTACTGTGTATGTAGAAAAATCGAAGAAACTGGAATTTTAAGGTCAAAACTAAAATAGAAAAATGTATTATAAATACAGTTTTTCATACACTCCCCGCAAAAAACAGTAAATTATTGAATAATTTAATCATAAATACAAAGTATTTCAGTACTTGAGCCATAATGATAAAATACCCTCAAGTTAATAACCATCACCAAACATTTACAACATCAACCACTCGGAACCCAAGAGTTTCCTATTCTTCTCCTTACATATTTCAGCAGCAATTCGTGGTTTATGTGCGCTTCTAGTTTGGCCCTGCAAATTATCATCAGTAGGCTTCTTATCAACACTGTCCTCCTTTATTTGGCTCTCAGGTCTTAAAAGAAATGTAAGGTTAGAAGCGTGTCTCTTGGTAATGTCTCTTGTCTTACCCTTTAATACAACAGCACCAGTAATTTCTCCAATATCATTGCCAGTTACTTCCTATATGAAACCCATAGGATACTGGCTAGGTTTTCTATAGGGTTCTTTTATTAGCACAATACCATTCTTCTGTAAAGAAATACTGTATGTTTAACAGGAAGGTATCTGTTCTTTTTATCAACAGCTTGCTGAGTTAATGTATCCAGGAACTCTGAATGATACAGATCCACAGGTTATTCCTAACTTTTCTCAAATGAGAATAGCTGTCTTTGCTTGTCATGTTAGGAGTATAGTTAGGATCTGCTTCAGCCTCTGGTATCCTCTGCAAATTGGGAATTTGGTCAGATCCCTGAATCAAGTTCTCTGGTGTAATAAGCTGAGGAGATGATTCATCTAAATTTTCCCCATGCAAAGCCTCTTTGAAAGCAATAGGCCTTCTATTGACTAAATATACAGTCTGAGCCATCAAAAATTCAAAGTCCCTTACCTTTAATACATTATTCTTTATCGAATCATAGATAAGCTTCATGGTCAGCTTGACAGAAGTCTCCACCATCGATCCAAGTTGACTTTGGCCTTTGAAAAAATGCTCAAACTGAACCGGTTTGACTCCATTTTCCTCCAAATACAGCTTGACCTTGGGATCCCTTGAAAAGTTCATGACTGTGTTTGCTCCAGCAAATAATTGAGTACCCATGTCAAACGTGCACAACTCTGGCAAACCAAACTCAAAGCAATGTAACTGGAAGGCTCTTAGGAACTCCTTTATAGACAAGTCAAAGCAAAGTTTTAAATTAATTGCACTACTCCAGTTACAAGAAATACATAATAACCAGACCTTAACCTTATGATTGTTCATATGTTCAAAATATGGACCCATATAATCCATGAAAATGTATCTGAAAGGAATTTCTGGTGCATTAATTATGAATTCCCTCTAAGAGTTTTGGTTAAGTTTGATTGCCCTCTCATTAAAATGTTGACATACAACACAAGACTTCAGCAACTTTTTAACTTTGACACCCAAAACAGTTTATGCATCTCTGACAAGACAGAATATACACCTGCATGAGCAAACCGTTCATGGAAATTTCTGATAATCAACTATCCGTAGACAACAAAATAGGAAACCTATACCTCCCTTCATCTTTTGGTTTTGACAGCTAGTAAGCTTAACAGTCCTTCTCTATCAACATAAATATTAAGTTGTCCAACTATTCGTGGCATGTCCTTGATTAAACATTGACTAGAATTAAAATATTCAAGTACTTCAGGAAAACAACATCCCTGTTCCTTGGACAGCAACAATTGACTGGCATCTGCAAAAAAATTATGGTCGCTACTGAAAACCTCTAAATGGTTAAATTTGTTAAGATCCTTAGTCTTCACTTTAATTTTCAGCCTATTGACAAACAATAAAACATTGCGGTAGGTCAAAATTAGACTATGAAAGCTAGAAACTCTTGAAGTCATCTGCAGATGTTCAGTTTCTATATCCTTACTACTAATGTAGGCACCCAAATTGATTACAGGTATTGGAATATCCATTTTAGGATCTGGCACCACAAACTCCAAAGTATCCTTATTACATTCCATTCTTGGACTATTTACAAGGTCTGGACCTGTAAAGTACTTAGTTTTCATTAGTTGCTTACAAGAGAGACTACGTGTAATAGTTTTCATTAATTGCTTACAAGAGAGACTACGTGTAATAGTTTTCATTAGTTGCTTACAAGAGAGACTACGTGTAATACAGTCCCCTGGATTTTCTTCTGCAGATACAAAGGAAAATAGAACTGGGTGCTTTGAGCACAGCTCACTAATCTCATATACTGTAACCTATTCTTCACAAACACAGAAGATTTCTGTAGTTTATCAAACTTGCGAGTGTAAGAATATATCCCAGATGAAGCTGCAAGGCCATCTGAATAAGTCCTAAATTCATGAATTTTAATTGGCTTTATGCATATGGGGCCTGATAATTCTTGATATAAATCTAAGAGACATTCAACTGCTAAGGCAATACTTTGTAGTTCAAGGGAAGGCATACTTTTAGATTCAAGATTTTTTCCTACCATATGATTTTTGCTAAAAGCAAAACTTAGCTTACCTGTGGAAATGTTATATATATATATATATATATATATATATATATATATATATATATATATATATATATATATATATATATATACAGGCAGTCCCAGTTTACAACGGGGTTCTGTTTTTACGCCACGTCATAAACCGAAAATCGTCATAAACCGAAAAATTGTTGAATATCGTAAAAAATCCTAAGAAAATCTTACTTTTAATGCTTTGGGTGTATTGAAAACAATGTAAACTACATTTTTATTGAGTTTTTCATAAAAAAACTCAAAATTTTTATTATTCTACTGTTTTGGAGCCATATTTCTTCCGTTGGATCGGCGTACGACGCGTCGTAATCCCGGAACATGCGTCGTAAACTGGGAAATAATTTCAGGTGAATATATGTGAAAAGCGTCGTAACCTCGGAACGTCGTAAGCCAGACCCGTCATAAACCGGGGACTGCCTGTATATATATAACTACTCCAAATAAACATTTGCCACTGTCAGAAAATGCTAGCAGCTTGGAGGAGTCATTCTTGCTTCCAGCAAACCTAGGAACTTCAATGACAGGAGCAGCGTTTGCTTGTTTAGCAATATTTGCCATTCTGTTGAATGTTCTTTATCCAGTGCTTGATCCCAGTTTAAGTGTAGATCAGATTGTAATTTGTGTAGGAAAAGCCTGCTTCTATTAAGTAAAGGGCCATTAAATTATAAAGATCATATTGAGAAACAATAGTACATAAAACCTCTCTCTTGTTATTTGCCTTAGTGTCAAGATTAATGGGCTTGGTGGATAAACAATCCTTTTCTTGATCCCACACTAAACCAAACAACTTTACTCTTTATCAGTCTTAACTTCATTCTCTGAATCTATGATTTCCTGCAAATTAGAATAATTTGTGATGAACTGTAGTAGCTTAAATTGGTAGGGTTCAAAAATACCTTTAACCTGTTCATAAGTCCATTTAAGTTCAGCAAAAGAATCAAAAGCAGTGGCACAGTTGTCCATATAACACAGTTGTCCATATAACACGACTCATACATCAGTTTTTCAAGTTCAATTAGAGACTCACTTTCACCATCAATATCTTATACAAAGCTAACATCAGAAGTGCTGGACTACATCTTAACCCAAAACTCAGCCTAACATTCTTAAATGCTACAATAGTAAAGACTTTCTTCTCTACACCACGGAACCATAAACAAAGTAACCTGTTAACTGTCCACATCATTTAAAGCTAAATTATTAAAGGCCGAAACATAGCAGATTAAATCCAAACCTCAGATGCAATATGGCTGACACAATCTTTTGATTCAAGGTAGGTCCTGGAAAAAATGGCTTATGGCATTGATTAATGACTAATGGTTACCTCCAACTATCCTAATCTTTTGGCAAAAGATTAGAAAGGTACACCACCCGACATTTAGTTGTTTCATCATCACAAAAAGGTTCAATCTGAACACACCCATGTGGGGAAGGAAACTGTGACTTGGGTGTTCCTCTAGGAACTGGGGAAGATTGCCAGTTCTCAGAGTTATTCCACTCTTTAACTGGTCTTTTAAACACCTTGTCCATAAGGAATAATTTATTTTCATCTTTTTGAAGTTTCTTCAAATTAGATTTCAACACCATTAAAGCTAATTCATAATTTGTACCCAATAAACGAGCCACCTTAAAATTCCACAAAAGAGGGACTACAATCCTACCAGCACTATCTCATACCATATTGTCATGGGCATACTTAACTAGCTAGTTATTAAGCTCTGAATCTTCAGCTTCTGGGCCTCCATTACTCATGTTCATATACCTGGAACAATTCTCCTTCAAAACATGGTTTAACACTTTTTCAAGCTTGGATTCTATAAGGTTTCCCTTCTTGTCCAACATGGAAAATTCTGTAGGGAGTAAACTCTCTTCAATGGTAAGGTCAGAAAAAAGACAACTTTTAACATTCATATCAATATTAAACTCAAGAACTGTAGTCAGATTACTACTACTGTACATCTATTTTTATGTGGCAAATAAGGGAGATCTTGAAGAAGTTGGTCTGTATTACCCTGCAATAATATCAAGACCCAATAATGAATCAAAAATGCATACAAATAGAAATAACGGAACAGAAAAGTAAATCTCAAGAAGAAATTACTGCTTTAGAAATAAAAATTAAAACGGTAAGGAATAAAGAACCAGGTACAAATTGGATGGATATTTTATCCAATTCATTTGAAATATTAATGCAAATAGGAACACAGGAGGGTGCTGCTACAGAAGTAACAGAAGACGGTCGTGAAGGAGTGGAAATTAAAGATTAAAAAAAGGCCTTTGGAGAGAACACCACGCAAAACAAAAAAACCAACAATAATTAGAGCAACATCGGTTAAACCAAAGACAAAGGACATGAAGAAGGAACAAAAACAAACTAAGAATATACCTTTATCTCCTAAAATAATAGTAAAACCTATGGATACAGATATCCAAAACACTGAAATAAAAGATAACAATGATTATGTCAAGGGTGAAGAGATTACTCCATCTCCAGTAATTGGTACAAGAGCAAATGAAAAAAGAAATATATATGATAATATTTGTGGATGTAACAATTGTTTCATTGAATTATGCAATAGCAACAAAAACGTAACAAAAGATGGTTTAACGAACATTATAAGAAATTTTATGAAATATAGAAAAAAAGAAACCACGTATTTGAGTAACCATGAAAAAGGGTACATGTGCATTGAGCACTTAGTATATTACAGTACAAAGAAAAACAAGTGAATGTCATGAGTAAATTATTAGAAAAAATCCAGATTGATAATACAATAAAAGAGAGTAAAACTCAGCTGCAATAAAAAAATATTTTCAGTAGTCATATTATACAACGGAGCATAAATGGTCTACAGACCAGATTACACCTAGGAGAAGTGCGATGGTTATTAAAAGAATATGAACCAATGATATTATGTTTACAACATGTCAATGAAACTGTGTCAACAATAGGTCAGTATACTTTAGCATCAATATCACAAGAGGAAGAAAGAAATTTAGGTACTGCTATTTATGTACATAACAAAGTATGTTATGACAAAGTACCTGTAAACTTTACTGACCTGCAAACATCAAGTATTAGAATACAAATAAAAAATGCTAATTATGTAATTCATAATTTATGCAATCAACCTAATAAAAATTATGACTTTGACAAACTCAAAGAATTACTTAATAATGCCAAGGAACCTACATTAAAAGTAGGTGATTTTAATGCCCACAACCCGATGTGGGACTGTAATTGTACAGACTCAAATAGAGCAGGAAGTAAAATAGAAGAATTCATAGATTCATATGACATGTGCTGTGTAAATGATAACGAAATCAGCGCATATTTTGCCAAAACTCTTGGGAAATTTTCCTCAATCGACTTAACTCTATGTACAACAAAGAAATTTTCCTCAATCGACTTAACTCTACATACAACAAACATAGTAGACAGGTTGGATTGGAATATAGTTGATGACTTGCATACAAGTGATCATTTCCCAATATTAATTTCATTATTACAAAATAATCCCACCAAACATGTCCCTCAATATAACATTTATAAAGCAGATTGGGAGCAATATGAATTCCACACCAGGAGTATCCCACCATTTCAATATTTAAAAGACCATAATGAAACTAATAAATTTCTTGTTGATTTCATTACAAATGCTGCAGATAAAGCAATACCAAAATCTAAATCTCATCCAACAAAACACAAAGCCCCACGGTGGTCTGAAAACTTAACAGAATTAATAAAAATAAACACCCAGTTGGAGGATAGTTAGATAATTTGAATAGAAAATTCAGTAACATAAACAAAACATTACTGATATTAGACAGAACTTTACAAAAACTGACTATATTATCATTAGAAATTGAATCATTAAAACCTCTATGTAACAAAATGTCTGAAAAATTTAAAAGAAAGTAATTCAAGAAAGAAACATTTCATGGAGGAAATATGTATCAGATCTCTTTAATAATACTCCCTTGCAAAAAATATTGGAAAAATTCAGGAAAATAAATGGCACCCATGTTAAACCATAATAAAAGATGGGAAAAGAATACTTGATCATAAAGAAATAAGTAATGTAATAGGAGAAAAATTCACAAACGTAATTAGTGACAAAAATTTGGATGAGCATTTCTGAACAAAGAAAAATAGTATAGAATTAATAACAGTAAATTTTGAAACATAATAGAAAATTTAATATGGAAGAGTTAGAATTTGCTCTGCTGAACAGCAATAAATCTGCCCCTGGAGGTAACAGTATTTGTTTTGAATTGATCTGCCATTTAGCACCTTTGGCAAAAACATACTTATTAGAGTTTTATAACCACTTATGGCTTTGAAATTTATTTCCTAATGAATGGCGTAAAGCTATAATTATTCCTATCGCCAAACCAGGAAAAGATCCCAGTAATGTAAATAATTACAGACCAATTTCTTTAACTAGTTGTTTATGCAGATTACTAGAGAAAATGGTAAATGCTTGACTAACATGGCACATTCGAGAAAATAAAATTTTAATTCCCACTCAATTTGGGTCACAATGTAATAGATCTACACTGGATTCTCTGTCTAACTTGGAAGACCACATATGAAGAGGATTTGAATGTAAACAAGTTGCTATAACTGTCTTTTTTGACGTTGTAAAGGCATATGATACTACATGGAGATATGCAATATTAAAAATGTTACATAAAAACAGCATCCATGGACATTTACCTAGGTTTATCCAAAACTTTCTGACAATTTGCACTTTTCAAGTGAGAATTGATGATGTATTGTTAAGTATATTTGCACTTGAAAATGGTGTTCCACAAGGAAGCGTCCTTAGTGGCACACTGTTTACTTTAGCAATAAATTATATAGTAATAATCTACCTATTGGAATTAAAAGTAACTTGTATATGGATGATTTTGCCATATATTGTTCAGCATCTCGCATAAAACATGTAGAGCGAATCAATAATAAAACTATAATAAAAATATATGAATGGGCCTCATCTGTAGTCTTCAAATTTTCCATACAAAAAACTAAAGCAGTAATGTTTTATAGAAATAAAAAGTGGAGAAAAGATGAAGAAATGGATTTAAAAATCAGAAATCATTCCATACCAATTGGCCAAACAGGAAAATTTTTGGGATTAGTATTTGATACTCACTTGAACTGGAAAGCCCACATAACATACATGAAATCAAAATGTAAAAGAGCATTAAACCTAATTAAAAAACTGTCGAACACTACTTGGGGAGCCGATAGACATACCCTTTCTGTACTGTATAAAGCAACAGTGCTCTCTATCATTGATTATGGAAGTGAAATATATGGCTTGGCATTAGACGCAACGCTAAAAATGTTAGACCCAGTTCGTAATGAAGGCCTTAAAATACAGTATGTTCAGGAGCTTTTCGATCGTCACCAACACCTTCTTTACAAGTTGAATGTGGTGAACTACCTCTGTCTCTCCATAGAGAGGTAGTAACAATGAAGAATGCTCTGAGAATTCAGACAAATGATTCTCCAACCAGAAAATTATTTAGATTAAGAGATGTGTTTATAAACAGTCTTCCACCTCCTTTCCCAATTAGAGCTAGAAGATTGTTTTAGTCGCTAAATATAAATATACAATTACCTTTAGTATTAAAATTACCTCCTCCTTGGACATTGAATAAGATGAGAATTTGTACACACTTGAAATATTTATCAAAAAGTCATTCATATACTCCAGAATACGATAGACAGCATTCAGTAGAACATATAATCCGAAAAGGTCCACATTACCCAATATACACTGACGGATCTAAGTCACAATATGGAGTGGGATATGCTGCAGTATCCCCAGACAAAACGTATCAGTTCTCTCTACCAGATAACGCCTCAGTATTTACAGCTGCGTCGTGTCCAATAGTATCAGCCATAAAAATAATTAGAGAAGCCTCATTTAATAATTTTGTGATTTATAGTGACTCCAGAAGCACTATAGAAGCCATTCAAAGCTATAATCAAAAAAACAATATTGTACAACATATAAAGTTTTCACTCCAGAAATTGGATAATAAGGGAAAAATGTTGAATATGTTGGATCCCTGCCCATGTAGGGATTAAGGGAAATGAAGAGGCTGATAAAGCAGCTAAAGAAGTGGTCCACATGACAAGAGCAAATGTAGACATCCCTATTAGTGACTATACAAGATATATACAAACAGTCATTGTAATTAAATGGCAAAAAATATGGAATGAAGAACCTGAAAATAATAAATTAAAACAGAAAAAACCCAGTTTTGGAAAATGGAGTTCTTCATATCAGAAAGAGAGACACACACAAGTAATTCTGACACGTCTTCGAATAGGCCATACTTGTTTGACACATGGACACTTAATGAACAGTCCACATGGCCCTCCTCCCAAATGCCCAGATTGCAATGTGTTGATAACATTTAATCATGTACTGTGTGAATGTCCAAAATATAACTTGCAACAATTATCAAATTCTGGAACTAGACCAATAAAAGAAATTTTGTCGGAATCTTCATTTTCAGTAGTACCTATTTTAATGTTCATGAGAAGCTGAGAGTTAATTGATGAAATATAAAAAATCACTCAATCAGTATAATGAATTTTAGAAAAAGTAAATATTAGGATATTACTTAATTTATTTTGAATTTTAATATACCTTTTTAGTGAGTATATATGGAAACGTGAGTATAAATGTATTTATTGTGTGAGTGTGTTCCAGTATGAAAGCGTATTCCTTTTTACAGCTTTTAATTTCATTTTCATTTTCGTTCATTCATCATTAACGAGCGACCTATGTGGTCCCAGTGCTAGGCTTCTAGCCTAGACTTGTCATTTCATCCTAATCCTTCGGGTCAGTCCTCTGAGAGCTGATAGTCAGCTCAGTGGTCTGGTTAAACCTTTTTAATAATAATAATTGAGGTGAGCAGTTGCATGACTTTCACCCTAGAATGAAATCAACACCATCAGTTAAGTCATCATGACATGAAAGGTTCTTATCAGCTAATACATAACCTCTATCCTTGAATCCTTTTACAGCTTTAGCCAACTGAGGAAGCTTCAGTGCAATACTTATGCTTGGAATGCATAAAGCCCTAACTACTGTACTTGAACAGCACCATCAATTTCAACATTAGCTTCCACCAACCTGGTTAAATATTTGTGGGAAGAATTTATGCCATTTAAAGTTAGTGATACGTTATCAGTGATACGTTATCCATGATAGCCTAAAGTTTCAGCCACAGTACCGGAAATAAAATTAGATTGACAGGCACTGTCTTTAAGGCTTGTAATTAGCAGTTTACCCTCAGTATTGTAGGTAAATCTGGGTAAAACTGACTCCACATCAGAGTCTACCTGGAAAGCTTCTGTTACATTAACAGCACAACAGTTGGTTTTGCTAACCAGATTTTTCTTTCATTTTAGGTATACTCTTCTCAGAATTAGAACTAGACACAAAAATGTAAAATGCCAGCCTCCACAATGTTTAAGTGACTATTAACTCAATACCTACAAGCATTACTCTCATAATTCAAATTTGAACATTTAATGCAGCTTGTAGGCTTTCAAGTTTATCAATCTTAGAACTGGGTGAACAGTATTTTGTACACTTAGAAATTGGATGATTTGCTTCAGTGCCATCAAGTTTAGTGCAAATGCTGCAAGGCATGAAGGTTTTTGACCTACCTGTTTCAGGTTTTATATTAATGGCCATAGCAGAGGCGACATTATCAGCAGACATTGGATTAGCTTCCTTTAGGGCAGCATTCTTGTAATTAGGCTTTCCCTGCCTTTGGCCTGCCAATTATTGCTCAGTAGCATCAAAAGAATTGTTTAGGATTTCACTCAGTTTTGGTTTATGATTATTAGTAATTTGGATCAAGTGATTCCTAAAGGATATATTCATCCCTTCCCAAATGAAATACTGAAGCATTGTGTCAATATCAATCTGTAGCTTTCACACTCTTTCAACAATTAAATGGATTCTGGAAATGAAATCATATGGGTCAGCACTATTATTAAGCCTAAGTTCCGATAATTGTTTCAGAACATGTAATTTCTGAGTATCACTTGATACAAAAGCTTTAATTAACAGGTCCTTGGAAAAAGAATAACTTTGCTTATCCACTTCTAAAGAGTACTAAAATAAGTGCTCTACCAGTAATCTGCTGTTTTAACAAAAGTGGTTGTCAGATTCCGGGTAGTTAAATTTACTAATACAGGCAATCCCTGGTTATCAGCGGGGTTCTGTTTCTGAGGGTGTGATGATAACCGAAAAATCGCCGTTAACCGAAAATTGGCTTTTTCGGCGATTTTTGGGGGTATAGAGGGATGAATAAATTTGTTTGTATTTAGCATTTCCCAACGTTTTGTGTGTGTGAGAGAGAGAGAGAGAGAGAGAGAGAGAGAGAGAGAGAGAGAGAGAGAGAGATTTAAAGAAGTGTAATTGTCGATGCTTCTTATTTGTGAGTGGTTCAAAATTTATTTGGAGTTCGATTCTGCGCTGTCTGTCTGTCGGGAGTTTTTCGGTTTTGGGGAAGTCTTGGGCAGTTGAGGTCAAACCTTGAAAGTGGACGGGGAGTTCGTCTGGTATTTTTTTGTATTAACATTAATGGTTCATGTGTCTCTTCTTTTTTTTCGTTCGTTGTTGGTGGAGGGTCGGTTTTAAGTTTTGTTTTGTGGTTTTTGTGTGCTGTGATTGGCGACCTTGGACCTTTATCCATCTCCAGCAACCAAAGATCAGGGTGAGTGATGTGTGTTTTGTTTGTGGGTTTGAATTCCGCCACATAATATTTGGCGCCCAACGTGGGGCTGTTGTATAATTGTTGTTAGGATTGTTTGTGGTGGGTAGTGTGAGAGAAATACGAGCGCATCATAACCAATTGCGGAGATGGAAGGATGTACTGGAATATGTGAGAGAGAATGGGGTGTATAAATGGTTGAAATCGAATGTGGGTGAACCAAGTGCATGAGAGCTTGTGTATGGAGGATCAGCAATTTGTTTTGATATAGTATGGTAGGAAACGTAAGAAAGGGAAGAACGTAAGTGAACGGAGTGATCGTAAGTTGTGTGATAGGGTGTGAGTGCAAAGTGAAAATGAGTGATAAAGCGTGTAATACGGATGAATGGGATGGTATGAATAGAACACATTATAGCATATTCGGGTTTGATATAACTGAGTTGACTGAACGTGGTGGGGTGAGTGAACGGATGGAGATGAGCGAAAGTGTAAGAGGAAGAGCGCTAGCAGTAATATACGAGTGATTGAAAGCATGAATGAATCGTTGCAAGAATTGGAAAGGTCAATGAGCGAATGGGATGGGTTAGTTGAAGAATTGGGGAGGTATTTGGGAACGAGTTAGAGGGTATAGATGAGATTGTGGATGAAATTGAGAGTGGTAATAGTGAAGAAGATAGCGTGAATCTGAGAGAGAATGGAGGAGAAGATGTGAATTTGAATGTTGCTAGAAGAGAGAATGATTCTGAGAGAATGATTGCGTGCCCATGAACTTTCTAGAGGACCTGCTAGTGAGCATCCGTGGGTGTTCCCTGTAAGGCGATTTGAATGCAGTGTGAAAGGTGTTGGTTGGGAAATGCTAAAAAGGGGGAGAATTATAGAGGATGAATAAATTTGTTTGTATTTAGCATTTCCCAACGTTTTGTGTGAAGAGAGAGAGAGAGAGAGAGAGAGAGCGAAAAAGTAATTGTCGTTTTGAGTGGTTCAGTTGTTGGAGTTCCTTCATTTCTGCACTGTCTGTCTGTCGGGAGTTTTTCGGTTTTGGGAAGTCTTGGGCTTTTACTCTAAGTGACAAAGAAAACGGCATCCCATGAATTAGGGTAACATTAGTATACGTGCATTAATGGCACCTTTAATAAATGCGATATTATGACACTGTGCAGTACTCAATTTTTATGTCAACCATTTACTGTATTCCTTTTTAAGGGTAATAAGCTAAATTTCAAATAAAATTACACTAACTTTAGTTCATTTAAAAGTTAGCTTAATACTTTGGGAGCATGATTAGGGTCATATTTAGTACTTAAACTCTGGAAATAAACATTTATTAGCATTTTTAAAGACCATGCCAAACTTACTCTCTTCTATTCACCTTGTTGAGGAACTTCTCCTGAACCTAACCTCCTACTAATTTCGAGGTATGACTGTACAGTACTGTAGAGTACACTACACTACAGTACATCCTGTACTGTACTTCTGTAGATTAAAAATACATTTTGTTATACACAGTATTACCATGTAGTGTATGTACAGTATACTAAGTGAAAAAAAGTGAATACTGTACAGTACAGTATTGCCTTACTTGTTCTTTTGAAATTGTCATGCTTCATAACCCCTGTACAGTATATACTGTACTACTGTACAGCCCTGCATGAAACTAGAAAGGAAAGTTATTTTATAAAACAATATAAAATGTATAAAAATGAAAAAAGTGAAGAATTCCTTACCTAGTGTGGCAGAATTTCAAAACACAAAAAAACAGTACACAACACTCACCCTGGTCCTCGGTTGCTGGAAGATGGAGTAAGGCGTCCACGGTCGCCAACACAGCACACAAAACCACACAAACCAAACCAAAACAGAAAAACACACTTTACTCACTGAACATACAGCAACAAGAACAGCACACTAACAAGGGAAAACAACAACTTTGCATCAGCACACAAAAAAACTGTCCAAAACCAAACGACAGACCAGCACTAGCTCTGACTCAAGACTCACTCTAAAAACCGAAAAATCCTCACATATATTCCACAGACAGACAGCGCCACGCCTAAACAAACTAACGACCTCATCCCTCTTCCAACAACCGAAGCACTCACTAACGACAATTACACACACACACACACACACTCTCTCTCTCTCTCTCTCTCTCTCTCTCTCTCTCTCTCTCTCTCTCTCTCTCTCTCTCTCTCTCTCTCTCTCTCTCTCACAAAACGTTGGGAAATGCTAAATAAAAACAAATTTATTCATCCCTCTATATTTCTCCCCCTTTTTAGCATTTCCCAACCAACACCTTTCACACCTCTTTCAAATCGCCTCACGCAACACCCATGGATGCTCACTAGCAGGTCCTCTAGATCGCGTTGGATGGGCACGCAATCATTCTCTCAGACTCGCTCTCTTTCCAGCAACATTCAGATTTACATTTTCTCCTCCATTCTCTCTCAGATTCACGCTATCTTCTTCACTATTACCACTCTCAATTTCATCCACAATCTCATCTATACCCTCTAACTCGTTCCCAAATACCTCCCCAATTCTTCAACTAACCCATCCCATTCGCTCATTGACCTTTCCAATTCTTGCAACGATTCATTCATGCTTTCAATCACTCGTCTCTATCACTGCTCACGCTCTCTTACTCTTACACTTTGCCACCTCCAACCGTTCACTTACCCCTACACGTTCAGTCAACTCAGTTATATCAAACCCGCATATGCTATAATGTTCTATTCATACCATCCCATTCATCCGTATTACACGCTTTATCACTCATTTTCACTTTGGCACTCACACCCCTATCACACAACTTACGACCATTCAGTTTACTTACGTTCTTCCCTTTCTTACGTTTCCTACCATACTCTATCAAAACAAATTGCTGATCCTCATGCAACAACCCCTCACGTACATGCATCACACGCACCGCTTGCATCCTGGAGGATCCACCCATTTGAACCCCCTTCACACTCAGTTTCCCAAATTCGCTGTCACAGTCACCCTCTTTCGTCTACATACACTTGATACATGCCCTTCCATTCCACATTCGACACACTTCGCTCTCGGTTCTGAACACATTCTCGCATAATGCCCATTCTTACCACAGTTGCCACATATTACATTCACTGGGTACCCCTACAACCATTAGCAATATGACCCACCTGTCCGCACCTGTAGCATTTAACCCCTATCTTTCAGTACACTCCCTTACCAAATGTCCCGGTTGCCCACACCAAACACGCTCCCAAAGCCCACCTACACTCATTCTTTGCATGTCCTTCCTTTCCACATCTAAAACACTTTGCTCGACTTCCACTCATCGACCTTCCCCTTTGTACACTATTATCCCTAACCGGTCCAACCCGTTGTTCCCTTTCACAAACCCACCATTCATCCTCACTGGCACCTCCACATTACTTGCTCTTACACTCCTATCTATTACACTATCAGCCATTCTCATTGGGCCCCTCAACACTGCATCCCTAAAGCTTCCAAACTCTGGTACTCTCTCATCTACCCCAGCCCTTACACTTACACTTCTGCTCTCTTTTATAACCCTGTCAAGCTCATAATCTTCTACAATTTCCAAGATTTCTCCCCAAGTCAACCTTTCATTCGTCCATCTTTTCTTCTCCTTCCGCTTCAAGTTCACAAATTCTCTAACTCCATCTGGCACTGTCCCTAACAACTTCCGTACTAACTCCTTACATTCATCTATCCCATCATCCCCAAACTTCTTCCTTGCCAACGTCTCCAGCCTACAAGCATATAGTGACAAGGTTTCCCCAGCTTTCATTCTTGCCTCATCAAATTCATTCTTCCTCTTATACTTAACACTCGCTTTCATACGCCTCGCTTGCTCAACTAGTCTAGCTTTCACCTTATCATATTCAACATCCCCCACACTCATAATAACCCTATACATATCAAGTAAAAACCCAGTCAAATATTCTCCTAATTCTCGTGCCCACACTCTCTTACTTTCCCCATACTTATCCTGACAAAACCTTTCATACTCCCTAAAGAAATCATGCACATCCCTACTTCCATACTCATTATACTTTTCACACCGGGTACCTCCCTCACATACATAGCCTTTCTCACTTCTTTCTCACTTTCACTCTCACTTCGCTACTTTGGCTCTGTCCTTTCATACCCTCTTCCGAATACAAAGAGTCCACTTCTGCACTTACATTCATCTTACTCATTACACTCTTCTTCCCCTCTTTTTATCCACTTTTATCCACTCACCTCCATCCACCTCACTATCACTACTGCCTTCACCCTCTCCCTTCTTTCCTGCCTTTCCCACTTTCTTACCCTTCTTACCAGTTTCCTTTCCCTTTCCCTTCTTCCCTTTTTCTTCCCCTGACTTATCCTTACTTTCCCTCTGTTCCTTCCCTTGCTTTTCATTCCCCTTTTCCTTACCCTGCCTCTCATTCCCTCGTTTCTTACTTCCTATTCCCATATCACTCATCACTCACGCTTCCATTCACTTCTTCCTCCTTTTCTTTCTCTCTTGCCCCTTCACACGTTCCAGAGAACCTGCCTCCAACAGCCCCTTCTCCAAAAACACCCTTGAACATACCTTTCATCATTTCTTCCACACTTTTCATCATTCCCTCCAACTTTTTATCCATCCTCTCTTCCATTCTCTCTTCTGACTCTTTCATCTCCCCTTTCATTTCTTCTTTTGCACTTCTTAGCATTCCCTCCACCTCCCCCAACTGACTCCTCAATCTGTCATTCTCACCCCTCAACCACGTATTCTCCTCTCTCAACCTTACCAGTTCCTCTTCCATCCTTCTCTTCAGTCACACTACCAGCCACCAATCTCACTTGCAGCTTCAATACCAGCTGCCCCACGTTGGGTGCCAAATATTATGTGGCGGAATTTCAAAACACAAAAAAACAGTACACAACACTCACCCTGGTCCTCGGTTGCTGGAAGATGGAGTAAGGCGTCCACGGTCGCCAACACAGCACACAAAACCACACAAACCAAACCAAAACAGAAAAACACACGACTCACGAACATACAACAACAAGAACAGCACACTAACAAGGGAAAACAACAACTTTGCATCAGCACACAAAAAAAACTGTCCAAAACCAAACGACAGACCAGCACTAGCTCTGACTCAAGACTCACTCTAAAACCGAAAAATAATCACATATATTCCACAGACAGACAGCGCCGTAAACAAACTAACGACCTCATCCCTCTTCCAACAACCGAAGCACTCACTAACGACAATTACACAAAACGTTGGGAAATGCTAAATAAAAACAAATTTATTCATCCCTCTATACTAGTTTCAGTGATTTTGAAAGATATACTGGTTGTGGGAGATGGAGATGTGCATTACGTGGTACAGTACTGTATGTAACACTTCTATAATGTACTGTACTGTATACAGTACAGTATAGTACTGTAGTTGCTGATGAATTCTGTACATCAGGTACACATTAGTCTGTAATGAAAATATGAACTTTAGTACTGTACACAGTAGTATACAGTACAGTATTAAAGTAACAGTAGTACATACTGTACTGTACTACATACAGAAAAATACATTTTGTTATAGTATATACCATGTTATATATTTATAGTATACCAAATGAAAAAAATTGAAGATTTCCCTACTTGTCGTTTTCGTACATGCAACTTACCCGTCAGATATATACTTAGCTATAGTCTCCGACGTTCCCAACAGAATTTCAAATCTCACGGCACGCGCAACCGATAGGTCAGGTGATCTACCTTTCCCGCTGCTGGGTGGCGGGAATAGGAACCATTCCCGTTTTCTAATCAGATTTTCTCTGTCGCTGGTTCCGGCAACATCTGTTGTTGGTTCCTCCTGCTTTGATTTTCGTTTTCTCGCTTGCAGAGGATCTTTTGGACTGATTTTGGTGACGTATTGGATTTTTGGCTTGGCATACGCTATTGTGGACTGTTTTTTGGATTTGCTCTTGGTTTGTTCTGTTAAGATGTCTGATATCACTGTTTCACCTGTGTTTCGTGTGTGTGTGTTAGGCAAGAGTGTAAGGTGAGGTTGCCGAAAGCTTCGGTAGACCCTCACACTGTATGCATGAGGTGTAGGGGGAATGATTGTTCTTCGGACAATAGGTGCAAGGAGTGTGAGAAGTTGTCTGATCAGGAATGGAAGGTTTTGACTTCTTATTTAAAGAAGCTTGAAAAGGATAGAGTTAGAAAGGCTTCCTCTAGAAGCTCGAGTAGGTCTCGCTCTGCTGAGCACGAGGTAGAGATTAACACTGTAGGCTCTCCTAATCCTTTGGTTTCAGCCCCTTCTCCCTTCACCGAACCTGTGGATTCGTCTTTGAAATGGCTGCGATGAAGGCGGAAATCCTAAGGATGAAATCGCAACTGCGTGCGATGAAGGAAGGTAGGAGTGATAGTGATATGTGCAGTGTCCCCAGTGCAGTGGAGGGGGCGTCTGATCGGCTCCGCATTGCTCCTAGGCCTAGACCTCTTCCAGACTCCCAGGACCAGGGGAGGAGGAATGTCGAAAGCCGCAAGGAGGATGTAGAGCATCCCCAACGATCAGGCGTCCCTTCGGCAGATCCTGTCGTTGCGTCCCCAGGCTGCCTTGGATCGCCATAGAAAAGGCATCCTGAAGAAGTGTTTTTCTTCGTCTGACTCGTCTTCTCCGAGGCGTGGTTGGAGTTCGGCTGAGGAGTCGCGCCCTCTGAAGAGATCCTGGAAGGCTCCTAGAGTAGAGGTTTTGGACTCAAGCCCTGAGCGCTTCCCGAGGATTCTCCTATTGTCAGGAAGAGAGCTCGAAGATCCCCTCCTCCTCTCCAGCAGGAGTTAAGGAGTCGACCAAGCAAATTTTGGTCGGCCTCCAGGAGCAGTTATCAGCGCTTTGTAGGTTCTCTCTCCCAAGGACACCTCGTCTCATAGGAAGGATGACTTTCTTCCAATCAAGAGTTCCAGGAAGCGCCCTTCTTCGAGTCTCGTCGCTCTTCTCCTGTCAAGCTTCCTTCAGCAGCAAGTTTTCTTCTTCACGAAGACGCTCTTCTCCTGAACAGGCGCTCTTCTCCCAGCAGCAGGCGCTTCTACCAGGCGCTCATCATCGGAGGGAAGCGCCTCCTTCCAGGCGCACTTCGCTGGCGCAGAACCTCTCCTTTGGACAGACGCTCTTCTTCTTCCAAGCTTCTCTCGCGGGATAAACTCCCTTCTTCCAGCAAACACCACTCTCCTGCCAGGCGTTCTAGCATTAGGGCCCCCTCTCCTGGCAGGCTCTCATCAGTGGACAAGAGCCTCTCTCCTGTCAGGCGCCAGTCCGGCGGCAGGCGCCATTCTCCTGGCAGGCGCTCTTCGTTGGACAGGAGTGCTTCTCCGTCCAGGCTCGCTTCACCTGATAGGCGCTCCTCTTCTTTTAAGCCTTCCTCCCCAGCCTGCTCCTTTGGAAGAAGTCTCAGAGGAGGAATCTCCTAAGGACGCTGGAGTTTCAGATTATAAAGACTGGCTTCTGTGCTGATTCAGGAGTTTGGAGATTCTCTTTGCCATGCTGCCCCTCCTTCTCCGGGATCTTTATGCGACAGTACCAAGTCAGCAAGACCCCTCTTTTGTCAAGATGCGCCCCGACGATCTCTATGAGAAAGCCTTTAAAGGAGTCGGGAGTGGATGCAGTCTAAGAAGGAAGCAGGCAAGACGGTTTTCTCTTTTCCTCCTTCTAGGCTTTTGGGAAAGTCTGGAATGTGGTACGAGACCAAGGAGCCTATGGGGTTGGGTCTCCCCCTCATCAGCAGACGCAGATTTTTCAAATCTGGTAGACTCCTCCAGGAGCCTTTCTCTTTCTTCAGCTAAGGTGACTTGGGGAATGTGCGAACTGGACCATCTCCTCAAGGGCCTTTTTAGAGTTGTGGAGGTGTTCAATTTTATGGATTGGTCTCTTGGGGCTTTGGCCAGGAGGACTCGAGACCCTGAATTCCTTTGTATGGATGATTTTGTAAGCTTGTTGTCTTGTTTGGACAAAGCGGTGAGGGATGGTTCCGTGGAAGTCGCTGCCTTATTCGGAGCTGGTATCCTCAAGAAGAGATCAGTCTTCAGCTCTTTCCTCACCAAATCCGTGTCTCCTCTCCAGAGGTCCTCTCTTCTGTTTGCTCCTCTTTCACCCCACCTTTTTCCTCAAGATACGGTCAAGGAGATTTCTCGCTCATTGTCGGAGAAGGCGACCCAGGATCTTTTGGCCCAGTCATCAAAGAGAATGAGACCTGGTTCCTTTCAAAGAAGGAGAAGGCCCCCTTTCAGGAGCCCTTTCGAGGGGCCCAGGTCAAGAGCCTCCTTCAGAAGTAGAAGACCTGAGAGAAGAGGAAGGTCTTCTTCTCCCATTAAAAGGAAGTCCAAGTGAAAACAAGTACTCCAGACGACTGTGGGTGCCAGACTGTTAAAGTTCGCCAAGTCTGGGCACAGAGAGGGGCGGACGACTGGTCCCTCTCTATTCTAAAAAGAGGTTACCTCATCCCCTTCAGGGAAAGTCCTCCCTTAACATCAACTCCCAGGGAGCTATCTGCCAGTTACAGGGATCCCGTCAAGAACCAGGCTCTTCTACTAGCAGTGGATCAAATGCTGGAAAAGGAAGCCATAGAACCGGTTCAAGAGCTCCATTCCCCAGGGTTTTACAATGTCGGCTTTTTCTGGTGCCGAAATCCTCAGGGGGGTGGAGGCCGGTTCTGGATGTAAGCGCCCTGAACTTCTTCGCTATCAAGACGAAGTTCAACATGGAAACTACCTCTTCGGTTCTTTCTGCTCTTCGTCCAGGGGATTGGATGGTCTCCCTGGACCTTCAGGACGCTTACTTCCACATTCCCATTCATCCCTCGTCAAGAAAATTCCTAAGGTTCGTGATTCAGGGAAAAGTTTATCAGTTCAGGGCCCTGTGCTTCGGACTTTCGACGGCCCCCCAAGTGTTCACGGACATTTTAAGGAATGTGGCACGCTGGTTATATTTAGAGGGAGTGAGGATCTCGATGTATCTCGATGATTGGCTGATTCGAGCGCAATCGAAGGAAAGTTGTCTGGAGTACCTGTCGATCACCCTAAAACTGACCCAGTCCCTTGGACTCTTAGTAAATCTAGAGAAATCCCAGGTTGTTCCGCAGCAGAGCATTGTTTACCTGGGGATTCTGATGGATTCTCGGGATTTTCTAGCTTTTCCATCCCGGGAGAGAAGAGATCGCTGCATAGAGAAGCTGACAGTCTTCCTAAGGAAAGAACATTGTTCCGCGAGGGAATGGATGAGTCTGCTGGGGACCATTTCCTCGCTGGAACAGTTCGTCTCCTTGGGAAGACTTCACCTACGACCCCTTCAGTTCTACCTAAAGGAGAGTTGGGACCCTAAGTCTCAGGATTTAGCAGCTTCGTTCCTGATTTCGGACAGTGTAAAGGAGGATCTCCGTTGGTGGTTAGACCCTCAAAAATTAAACAAAGGACTGTCTCTTCAGTTACCGAGCCCTCACCTAGTGTTGTTCTCAGACGCCTCGAGAGTCGGGATGGGGAGCAACACTGGATCGAGAGAAGTGTCAGGCACCTGGAAGGGAGACCAGGTAAACTGGCACATCAACAAGAAAGAACTGTCTCCATGCATCTAGCGCTCATCCAGTTCGAGTTCCTAGTCACAGGACAGGTGGTTCAAGTGAACTCGACAACACTACTGCCCTGGCTTATATAAGGAAACAGGGAGGAACACATTCCTTCTCCCTGTACGAAACAGCAAGGACGTTGCTGTTATGGGCGGAGGAGAGAAGATCAGACTCCTCACCAGGTTCGTTCAGGGGAAAGGAATGTGAGGGCCGATCTACTCAGCAGAAAAGATCAAGTCCTACCCACGGAGTGGACTCTCCATTCAGAAGTCCATGAAAGCTGTGGAGCCTGTGGGGAAGGCCGAATATTGACCTCTTTGCAACCCACTGGAATGCAAGGCTGGAAAACTACTGCTCTCCGATCTCGGACCCGAGAGCAGTTGCAATAGACGGTGTTCTCCTAGAATGGACCGGGTTAGACGGGTATGCTTTTCCCCATTCAAGATCTTGGGAGAAGTGGTAAGAAAGTTTGCGTCATCAGAAGGCACAAAACTGACCCTGATAGCTCCGTTTTGGCCAGCTCAAGATTGGTTCACAGAGGTACTGGAATGGATAGTAGATTTTCCCAGATCGCTTCCACACAGGAACGATCTTCTCAAACAGCCCCACTTCAACAGATTCCACAAGAATCTCTCCGCTCTCAATCTAACTGCCTTCAGACTATCGAAGGTCTGGTCAGAGCGAAGGGATTTTCGCACAAAGCTGCAAAGGCTATTGCCAGAGCCAGAAGATCCTCAACCTTCGCCTCCTACCAGTCGAAGTGGGAGGTCTTTAGAAGATGGTGCAGGACCTTTAAGATATCCTCTTCCAGTACCTCTGTGACAAACATTGCTGATTTCCTTCTTTACCTGAGGGAACAATGCAACCTCGCTGTACCTACAATTAAAGGTTACAGGAGTATGTTATCCTCAGTATTCAGACACAGAGATCTGAATATCTCTGAAAATAAAGACCTTCACGACCTCATAAGGTCTTTTGAAACGTCGAAATCCAAGACTTGAAGCCTCCCAGTTGGAATTTAGACGTAGTCTTAAAATTCTTAATGTCAAAGAAATTTGAACCTCCTCAAGAAGCTTCCTTCAGGGATCTCACCAGGAAGTCACTGTTTCTCTTTGCCCTCGCCTCAGCTAAGAGAATAAGTGAACTACAAGCCTTAGATGGTAGAGTTGGTTTTAAGGAAGGACTCTGCAATATGCTCCTTCAAACCATTCTTCTTGGCAAAGAATGAAAACCCTTCTAAACCATGGCCAAGAACCTTTGAGTTAAAAGGTCTCTCACAGTGGCAGGGCAGGAGTTGGAGAGGACTCTATGCCCTGTCAGGAGCCTTAAATTCTACCTGGAAAGGAAGAAACTACTGGGAGGATCAGTCGAAAGTCTTTGGTGCTCTGTCAGGGATCCTTCTAGAACGATCTCAAAAATGCGCTATCCTTTTTATTAAGGATGTCATCAAGGAAGCGCATATGTCTTGTGAGGATGAGCACCTTAAGCTCCTTAGAGTAAAAGCACACTGAGTGAGAGCCATTGCTACATCCTTGGCTTTTCACAAGACCTTGTCCTCCAGTCTCTTATAGAGGCGACTTACTGGAGATGTAATTCAACCTTCGCATCTCACTATTTGAGGGATGTTAGGGTTATGTATGATAAGTGCTTCTCTCTAGGAGCGTACGTATCTTCGGATTGGGTGCTGGGACAGGGAGCTGAACCTAATCCTATATAGTTTAGCTATTTTAATTGTTTTTTAATGCGTGGTGATGTGTGTTTTTATGGTTGGTTGGAAGTGGATGTTGGAGTACCCCCTCCTTTCAATTCGTATCACTAACAAGGTTAGGATTGGTCAGGTGGTCGGGATTAGTTGTTATGCTCCTTGTTAATTTTTATTGACACCTAGCTCTGTCATGTAAGAGGATAGCCCCATTGATATGATTCAGGTGTAGGCTCTGTCATGTAAGTGGGTCAGCCCCCATTGACACGATCCATAATAGGCTCTGCCATGTAAGTGGGTCATTCCCCATTGGCACGATCCAGAAGGGCTGTCAGTCATAGGTCACATCCTCGCTGAAGCTCTTGAGGCAAGCAGACTCATAGACAGTATCCATGAAGTCTTCTGCCCAATCAGGTAAGAACCATGGTTTTTTGTTTATCCTACAACATATGTTGTTTCCCGTTTTTTAGTTTTTAGCTATCTCTTGCCCTCCTCCAAGGGTGCCAATCAGCTAAGTATATATCTGACGGGTAAGTTGCATGTACAAAAATGATATTTTTATGATAAAATAAAGTTTTGTACATACTTACCCGGCAGATATATAAGATTAATGGCCCGCCCAGCCTCCCCTCAGGAGACAGGTGGAAGAGAAAATCTGATTAGAAAACGGGAATGGTTCCTATTCCCGCCACCCAGCGGCGGGAAAGGTAGATCACCTGACCTATCGGTTGCGTGTGCCGCGAGATTTGAAATTCTGTCAGGAACGTCAGAGACTATAGCTAAGTATATATCTGCCGGGTAAGTATGTACAAAACTTTATTTTATCATATAAATATCATTTTGAAATTGTTGTGCTTAATAACCCCTGTACAGTACAGTGCATACTGTACTTACAGTAAATGTTGGTGCAGCCATTTTTCAGGGGATTCTGGAATGTAAAGATTTACTCTGTATTAGTACTGTACAGTATACTATACACAATATACTGTACTACTGTACAGTTCTGTATGCAACTATAAAGGAAAGTATTTTATAAAGCAATATAAAATGTATAAAAATGAAAAAAGTGAAGAATTCCTTACCTAATTTCGGTGATTTTGAAAGATATACTGGTTGTGGGAGATGGAGATGTGCATTATGTAGTACAATACAGTACTTAACACTTATATAGTACAGTACACTGTACACTATAGTTGATGAATTCTGTACAGCAGGTACACAGTCTGTAATGAAAATATTAAAATTAGTACTGTGCAGTATAGTAATGTACACAGTATATGTACAGTAATAAAGTACAGTACATACTTTACTGTAGTAAAAATATAATTTTGTTGAATACTGTACAGTACAATGTATTTCTGGGTTTTCCGACCTGTGTCACCCGGTGAAATAACCTTTCAGCACTTATTTCTAGGTAAAGCTATTGCTAAATATACCAGAGAAAAGCTAAAAAGCTAAATCCCGGAGTTACTACCCTCTGTGTGAGCTCCATGAAATGGAGTTGTGTATGAGAAAGGGTGAGATTGTCACAATCACAGGCCTCCGCCCTGTAAACATTCCCAATGTCAAAAGTCCCACCGAGTGAGGTGCCAATTACAAACCCCCGCACCACTCGCGGACTGTAAACAAACCGCGTCACCCACATTCCACTTTTTAGCACGCGTCCGCTGTTGTTGTTCTGTTACGTTGTGCCTTCTTTGTGTTTCCTTTGATTGATTTACTGGAGGCATCCTCCTGGATTCTTCACCTAAGTTGAGTACCATCTCTGTTTTTTATTTTAGGCAGTTGAGGCTCCTTATTTCCTCTAATTTAATAATTAGGGATTTATATGCCTGTCTCATCTGTTGGAAACTCCCGACCTCATGTGACCTTCAGTCTCGGTGCAATCGGAATTATGTCGGGCTTCGTCCCCTTTCATTTTCTTATGTTGTGCTCTTTTGCTTATTCTATATTCAATTGGGTTTTTTATATTATTGTTTTTATCCTTCTCTGGGAAGTTTAGGTCCTTGTCGTTTAGGCTCTACGGTTTTCCCCTCGGGCCTATCCGCTGTTTATCAATTATTATATGTTATATTTTGGACCCTCACTTCTTCCAGTGCTTGGATATATTATTTGAGATGGTACAGTTATGCTTATCAAGCTTATTTTAAGCCTAGCGCATGGATGTCTTTGATATTTGCGGATTATATCCTTTAGTTTTTATCTGGAAGGTCGGCCATTTTCCTCCGGCGCTCATATCGCATTGGGTTTGGTCTTCCTTCTACATATGTTCTTATGATTAGTTAAATCATATTATTTTATTGCCTAGGATAGGTTAACTTTTAGGCTAGTTGAGTAGATAACTATTTCCCCTGGGCTTCCTCCCTCAGCCACTGGCTGTGTTAGGTTAGCCTAGGTTGTTAGCTATGGCGGTCTCTTCCCTTGCTAGGGAGAGAGGTTTGGTGTGTAGGAGGGTTCATGGTTGGAGCTTCCCTTTGTGTGGCGTTTGGTTAGAGAAGTCGGGCTTGCGCTTTCTCCCAGTCTCCCTGTTTCGGCCTTTTCCGTTTAGGCTCTAGAGTCCTAAAAAGTTAAGCTGGAATAGCGAGGGTTTCTTGCGTAGCCTACCTTCATCCGAACCACATCTTCGGTTATTCTCCATCTTCATGTTTACCCCTCTCCTACCCCATTACTCCTTCCTCCCCCCTCCCCCCACCTTCCCTCTCCCACCCTTGGTTTTAGCTTTCATATATGTTAACTTACCAAGGCCCGAGAGTTTATCCTGTTCCTTTCGCCATAGCTTTATATCCCCTCCTCTGCATTGATTGGTCTGTTCTCTTAAGCTAACGGGTTCCGACCTTACCCAGTCACACCCAATCGAGACCTCAGTTGGGGACCGGGGTGCTCCCACACCCCTGTTTCCCATTCCTTTCTTTGCTTTTTGGCCTTTGAGAGTTCCCCGTCCTCTCCTCTCTCAGTATCGTTCGTACATGTTGGATCCCTCGCTCATGGCCTATACCATCCCCCCCCCTCCTTCCCTATAGTGTCAGTATCGCTGCTTTTTCCCAACCGAGTGTGTCGACAGAACAATATCTCGGGGAGGAAAAATTTGTGTTCATGTTGCCAGTTAGAGTTTCCCACCTGACTGTCTTCCGTTGTTCACACGCTTCTGACATTTATATTCGTTCTATTCACTTAGAACACCTATAGTTCCCAGTATCTACTCTCCGCCACTAGCTATCTTTGTGTTTTCTCTGCTAGGTAGTCGGACGTTCTTGTCGCCTTCCACTCCGGTGGACGGTGTTTGGTCGACGGTGCTCACTACACCTCCTCCGCCGTCACCATATTGGAGTACAGGACTCCCTCCTTCCCAAGCAGAAATATACACACTTTATAGTTGACCTTTCCTAGATGCATACATATTATATTCATTTTATATATATTATATTATGTTTATATACTACCCTTTTAGGACCTTTCCGTCGTCTTCGGATTAACTCCGTGGTCCCTTTAGGTTATCTTGCATGTTCCAGTAGGCCCTTTAACCTCCCCGGTATGCTCCGGTGGGACCTATCTGGATATTGTTTATATATACATTTATTTATTACCTTGTAGATTAACTGGCCTTTTGGGACCTTCCCTGCAAAAGGATTAACTCCGTGGTCCCTCTAGGTAGTTGATCTTGCATGTTCCAGTAGGCCCCTTATACTCCCGGTAAGCTCTCTGTTTTTTGTGGACATTACCTACCTGGATAACTATTATACTAAGACACTGCTCCGCATCCCACCCGCAGCCCTATCAGCATACTCATATACTGGTCAACTTACAGATGGTGCGTTGTCAGGAGCAGGGGTGCACCGCTGTGCTGCATCAAGCCAGCGGGCATGAAGTGTGCAGGTCCCACCGGGTGTGCTGTCCACGTGGGGACATGATCGTCTGGCACCCTGATGGTTGTGAGGTGTGCTACGGCCTCTCGAAAGCAGGTTCTGGATGAGTCGGAAAGTTAGTTTTCCACTTCCGATTCACGTTCACCTTCAGTTTTGTCTCTTATGGATGATTATAACATATTCCCCTTTTAGGAGGCTCAGTCACCTGACTTTCTCCCCCTTTCAGATTGACCGCAGCTCGGGACTCTTCGTTGTCGACCCTCAAGACCTGGGTCATGTACCGGGAGGAACGTCCAAGGAAAACCCTGACGTTTTGTCTAAGGACGTCTGTAACGTTCTCTTCCCGGGTGCCTGGATCTCAGCTTCAGTTGCGGACGAAATAGCCGCCCCCTTGATCGCTGGGATCCGGGAAATGACGCAGCCCTCCCAGGAAGAAGTCGCTGCATGCGGAGTTGTCGCCGAGGATGTTGCGGCTCTTAATCTGGACCTCGAGCCAATGAATGTTGACCTGGACTTGCAGGCAGGTAAGGGGGTAAGTGAGGCAGGTGATCTTCTCTTTAGTTCTCCTTCTTCCACTGCTTCTTCCTTCCGAGGATTTGTGAAATCCTCTTGCCTTATGGACGGTGCAAGGTCTACCATCCCTAAGGTTAAATCAGTTAAGAAAAGACCTTAAAGTCCCAGAAAGTCCGCTCGGGTTCCTCGAAGACGTCACGGCCCCCCTAGCCCCGTGCCATCTACGAGCAGGGCCTCTACTTCTGGGAAGGGAGCACAAGCTAAACAAAGTAAGGAGGTTCCCACCCCTCCTTCCTTTGATGCTGAAGCATTTGCAGAGCTTCTTATGAAGCAGTTTGACAAAAGGGTTGACGACAAGCTGTCGCAACTCTCAAGTCAGCTGTCTTCGTCAAATGCTTCCGTGCTCTCATTGTCAGAAGAGGTTAAGTCTCAAAGGACTTTAATCTCCGGGTTCATGAGTGGCGGAGCGGCCAACAAACCCTTCTCCGTCCCGGACACCTCCAGCCTACCTCCTTTTGATAAAGGAAACCCCTGGCGCCTGACCCTCTTTGCCCCCCAGCATGAGGGTACCCTCACTATCGAGGGCCTAGGCACTCGTAGGCTGGAGGAATTGGAATTCTTCCCTCCTAACCTGAAATCACCTTATGCAGGTTAT
Organism: Macrobrachium rosenbergii; assembly: GCF_040412425.1. Taxonomy (NCBI): domain Eukaryota; kingdom Metazoa; phylum Arthropoda; class Malacostraca; order Decapoda; family Palaemonidae; genus Macrobrachium; species Macrobrachium rosenbergii. The sequence continues at coordinate 8,363,023 of NC_089748.1, forward strand.
GCCAGGCTTACTGAGGAGGCATGGGTTATACCGATAAGGTCCCCAAGGAAACTGTCATCTTCCCGAGGACCAGGCCCAGTCGGCCTCACTACGGACCTTGTCGGAGTGGCAGGCGGAGAACACAAACTCACTCCGGCCAAAGGTGCCTTTACAATGTTCTCTCTGGGAGAAGTTCTCCCCACCCTTGCACCTCTAAAGTGGCCTCCTCACCAACCAGGCTTGTAGAGGGTAAGCCCCTTCCTCATCTCCGGAGACAGATCCCACCTCTCTTGTCTTACCCGGAGATTCTCAGTATTGGGTAGGAGCTCCGGATACCTTCACGTGATACTCCGGCTGGACCCTGATGCACTAACCTCTTCAGCGAGCAACTCCCTAGGAGCCCGGAGTCGCTTCCTGAAGGCTGAAGCTGAGTCTAAGGACAGACTTAGTAGGTCCTTAAACTCTCTGACTTTGGCAGAGGCAACGTCAGTAGTATACAGCGAAGATGCGCTATTCCAGGTACTGACGAAATCTCTCTTGGGGAGTTTTCAGCAGGACCTGTATGATTTCATTAAGGCCGGTTGAACTGCGGAAACACATCTTTCGGGCAGCCTCCATCCGTCATGAGCCTAACAGGCTCATAAAAGCTCCATCTGGGGCTAATCTCTTCCCAGGAAGAGGTTGATGCGATCCTAGCCAAGGCAACTAGGGCCAACTAGGAGTCTCCGCTCCCGATGGGGTTTATCCTCCAAGAGGAAGCAGTCTGAGCCCATGCCGAACTCATCCCAAGCCAGGGAAGAAGTTCAAGAAGTTTAAGCGGCTCCCGACTCAGACTGTCTTGCAGGCTGTCCAGGTCCCCGTCCCTGGTCATCCTTCAACCTCCCAGCCTCAACCTCAGCCTCAGTATGTGCTGGTCCAACCAGCCCATCAACCTCTCGCTGCCCCTTCATACGTCTCCTCCCCAGCTTTCAACGCTTCTTATGAAAGCCAGGGTGCATTTCGGTCCATCCAAAATGCAAAGGGAACGAGAGCTAGGGGGTACTTCCGTGGTAGAGGAACATCCCGCTCCTCCTCCAGAGGAAGGGGAGGCAGAAGCTCCAGAGGAGGCAGACCCTCTCCCCGCCCAGTGAGATATCTCAGGTAGGCGGGAGGTTATACTGTTTGTGCTTTCTGGACCAGTGGAGCTTCAGTCCCTGGGCCCAGAGCATAGTCTCCAAGGGACTGGGGTGGAGTTGGTGCATAAGTCCTCCCCCCCCAGTCAGGTTCCATCAATCACCCTCCAAGGCTCTGAAGGACTTTGTGAAAGATCTATTATTAAAGAGGGCAATAAAGAAAGCGAGACATCTGAAATTTCAAGGCAGACTGTTCAGTGTTCCAAAGAAAGGTTCCAGTCAGCGAAGAGTAATTCTAGACTTGTCCCGTCTAAATTCCTACATTCAATGCGACAAAGTTTCGATGCTTACAATCTCGCAGGTTCAGACCCTACTGCCCCGTGGAGCCGTAACCACCTCTATAGATCTTTCAGACGCCTATTATCACGTCCCCGATTGCGAGAAAGGTTCTCTCCTTATCTGGGGTTCAGACTAGGAAATCAAGCATACTCATTCAGGGTCATGCCATTCGGTCTCAATATAGCTCCCAGAATCTTCACCAAACTGGCAGATACGGTAGTTCAGCAACTCCGGTCTCAGGGGATCATGCTAGCTGCATACCTAGATGATTGGATTGTTTGGGCATCCAACGTCAACGAATGCCGGAAAGCAACAGCCATAGTAATCGGCTTTCTGGAATCACTGGGCTTTCAGATAAACAAGGAGAAATCCCGCCTAGTGCCGGAGAGTCGCTTTCAATGGTTAGGAATCCAATGGGACCTGTGTGCACACAGACTATCTCTTCCGCCGGCCAAACGGAGAGAAATAGCAAAAGCAACCAGACAGTTCCTCAAGAACAAGAAAGCTTCCCGTCGTACCCAAGAAAGAGTCTTAGGTTCTCTTCAGTTTGCTTCAGTGACGGATCTTCTTTTGAAATCCAAACTGAAAGACATAAACAGGGTATGGCAGAGTCGAGCCAATGTCAGGTTCAGAGACAAAATATCTCTGATTCCGCCGATTTTGAAAAAGAGACTCCGGCCTTGGACGACTGTCAAGAGCTTATCGAAGTCAGTGCCTCTTCAGTTTCCTCCGCCATCATTAGTGATTCACACCGACGCTTCCCTAAGCGGGTGGGGAGGATACTCCCAACACAAGCAGGTACAGGGGACTTGGTCTACCATGTTCCGCCAGTTTCATATCAATGTCCTGGAAGCTACGGCAGTCTTTCTAACCCTGAAGAAACTGCGTCCGAACAATCTGATTCATATAAGATTGGTCCTGGACAGCGCAGTAGTAGTACATTGTTTAAACAGCGGAGGTTCCAAGTCGAGTCGGATCAACCAGGTTATGATAGCAATATTCTCTCTAGCAAACAAACACCGGTGGCATCTGTCTGCTACCCACCTTGCAGGGGTCCGGAATGTCATTGCAGATTCCCTATCCAGGACAACTCCGCTGGAGTCGGAATGGTCCCTGGACAAAACTTCATTCAAATGGATTTGCAATCAACTTCCGGGTCTCGAAGTAGATCTCTTTGCAACAGAATGCAACCACAAACTGCCTTGTTATGTTGCTCCCAACCTGGACCCTCTAGCTCACTCCACAGATGCAATGTCCATAGATTGGAACAAGTGGAAAAGGATCTACCTCTTTCCTCCAGTAAACCTGTTACTGAAAGTCCTTCACAAGCTCAGGACATTCAAGGGTCAGATAGCCCTAGTAGCTCCCTACTGGCCGAAGAGCAACTGGTTTCCACTTCTTCTAGAGCTGAAGCTTCGGTGTTTGCAAATTCCCAACCCGAAACTGACGCAAATAGTACAAACTCAGACTGTGTCAGCTTCCTCAAGAATTCAGAATGCCCTGGCTTTGTGGATTTCATGAAGTTTGCAGCTCAGAAGGATGCTAATATTGATCCTATTAACACTTTGTTCCTAGAGTCAGATAAAAGGGAATCCACTCTTAGACAGTATGACTCAGCAGTTAAGAAATTAGCACTCTTCTTAAAAGAATCTGAAACTACTGTAATGACCACTAATTTAGCTATTTCATTTTTTAGGTCATTATTTGAGAAAGGTCTGGCCTCAAGTACCATTACTACAGCAAAATCAGCTTTGAAAAAGATATTTTTGCACGGGTTTAAGATTAACTTAACAGACTCTTATTTTTCGTCTATCCCTAAAGCCTGTGCTCGTTTAAGACCAGTAACCCACCCACATTCGGTTTCCTGGTTCTTAAATGATGTTCTTAAGTTAGCCTCAGAAATAGATAATCAAAATTGCTCTTTCACTAACTTATTGAGGAAGACCTTATTTTTGATTAGTTTAGCTTCAGGTGCTAGAATTTCTGAACTGTCTGCCCTGTCTAGAGAACCCAATATTATTGATTTCCTTCCATCAGGTGAAGTGTTGCTAGCTCCTCACCCTAAGTTCCTAGCTAAAAATGAAGATCCTCAAGATAGGTGGTCTCCTGGAAGGTCATCCCCTCCCACAGGACCTGTCTTTATGCCCAGTCTTTACCTTGAAAGCCTATTTAGACAGGACCTCACACATAACTTCCGGGCCTCTGTTTGTAAGGGAAGGGAGAGGAACTATCTCTTTGAAAGCCATTAGGCAACAGATCCTGAATTTCATTAAACATGCAAACCCAGATTCAGTCCCAAAAGTACATGACATTAGGGCAGTGGCCACCTCCACTAACTATTTCCATTATATGAATTTGAGGATCTTTCAAAATACACGGGGTGGAAGTCTCCGTAGTTTTTAAACGCCACTACCTGAAATCACTAGAAGCTCTGAAATTCACTACAGTGGCGGTAGGGAACATCGTTCCTCCCCTTTAGTTTAATTCTTCTTAGTACTCAGTCACTCTCCTCCCTCCTACCTGCCTCATTTATTCCCCTTCGGTCATCTCCAGGTCAGGCATGCTTCACAGCCTATCTCCTGACCATGTCATAGTTTTGTCCTGTCTATGTGTTTAATTTAAATGTTACATGTATTATCTTGTGGGACATAGTTTCCCCACCTTAGTTTTAAGTATAATGTTTAGTACCTAATTTTCACTTTTATGTACTCATTAATCTAAGGATGATTTTATATTCATGTACACTTTAATATTGCATTAAATTTAAGTATATTTATTATATCTTTATTATATCTTAATACCACATCTTGCTACTGGGATAATTAAAACTCTTGTGGAAATTTAGTTTTATTACTTTCCTCTACAAGTCTCCCTTTTGTTTCAGGATGGTATTTTGATTTCTCTGTTATTATTTCACCGGGTGACACAGGTCGGAAAACCCAGAAAAAGGATTTTGACAAAGGAAAAATCTATTTCTGGGGAGAGACCTGTGTCACCCGGTGACCCTCCCATGATTCCTTCTTTTCCCCCCCTGGTAAAATACCATTCCAGGATGGGGTGCTAATGTGGAATGTGGGTGACGCCGGTTTGTTTACAGTCCGCGAGTGGTGCGGGGGTTTGTAACGGCACCTCACTCGGTGGGACTTTTGACATTGGGAATGTTTACAGGGCGGAGGCCTGTGATTGTGACAATCTCACCCTTTCTCATACACGACTCCATTTCATGGAGCTTGCACCGGGGGTAGTAACTCCGGCTTAGCTTTTTAGCTTTTCTCTGGTATATTTAGCAATAGCTTTACCTAGAAATAAGTGCTGAAAGGTTATTTCACCGGGTAAGTGCTGAAAGGTTATTTCACCGGGTGACACAGGTCTCTCCCCAGAAATAGATTTTTCCTTTGTCAAAATCCTTTAATTACAGCAGTATATACAGTATACAAATGAAAAATAAAGTGAATGTTTCCTTATCTTTTTTTTTGTAAATGTTCATGCTACATATCCCCTGAAAACTGGCTAAGAAGTGGAATCTTCCTGGGAGTCTGGAATGATAAGATAAAAAGGATACAATACAGTACTTTAAGTCCAGTACTGTACCTGTAAATGTACTGTAATAAATACAGTATAGTACAGTACTGTAAGTCTTTTGTAACACAGTTAAAAAATGTGTACAGTAGTACTGTACACCTAAAAATAAAGTACAGTAAATAAAAATGAAGAGTTCCTTACCTGATGGACATTGAGGGGGTACAAAGTCTGGTGATTTCGGGTTTGAGGATGGGATCACTGTGGCTGATGCGGCAGGAGAGGGTGAGTTGGGTAGGGAGGAGGGGATAACTTCTGGATCTGGAATAATGATGCAGCCTGTACAGTACATTACAGTACTACTGTAGTACCCTTGTTTTTTTAAAATTTATAACAATTTATAAAACTATTTAAAAAAAAAAAAGTGAAGAATTCCATACTGTATTAGTACTCTACTGTACCTATTGCAGCTGAAGAGGGTTCAGTTGATTCAAGTGGGAACAAAAAATATTAGGTTATGAAACAGTAAAGTATATACTGTACTACAGTAAAACAATTTACGTATGTATGTACCATACAGTAAAACAAATAAAAAAAGCCTTCCTTACCAGATTGGCCTGGAGAGGCTGGTGAGTCTACTGCTGGTGAAGGGTCATCACTTGTACTTGGAAGGCGGTGGCTCAATCCTGGAATGATAATGAAATAAATGAGGTTATGCAACAGTACTGTACATAAATATATATTACAGTACTTTACAGTATATTGTACAGTACTTTACAGTATAAAAAATTATTATAAAACAATTTACATATGTATTACACTAAAACAAATAAAAAAAAGGAGAATTCCTTACCCGATAGACCTGGAGAGGCTCATTTAGTTATGCTGGTAGAGGGTCATAATGGCTCGATCCTGGACTGATGAAAAAAATTATTTTATGTAACAGTAGTGTACAGTACTTTACAGTATAAGACAATTTACATATGTACTACAGTAAAACAAAAACAAAAGAGAATTCCTTTGCCAGATAGAGCTGGAGAGGCTGGTGGGACTATTAGTGGAGGGTCATCACTTGCAAGGTGGTGGCTCAATCCTGGAATGATAAGGAAAAAAAATTAGGTTATGCAACAGTACTGCATAAGTATATATTAGTAACATACAGTACAGTAGTATATTGTACAGTGCTTTACAGTTTAAAAAATTTACATATGTACTGTACTGTACAGTAAAACAAATAAAAAAAAAATAATTCCTTACCAGGAGAGGTTGGTAGAGATAATTCTAATAATTCTACTATTTTAGGTGGAGCACTGGAATCAAGATAGGACTTTTCTTCTGCAATAATAAAAATGATAAAATGATTGGGTAATTTGTAATGTACTACATACAGCACAGTATAGTGTACCACGGTACAGTACTGTGTATTGTAACAGTTTTACTGTATAAAATTTATTACAGTTTATTTATAAAACATTTTATATACAATACCCTATGTACATACTGTACAGTGGTAAAAAAAGTGGAGAATTCCTTACCTGGGTTAAGAGTTGCAGGTGGTGCTGGAGACTTTCTCTTGAGGCTGAAAATCTTTAGTTTAGATTGGATGCTTCTTTTCATCTGCTTTTCCCTTACAGTCTCCTTGTAAAAAGTTAGAGCATCCCGAATTACTCTTTGAAACTTTGTGAACTCTTCCACATTAGGGTCCTGTGCCTTGGTCATTACCACCCTTTGCTCAAAGTGGGCCAAAGTTTGTGACAAGTCCGTAACACTTAACCCTTAAACGCCGACTGGACGTATCGTACGTCGACTAAAATTGTCTGTTGGGTGCCGAGTGGACGTAGCGTACGTCGACTACAAAAAATTTCAACCTTCGGTCAACTTTGACTCGACCGAAATGGTCGAAAAATGCAATTGTAAGATAAAACTCTTACATTCTAGTAATATTCAATCATTTACCTTCATTTTGCAACAAGTTGGAAGTCTCTAGCACAATATTTCGATTTATGGTGAATTTTTGAAAAAAACTTTTTCCTTACGTCTGTGTGGTAACTCTGCCGAAAATTTCAGAAATTCTTTTGTCATTTTGTCCTAATTTTTGCACCAGTATATATTAGTCGTTACATAATGTTTTATATATGGAAATGTGTGCAATTTCATGTAGAATACAACAGAAAATAACTCATGGTTGTAGCTTTTATCAATTTTGAAATATTTTCATATAAATCATAAGTGCCAAAATTTCAACCTTCGGTCAACTTTAACTCGACCGAAATGATTGAAAAACGCAATTGTAAGCTAAAACTCTTACATTCTAGTAATATTCAATCATGTACCTTCATTTTGCAACGAACTGGAAGTCTCTAGCACAATATTTCGATTTATGGTGAATTTTTGAAATAAAAACTTTCCTTACGTCCGCGCACGGTAACTGTGCCGAACATCTTGGAAATTCTTTCGTCACTGTCGCAATGTTTGCACCGTTTAATATTAGTCGTTACATAAAGTTTTATATATGAAAATGTGTGCAATTTCATGTAGAATACAACAGAAAATAACTCATGGTTGTATCTTTTATCAGTTTTGAAATATTTTCATATAAATCATGATAAGTGCCAAAATTTCAACCTTCGGTCAACTTTAACTCGACCGAAATGATCGAAAAACGTAGTTGTAAGCTAAAAATCTTACATTCTAGTAATGGTCAATCATGTACCTTCATTTTGCAACAAACGGGAAGTCTCTAGCACAATAAGTTTTTTTCAAAAAATCACAGCACACTTAGTTTTTAAGATTAAGAGTTCATTTTTGGCTCCTTTTTTTGTCATTGCCTGAAGTTTAGTATGCAACCATCAGAAATGAAAAAAATATCATTATCATCATATAAATATTGAAATATATGACAGTGCAAAAAAAAAATTTCATATATAATTTTATACAAATCGCACTGTGAGCAAAACGGTTAAAGCTAACGGATTATTTTTTTTCTTTGTCTTGTACACTAAATTGCGATGATTTTGATATATAACAAATTGTAAAACGATCAAAGCAACACAGAGAAAATATTATCACAATATGATGCATGAATCCGTAACGTGCGGACGTAAAAAAAAGTTTTTTTAAAAAATTCACCATAAATCGAAATATTGTGCTAGAGACTTCCCGTTTGTTGAAAAATGAAGCTAATTGATTGAATATTACTAGACTGTAAGTGTTTTAGCTTACAATTGCAGTTTTTGACCATTTCGGTCGAGTTAAAGTTGACCGAAGGTCGAATTTTTTCTATTTATTGTAATTTATATGAAAATATTTCAAAACTGATAAAAGCTACAACCATGAGTTATTTTCTGTAGAATTCTACATGAAATTGCACACATTTTCATATATAAAACTTCATGTAACGACTAATATAAAACGGTGCAAACATTACGATAACGTGACAAAAGAATTTCTGAGATGTTCGGCCGAGTTACCGAGTGGACGTAAGGAAAATGTTTTTAAAAAATTCACCATAAATCGAAATATTGTGCTAGAGACTTCCAATTTATTGCAAAATAAAGGTAAATGATTGAATATTACTAGAATGTAAGAGTTTTAGCTTACAATTGCGATTTTTGACCATTTCGGTTGAGTTAAAGTTGACCGAAGGTTGAAATTTTGGCAGTTATCGTGATTTATGTGAAAATATTTCAAAAGTGATAAAAGCTATAACCATGAATTATTTTCTGTTGTATTCTACATGAAATTGCGCACATTTTCATATATAAAAGTTTATGTAACGACTGATGTAAAACGATGCAAACATTACGACAACGTGAAAAGAATTTCAGAGATGTTCGCAGAGTTACTGCTTTCGGACGTAAGGGAAAAGTTTTTTTTTTCAGAAATTCACCATAAATCGAAATATTGTGCTAGAGACTTCCAGTTTGTTACAAAATGAAGGTACATGATTGAATATTACTAGAATGTAAGAGTTTTAGCTTATAATTGCGTTTTTACCATTCGGTCGAGTTAAAGTTGACGAAGGTTGAAATTTTGGCAGTTATCGTGATTTATATGAAAATATTTCAAAACTGATAAAAGCTACAACCATGAGTTATTTTCTGTTGTATTCTACATGAAATTGCGCATATTTCCATATATAAAACTTTATGTAACGACTAATATAAACGGTGCAAACATTACGACAACGTGATTTAAAGAATTTCTGCCGCTGGCGTAAGGAAAAGTTTTTTCAAAAATTCATCATAAATCGAAATATTTTGCTAGAGACTTCTAATTTGTTGCAAAATGAAGGTAAATGATTGAATATTAGTAGAATATAAGAGTTTTAGCTTACAATTGCGTTTTTTTACCATTTCGGTCGAGTCAAATTTGACCGAAGGTTGAAATTTTGGCAGTTATCGAGATTTATATGAAAATATTTCCAAACTGATAAAAGCTACAACCATGGGTTGTATTTTGCTGTATTTTACATGAAATTGCGCACATTTTCATATATAAAACTTTACATAACGGCTAATATAAAACAGTGCAAAAATTATAACAAAATGACGAAAGAATTTCTGAAATTTTCAGCAGAGTTACCACACAGACGTAAGGAAAATTTTTTTTTCAAAAATTCACCATAAATCGAAATATTGTGCTAGAGACTTCCAATTTGTTGCAAAATGAAGATAAATGATTGAATATTACTAGAATGTAAGAGTTTTAGCTTACAATTGCATTTTTCGACCATTTAAATTTTCAAAGTTGACCGAAGGTTGAAATTTTTTGTAGTCGACGACGGTACGTCCACTTGGCACCCAACAGACAATTTTAGTCGACCTATGATACGTCCAGTAGGCGTTTAAGGGTTAATTGGTCAGACAACAAGAAATGAAACTCACACAACAAGAAAATAAAACTTTAAGAAACCTTTCAAAAGACTGAAGTTTCATTAAAAAAGTGAGTTACCTTATCTGCCAACTGAAATAAAATACTGTAAAGTAAGCATGTGAAGTCTGTACAGTACTGTACGTACTGTAAATGCATTTTTTTTGGATGTGTGCCATGCACGTTTTCATTCGATATTTATTTGGTCAAACCACAAGTAAATGTAACTAAGAAACCTTGGAAAAGACAAGTTTTATTAACAAAATCTATTATAATTAACTGCCAATTAATAATATATAACCATGTGAAGTCTTTGTAAATGCATTTCTTGGACGAGCTTCAGGTGGCAGCAGATATGCTAGCATGACTGCCATACGTATTCATAAAACCAGCGTAACTGAACAACCTCTACAGACAAAAGCATGAAAACTTATAAAATACGGTAGGGCAAAATAGCGCCCAGGACACACCGATCGCTACCTAAATTTGCACATTTTCATTTGATACTTAATTGGTCAAACCACAAGAAAATGAAACTTTAAGAAACCTTGCAAAAGATTGAAGTTTTATTAACAATATGTGTTACAATTAACTGCCAAATTAATAATATATAACCATGTGACATCTTTGTAAATGCATTTTTTGGAAGAGCGTCAGGGGGCGGCAGGCATGTCGTTAACAAAGTAATTTTCACAAAACAACCCTAATACAACTCTTAGTTATGTTTGAGATGTTCTAGTATGTTAACGAATTCATTTTATCAAACCAGCGTGACTGAATAACCTCATCTCTTAATCACGTCAGCAGAGACTGTGATACATATTCATAAAACCAGCGCGACTGAACAACCTCTGTTTTTCTTGATCATGAATGGGCATACATATTGCCTTTGTATCATATTTATGTACAAAAATAAAAATACAGTATACTGTAATACATTTTTCATATAAATTTTACACACAAAAGCATGAAAACTCATAAATTGCGGTAGGGCAAAATAACGCCCAGGACACACTGATCGCTACCTGAATTGCACACTTTCATTTGATATTTAATTGGTAAAACCACAAGAAAATGAAACTTCAAGAAACCTTGCAAAAGACTGAAGTTTCATTAACAAAATGTGGTCTAATTAATTGCCAAATTAATAATACAGGCAGTCCCTGGTTTACTGCGGGCTCGGTTAATGGCAATCCCGTTTTACAGTGCTTGTCTAGTGATGAAAATCTGCAATTTTCAGCGCCGAAAATCGCCAATTTCTGCTTATCAGCGCCGATAATTGGGTATTGGCACTGATAAATACCTAACAGAGGCACCGATAACCAGACATTGGTATTGGTGCTTTTCTGTGCCGATAAGTCCCGAAAATCGCCAGAAATCGCCGATTTTCTGTTAGTGGCAATTTTTGGTGTCATCACACCCTCAGAACTGCCGATAACCGGGGACTGCCTGTATAGAACCATGTGAAGTCTTTGTAAATACATTTTTTGGTAGCGGGTCATGTGCCATCAGCAGACATGCTACTGTGTCACGGCCAGATATTTTACCCTAATATATAATAACTCTCTTTACTATGGTCTGCACAGTAGTTCTACAAATTTTTAATGCCAGGTTCGATGAACTTACAAGTAAACCTTGGCCCAATGGCAATGGATGCTCAGGTCCGAACAGCTTAGAAAAAAGAAAAGTGTCTCAACTTTTTCGGAACGCTTAATGATGTCGTATTTCATCTCCATTGATATAGACTTCCTTTTCTTACTGGCACTTAGCATCAGATGCAGGATTCTGGCTTTTGGGACTCATGATGAAATCATATACATCACAAGCACCCCCGCGAATAGCTAAAACCCGCGAATACTTCGAACCCTTCTAAAAACACTTAGAACTGCCTATTTTGATAGTTCAGACACAAAACAAGCTAAAACTGCTTATACTGGTATTATCCTACTTACGATGGGGTTAGGTTCCAAAAAAACCATCGTTTGTTGAAAAAAAACGTAAGAAATACCAAAAACGTATCTTGAATGTAGCCTAGCATATATGTATATGTGTACCATGTATACATATATGGTAGCCTAGCCTACACTATAAAGTATACTCTATACATACACGGCATAGCAATTATTGATATCAGCTAATTCTGGAGGTTCATGCAAAGTGACTTATGATAATTCATTACAAAAAGAAATTTAATAACAAACAAGAATTAGCTTAACCTACACAATGGCACTATGGTATATCGTATACATACAAGGTAGCGTAGCCTACATTACACTGTACTCTATATTCACATATCATATACAAACGTCAGCATAGCGAATATGCATCTTTTCCATGGATCCTTTAAAATGTTATGCCTTAGTTCACTGTATCCAATAATACTGTATATATTTTTTTTTGCCTTTGTATTATAAATTGTGATCATAGCGATTATTGTTTTGGTGTGGAAATCATTTACACGTGTTTATTTCGCCATATTTAACTCAGTTCAGAGCGCTTTTCTTGCTTCTAGTTAGCGTAAATGAATCTCTAGATACTTTTTTTATATGGGGCAAGGTTATTTTTCATTATACGAAGTATTTTCAAGTCGAAATATAACTTAAATACGTCTCATTGTGAAATTAATTTAGCCTTTTTTGTTAATAAATGACGATGGCCATTTGGAGGCGTTTGTTTTGTGCAAAAAGATCAAGATTCCGATCGCTATTTTCACTTGATTTCATCATAATACGAGCTTTACGTATTTATCGTTTATCGGCGTAAAAATAGCAGTAATGTGTTCTTTCATGCCAGTAGTTTTGATTAAAGTATAATGGTCGAGCTTCATCCATGTTGCCGATGCACAATAATTTATAGTCATTAGCAGCTTGAACATTGTTTTCTTAGTCCAGCTACAACTTGCAGCGTAAAATTAGCAGTATACTGTATTTCCTTGCCAATCTTTTATCCATACCGAATAAGGGTATAATTTAAAAATATATCAGTCCTATTCTGCTTAATGCCATTTGTACAGTACTATAACCTACGGTAATTGTGTATTACTGTACGATGGTTGAAATACAAGCAAAACAGCTGTTATTATCCGATTCGGTGATAAGCAAAACAACAGTTTCTCGTTCAGTTGTTTATGGCTGTACGCATTTACGCAAGAGTATAACGTTACTAACAATGCTGTTATCATTCTCTTTTACTTTTTTAACTAGAAGATGGGATAAAGAGATGGAAGAAAAGAAGTTGGTCTATTGTAATTTGGTCTCTCTTGCTGCCTGATTGTACGCTGCTACCTGCGCCCGCGCGAAATTTAAAAATATTAAATATTGTCGTATCAGTATTAATTGCTTACCCCATTGCAAAATCGAATTACCGTAATGTGAATTATTGTAACTTGAGCACTACCTGAGTATTTTAATAGTTATATCACAAAAAGTGCATTTAGTCATGAAAATGATATGAAAATACAGTAATTAGTGAATATTTCTCAATGAAAAATACTGTGAATGGGCGAATTTTCAGCGAATAATTCATATGTATATTCCATAGAGAAATCCGTGAATAGGTGAGTCCACGAATCGTGAGACCCGAATACGGAGGGTTTACTGTATCAGCGCCAATACCCAATTATCAGTGCTGATGAGCAGAAACCGGTGATTTTCGGCACCGAAGATTGCTGATTTTTGTTGCTAGACAAGCACTGTAAAACCGGATCGCCAATAACCGGGGACTGCCCATAGTTTGAAGCAAAGGTGGCGATAAAACATGCAACTAGCACCGAGGTAGTTATGCTAAAAAAATTATATACAGGGAATCTCGAACTATTTAAGCACACAGCAAGGCATAATCAAGAAATTTGATAAGATCCTTTAATCTTACTGTGTACAGTAAGCCCCCTGTACTCGTGAATAGCTAAAACCATTGAATACTTAGAACCCTTCTAAAAACACTTAGAACTGCCTATTTTGATAGTTCAAACACACACAAAACAAACTAAAAATTCTTATACTGTACAGGTATTATCCTACTTACGATGGGGTTAGATTCCAAAAAAAACCATCGTTTGTTGGAAAAAACGTAAGAAATGACAAAACGTATCTCGAACATAGCCTACCTCACACTAGGGTATTCGGTACCATGTACTGTATACATATGTGGTAGCATAGCCTACACTATAAAATATATTCTTTACATACACGGTATAGTAATTATTAATATCAGCTAATTCTGGAGGTTCATGCAAAGTGACTTATGATAATTCAATACAAAGAGAAATTGAATAACAAACAAGAATTAGCTTAGCCTACACTATGGTATATTATATACATACACAGTAGCATAACGTACATTATACTCTCCTCTATATTCACATATCGTATTTTAAAAATGTCAACATAACGAATACTGTATGCGTCTTTTCCATGTATCTTTTAAAATGTTATGCCTTAGTTTGCTTTATCCAATAATATTGTATATATTCTTATATTACTTTTGTATTATAAATTGCGATCAATGCTTTGGTTTGGAAATGTTTATGCGGTGTTTATTTTGCTGTGTTTGATGCAGTTCAGAGTGCTTTTTTTGCTTCTAGTTAGCGTAAATGTATCTCTAGATACTTTATTTGTAAGGGGCAAGGTTATTTTTCGTTATACGAAGTGTTTTCAAGTCGAAATATAGCTAAAATACGTCTTGTTGTGAAATTATTTTATCTATTATTTTCATTAGTAAATGACGATGGCTGCTTGGGGGCGTTTGTTTTGTGTAAAAAAATTTCAAGATTCTGGTCGCTATTTTCACTTTATTTCATCATAATACAGGCTTTACGTATGTATCGTTTATTGGCGTAAAAATAACAGTAATGTGTTCTTTCATGCCCAGTAGTTTTGATTCAAATACTTTCTCTCCAATTTTAATTACGATCGAGTTTCATCCATGTTGCTGATGCACGATAATTTACAGTACAGTCGTTAGAAGCTTGAACATTGTTTTCTCAGCTTCAGCTACAACTTGCAGCTTGAATTTAGCAGTATATTTCCTTGCCGATCTTTTATCCATACCGAATAAGGGTATAATGTGAAAATATATCAGTCCTATTCTACTTAACATCATTTGTGTCACAACATATGGTGATTGTTTATCACCGTACTATGGTTGAAATACCAGGTAAACGGTTGTTGTTACCCGATTCGGTTATAAGCAAAACAACAGTTTCTCTTTTGGTTGTTTATGGCTGTACGATTTACACAAGAGTGTAACGTTACTAACTATACTTTTATCATTCTCTTTTACTTTTTTAACTAGAAGATGGGATAAAGAGATGGAGGAAAAGTTGTCTATTGTAATTTGGTCTCACTGCCTGATTATGCTGCTGCCTGCGCCCATGCGAAATTTAAAAATATGTTACAAATAATATTGTGGTATCCGTATTATTTGCTTACCCCATTGCAAAATCGAATTATCATAAAGTGAATTATCGTAACTCGAGCATTACCTGAGTATTTTAAAAGTTTTATCATAAAAAGTTCATTTAATCATGAAAATGAGATGAAAATACAGTATTTGATAAATATTTCTCAGTGAAAAATACTGTGAAAGGGCGAATTTTCCGCAAATAATGGGTAGATATGTTCCAAAGAGAAATCCGTGAATACTTGAGACCATGAATGCGGGGGGTTTACTGTATGTAGAAAAATTAAAGAAACCGGAATTTTAAGATCAAGACTAAAATAGAAAAATTTATTATAAAAACAGTTTTTCATACAGCAGTTGTCTACTGTCCGGTAGGCAGGAGTCCCTCCTGCCCGGATGTAAACATCGCAATTTGCCGTTCACCCCAGGTATCAGATGGAGGGGTGGTATGAGGTGGGTGTAAAATGTAATGTAAAGGACCTCAGGTTTGTATACAAGTACCATCCGACTTACAACCTGCTCGACATGTGACCACTCACACTTACAACAATACTTCTGGCAGTGGGGCTGGGCAGGTTGATGCATAAGAGTACATGCAGAGTTACTTGGCAGTGCTCAATCTCGGGAGAGCTCTCTCATCACCCAGGCAGCATCATTTTGAGTTACCCTTCCCTATCAGCAGCATCATACAGTATTAACCCTTAAACGCCGAGCCTCTATTTACAAAAACGCCTCCCGTATGCGGCGTTGGGAGTTAGTGCCAAGCGGAAAAAGTTTTTTCAAAAAATCACAGCACGCTTAGTTTTTAAGATTAAGAGTTCATTTTTGGCTCCTTTTTTTGTCATTGCTTGAAGTTTAGTATGCAACCATCAGAAATGAAAAAAAATATCATTATCATATATAAATATTGAAATATATAACAGCGCAATAAAGATTTTTCATATATAATTTTATACAAATCGCGCTGTGAGCAAAACGGTTAAAGCTAACGGGTTATTTTGTTTTTCTTTGTATTGTACACTAAATTGTGATGATTTTGGTATATAACAAATTGTAAAACGATCAAAGCAACACAGAGAAAATATTATCACAAAATGATGCATGAATTCAGAACAACGCGGACGTAAAAATGTTTTTTAAAAATTCACCATAAATCGAAATATTGTGCTAGAGATTTCCCGTTTGTTGAAAAAAATGAAGCTAATTGATTGAATATTACTAGACTGTAAGTGTTTTAGCTTATAATTGCAGTTTTCGACCATTTCGGTCAAGTTAAAGTTGACCAAAAGTCGAATTTTTCTATTTATCGTAATTTATATGAAAATATTTCAAAACTGATAAAAGCTACAACCATGAGTTATTTTCTGTTGTATTGTACATGAAATTGCGCACATTTTCATATATAAAACTTTATGTAACGACTAATATAAAACGGTGCAAATATTATGACAACATGACGAAAGAATTTCTGAGATGTTCGGCCGAGTTACCGCGTGGACGTAAGGAAAATGTTTTTTCAAAAATTCACCATAAATCGAAATATTGTGCTATAGACTTCCAATTTATTGCAAAATGAAGGTAAATGATTGAATATTACTAGAATGTAAGAGTTTTAGCTTACAATTGCGTTTTTCGACCATTTCGGTCGAGTTAAAGTTGACCGAAGGTTGAAATTTTGGCAGTTATCGTGATTTATGTGAAAATATTTCAAAACTGATAAAAGCTATAACCATGAGTTATTTTCTGTTGTATTCTACATGAAATTCACACATTTTCACATATAAAAGTTTATGTAACGACTGATGTAAAACGATGCAAACATTACGACAACGTGATTTAAAGAATTTCTGAGATGTTCGCCGAAATCATTACTGTGCGCAGATGTAAGGAAAAAGTTTTTTTTTTTTTCAGAAATTCACCATAAATCGAAATATTGTGCTAGAGACTTCCAGTTTGAATATTACTAGAATGTAAGAGTTTTAGCATATAATTGTGTTTTTTGACAATTTCGGTCGAGTTAAAGTTGACCGAAGGTTGAAATTTTGGCAGTTATCGTGATTTATATGAAAATATTTCAAAACTGATAAAAGCTACAACCATGAGTTATTTTCTGTTGTATTCTACATGAAATTGCGCACATTTCCATATATAAAACTTTATGTAACGACTAATATAAAATGGTGCAAACATTACGACAACGTGACGAAAGAATTTCTGGCGCAGACGTAAGGAAAATTTTTTTTTCAAAAATTCACCATAAATCGAAATATCGTGCTAGACTTCCAGTTTGTTGCAAAATGAAGGTAAATGATTGAATATTAGTAGAATGTAAGAGTTTTAGCTTACAATTGTGTTTTTTGACCATTTCGGTCGAGTCAAAGTTGACCGAAGGTTGAAATTTTGGCAGTTATCAAGATTTATATGAAAATATTTCCAAACTGATAAAAGCTACAACCATGGGTTGTATTTTGCTGTATTTTACATGAAATTGCGCACATTTTCATATATAAAACTTTATGTAACGGCTAATAAAAAACAGTGCAAAAATTACGACAAAATTTCTGAAATTTTCGGCCGAGTTACCGCGCGGGCATAAGGAAAAAGTTTTTTTCAAAAATTCACCATAAATCGAAATATTGTGCTAGACACTTCAAATTTGTTGCAAAATGAAGGTACATGATTGAATATTACTAGAATGTAAGAGTTTTAGCTTACAATTGCGTTTTTCGACCATTTTGGTCGAGTCAAAGTTGACCGAAGGTTGAAATTTTTTGTAGTCGACGTATGGTACGTCCACTTGACACCCAACAGACAATTTTAGTCGACGTATGATACGTCCAGTAGGCGTTTAAGGGTTAACTGTATGTAGACTGAATTGCAAACCGATTTATGTTAAAATTGACTTCAGGCATGCAAGCAAGAACCCAAACCACTTGTAACTCAATGCCTACCTGTACATAACACTGCACATTACATATATAATTAAAATACTGTATAGCAGGAGAAGTACACTAGGGTAAAAAGATTGAAATAATGATTGTATATTACATTACAGTACTATGTAGGTACTTTATATAGCAAAGGTTTGATATTATGCCCTACCCAGTATGTCGACCAGTTTCTAGGGTTCGACTTACATCCATTTTGACTTACAACCGCTCGGTCAGAACAAGCTCAGTTGTAAGTAGGATGGTACTTGTAGTTAGGAAAAATACAAATTACTTTAAAAATTTGTGATTTGTTCCTACGCAGTATACAAACCATAGGTCCTTTACATTAGGAAGACACAGTCGTTAGAGGGAGGAATCTGAGCGAGTCTCTGAACTGACTGGAGTTTGCCACACCTGGGATCCTCTTCCTGGTTGATAGAGCGAGGAAGAGAACTGTACCTCTGACATATTGATTGGAGTATAGGAACCGCATGATCAATTGTCAGGCTTATGGGCCTTTTCGAATGAGTGAGGGAATCGTAAACTCATACGAAAATAGGCTAGGATGAATCTAACAGTTGAAGACAGTAAGGCAAATACAAGTATTTAGGCTTGTCTTATTGTCAGGGTCTCCCTCCTCCCTTGCTAGAGGAAGGAGCGGGTTTGCTTCTATAACTCTGATAGAGAAAATAGAACGGGAGCTCGATGTATAGACTTAGCTGCGTCAACCCCCAGGCCCATTATTTTTCGGCTCAAATCCACTCTCTACCCAAAGGAAGAGAAGAAGGATGAGAGGGAAGGAGAATCCAGTCACTCACTCAGCATTCTCACTTCCACAACCAAACATCTTAGGCGAGATGCAACCTGTCCTGAAAAAGGAGCTGGGTAAGCTATACAGCTTTTTGAGCAGCCATCACAGGTCCCAAGGAAAAAGTGTCCAAGGGCTTGTGGGCAATATTCTGAAGGTAGAAAGAGATAAAAGTGGTCTGACGAGACCACACCCCTACTTTCAATACCTGAGGAACTGACAGATTCTTCCGGAATGCAAGGATTAGACCAATGCCCGTGACTTCATGAGCTCTCGCGTGGAAGGTACCGGTATTATCTTCGCCGGCAGCGCAGTACAACCTCCTGATCATCTCACAAAGCCAGAAAGAAGTCATGCTCTTGGACAAGCTAGTGCTAATGAAGAGTTGTAGACACTCAGGCCAGAGACGTTGAGTCCTCTTTAGATAGCGCCACAGCACTCTCAACAGGACAAAGTACTATCTCGTTTGGATCATTATCAACAAAGCCCTTTAGGGAGGGGGTTGTGAAGGACTCGAATCTGGCGTCAGGGCCTGGTGGATTCTGAGTCTTCACTACGAAATCCAGGATGAAATCGAGTTTAACTGATCCCCATCCCCTCGAGTGCTTATCATGGAAGGAAAGTCCATGAAGTTTGCCTACTCTCTTCGCTGATGCCAGGGCAAGCAGGAAGACGGTCTTGAAGGCCAGATCCCTGTCTGATGACTCTTGTAAAGGCTCATACGGTGCACGATTCAGGCTCCTCAAAACAAGAGTCACATCCCAATCCGGGGGCCTGAGATCCCTGGGAGGGCAAGACCTTTCAAAGCTTCTCATCAGTAGAGAAATCTCCAAAGAGTAGATGTCTACACCTTTTAGGCGCAAGACTAGGCCAAGTGTGGCCCTATAACCTTTTGCAGCTGAAACAGAGAGAAGATTCTCTCAGCAAAGGAAGACGAGGAAGTCCGCGACCTGCTGAATAGTAGCTCTTACCGGAGAGAGACCCCGTCTATGACACCAACCACAGAAGATGGCCCACTTTCCTTGGTATAGTGCTGCAGAGGTATCCAGCCATCTCTGTTGCTGCACGGTGCAAAAAGCCTCTTGCTGGCAAGAGATGCTGGATAACCTCCAGCTGTGAAGACATAGGGACTGTACTGGAGCCACCAGAATCATCCTGAGATTTGGGTTGATCAGTGCTCTGCTGATCACTTTGTGAACCAGACAAAATGGAGGGAAGGCGTAGACGTTGAGGTTGTCCCATAGGTGTTGGAATGTGTCTTCTGCAGCGGCCCATGGGTCCTGCACAATGGAACAGACCTGAAGTTTTCTGTTGTGCTGGGTGGCGAACACATCGATGACTGGATGCCCCCACAGTTCAAAAAACCACTCCGCGATGTCCAAGTGAAGGGACCACTCTGTCTCTATCACTTGATTCTGGCGGCTGAGCTTGTCTTGCCACAACATTTCTCTTGCCTGGTATGTATTTGGCCGACAGCTCTACCGAGTGAGCTACCACCCACTCATGCACTTGCATTGTCAACTGGTGGAGCAGAAGGGACACAAGACCCTCCCTGCTTGTTTATATGTGCCACAACTGTGGTGTTGGCCAGAAAGGCTGCCTTGAGTTCCAGGATATTGATGTGAAGGTGCTTGTCATCTTGATTCCACACTCCGAAAGTCAGCAACTCCTCCAGGTGTGTGCCCCATCCCTCGGTCGATGCATCTGAGGACAGAAGGATGTTCGGAGGGGGTACTCTGTTAAGAGGTTCCTGTCATCCATCCACCAGTCTAAATCTTCTCTCACTTCCTCCGAGAGAGGAATGAGAAAGGATTGATGGTCTTGAGACTGGGACCAATACTCCTTCATTCTCTGCTGGAAAGAATGAAGGTGAAGCCGTTCATGAGGCAGCTTCTCCAACGACGACAGGTGACCGATGACGACTTGCCGTTGCCGAGCTGGCTACTCCTGTCAAGACAGGAACAGCTGCGCTGCCTTCCTGAACCTGCTGATAATATCTTCTGCTTGGGGATGAGATCGGATTCTCAGGACTTACTACGACCCCTAGGCTGCAGCAAAACTTAAGGAGCCTATCGCTGCCCTGAAGCAACTGCAAACGGGAGCTCGCCAGGACAAGCCAGTCGTCGAGATACCTCAAAAGACGTATCCTGTGCGAATGGGCCCAAACTGACACAAGGATGAACACTTGCGTGAACACCTGGGGAATGGTCAAGAGCCCGAAACAGAGTGCCCTAAATTGGAACACCATCTCCCCGAGGATAAAGCGAAGGTACTTGTGAGAGAACGGATGGATGGGTATTTGAAAATACACACCCTTCAAGTCCACCGTAAGCATGAAGTCACTCTCCCTGATGGGGATGAGCATGGATCGCGCTGTCTCCATCGTGAACCAAGTCTGGCGATGAATTGGTTCAAGGGAGAGAGGTCTATAACCGGTCTCTCTCCACCCCCCAAGGCTTTTTCTGCGAGAAAGATGCGGCTGTAAAAGCCTCGAGATTGATCCGACACGACTTCCACAGCGCTCTTCAGCATGGCTTACACTTCTTGCTTCAGTGTGTGATCCTTCAGTGAACCTGAAATGTAGGTCAGGAGACGGACCGGGTTGTTGGTAAAGGTTGGCCGAGTCTCGAAGGGGAGTAGATATCCCTCCCGAAGGACATCCACTTCCCAGGTCTCGGCTCCGTGTCGCTGCCATGTTGCCCAATGGCTTGACAGGCACCCCCTCACCAATGGCAGCAGCTGGAGGGGAACACTGCCCCTAGCATCCTCCCTTCTTCATCTTCCCCTTGGCCCCTTTTCTGGGCTGGAAAGAGGGTTGAAAGGGCTGCGATTGCGCACCCTTCCTGAGAGGAAGAAGGCTGGTTGTTCCCATGAGTGCCCTTCGAAGCCTGGGTTGTCTTAGGGGCTGAGGAAGTGCTAGCCTGGCCCAAGGGTCTGGCTGCAGCAGCACGCAAAGACCCGAAGGTCTTGGCCACTGCCTGGAGGACAAGGCGGTCGCTGTCTTCAGCCCGTCTCTTGTCCACCGCAGCATTTACCAACTCTAGGAAAGATAGAGGCAGAACCCAGCAGCTGTCCATTCCTTGAGGTCAGTGCCAACTCGGAACCAACGGACCTGGAGATCTGATTCAGGAAGTGTCCCTCCTCTTCAGCAACAGGTTTGCCCACAGGTTTGCCATCTGGTGGGCAGGGTAGGAGATGGCTCTACCTCCAGACTGGTAGAGTCTCCTGAAGGTGGAGTCCTTCCCAGGGATGATAGCACCTGAGGAGGCAGCAACCTTGGATACTGTGAATGAACACAGATCCAGCCAGGAGACTGTCTGGAAGGCCGCCATGGCGGTAGCTTCCAGGTTCGCTGCCTATTGCCACAGGATTGAGATCCTTTCGGAAGTAAGGTGCTGCAGTGAAAGACCTGGGCCTAGACAAGCCAGGTCCAGGTCAACCTGCTTAGTTGGCAAGGACCTCTCCGAGGGCTTGTAGAAACGCTTCAGATGAGGCAGAGGAGGGGGAACGAGCTTGTCTGAGCAGTTCGACCGAAGGGAATTCTCTTGCCCAGAGACAAGGTTATTCAGCTGGTCGAGTACCCCCTTGGCAAGCGAGAACCACAGCGGCCCCACTGAGACTTGTGGTTCCTTCTTAGGACCCTAAAAGGATTCAAGGCATGAAAGACGATCCACAGAAGAGGCTGTGACCCCTTCCCTGAGATCATTGTGCTGACGAATCAGCGCAGTGATCTCTGCAAAAATCTTCTGCAACTCAGGGGTGTCCGCATCCTGGGAAAGAGGACCCTCAAGTCCTTCCAGAGTGCTGTCCTCCCCAGCTACTCTCCCCGCAGGAGGGAGAACCTCGGCAGACCCCTGGGATCCATCCTCGATCACTTGTGCGTATGACTGAGCCAGTCCGAGAACCGAGCCTGGGACATAGGACCTCTCAGCTGAACCCCAAGAAGAGGCAATCTCATCGGAGTCTCTCCTGTTTGGCCTGCGCCTCCTGGTAAAACACCAGGAGGTTGAGGAGACAGGTGAAGAGGATCAGGCATTCCCACTTGTCCTGTCGCAGAAATAGCAGGAGAGGCAGGCCGTGGGCAGTCACCAACCTGCGGTGGTGACAGCAGCACAGGTCTAGGAGAGTCTTACACCTCGGCGAAGCACAGTCCTGAGGAGAGCGGAGAGGTTCAGCCAACCTGAGCCGAGCTGATTACATGAATGTGATCAGGGGCTGGGCAGAGTCGGAGTTGTGCACTCGAGAACTGGCTGGCGAGAACATGTGCGGTTCTCACGACATGCCCCAGTCTTCTTCAAGGGCGAAACCTCCCAAGGAGAAGACTGGACAGGGGACCTCCTCTCTGCCTCTCCAGGTGCTCGGACCCTCGGGACCAAGGCACCGGCCTGAGTACCTGGCCGAACAATAGAAGCAGTGCTGGCAGGAAGCACCGTGACACCTGCATGTCTTGGCACTTTCTCTCGACCTGTGCCTGAACTGGGCCGGGGAGCAGACTCGCCGGTACCGGTTCGGATTGCCTGAGACTGTAGAATCTCTAGCACTTGACGTGACTCAAATGGACTTAATTATAAGAGCATTTTTCCATATCTTCAGTGAAGCTGAACCCAGTTTTTCCTGCATCAAAAAACTGTAAGAAGTGACTATTGGACATGCGCATCTGCCATCTTGTTTACGACTGGGACAGGCAAAAGACCAGCCCCATTACCCTCTACTAGTCAAAGAAGTGAGCACTACGATTCTGTGCTTCTCACAAAATCGCTTTGATTTCAAATTTTTTCATCAGCGAGAATCATGGAAACATCTAAATTTAAAGTTAAGTGCTTATTTTTAAGCTCCAGTTAAAAATTGTTAGTTTAAACTGTGAACAAGTGTTTATTTTGTTTTTGGAGGCCGGAAACCGGACTTTTTTTTCCTAGCGCATGGTTGGCGCTCTCTTATGTTCTCTGTTATTTGCGAAAGGCCAAAAAATTTGAATTTTTTATTATTCTATTTAGAAGTTTTAAGTAAAGAAATGTTCCAGAATTTATTATTAATTTAGATGATCCTTTACAATAGCCTAGGCAGTAGCCTACATGAGATGGTAGCCTAACAAATTCAGTGTGAATAATTTAGACTATAGTAGATGTTGTCTGTAGCCTATAACCTAGGATTACATATCCTCAGGGTGATTTAAATAACCTGGATTAGGTAGTAACCTAGATTAAGGTAAGTAAGAATCTTTTAAGACATATTCTTTTATGGTCCTAGGCAGCAGGCTAGTTTACACCAAGGACCCTAGAATTTGATGAACAGGCTACAGAATTTTTCCTTTTATATAGCCTGTATACTTAAGCATGATCTAAAATAATCTAGGACTAGACAGTATTTTATGTTAGGTTAAGTGATAAACTTTTACAAAACATCCCATTATTGGATTAAATCATTTTCCTAGACCATGTAATCTAGGACTAGATGAAAATAGTAACCCCTGCTGGATGAGATGGTAGTCAAGCCTTAAGGCTATACACTAAGGCAATTGTGTTTTACATAACTGATACCTTTAATTGTGAATTAAATAATCTGGATTAGGCAGCATCCTAGATTAGCGTAAGTGATAGCCTAGCTCCTCGCTGGCTGAGCGGGTTCCGTTCTCACCTACCACTCTGTTGGTCGCGAGTTCGAATCTCCGACCGGCCAGTGAAGAACAAGAGGAATTTGTTTCTGGTGATAGAAATTCATTTCTCGCTATAATGTGGTTCGGATTCCACAATAAGCTGTAGGTCCCGTTGCTAGGTAACCAATTGGTTCTTAGCCACGTAAAAATAAATCTAATCCTTCGGGCCAGCCCTAGGAGAGCTGTTAATCAGCTCAGTGGTCTGGTTAAACTAAGATATACTTAACTTAAGCTACAATGTTTTACATTATTGGGTTAGTATTTTATATAGTAGACCAAATAACCTAGGAGTGGATACAAACAACAACCTGGGTTAGACAAAAATAGTAGCCTAACTATAAGTTTGCATATAAGTAAATTGCTGGTTTTTTATAGCCTATACATTTAAACGTGATCTATAAAAATCTGGATTAGGTAATACCTTATACTAAGCTAAGAAAGACCAAATAAGCTTAGGGGTACATATAAACAGTATTCCAGGATCAATAACACTGGTAATGTCTTATGTAGCCTATACCCTTACAGGTGATATAAACCTAGAACAGGCAATAGCCTAACCAGATTAAGTAGAAATCCCTCTTTGAGGGCATATCCTACTGTTAATTTAGAAACAGCGTGGCTGAGTATCAGACAAAAGGGTTCTTGGGTACATAAAACAAAATACCAGATTATGGGGATTAATTTTTGTATAGCTTATATCCTTAGGTCTTAAATAAACCTAGAAAAAGAAGCAGCTTAGAATAGTTAAGCAAGAACCCTCTAAGAAATCTTTTATGCTTAGATTAACGTAGATTATACTAGAAAGGATTAACCTAAGCCATACACAGTAAAACAGTAGCTTGGGTTAGTTAAACAAATTAGTTCGTAGAAGATTAGTCTGAATGGCATGACAATTTAGAATTAAAATTTCACTTAGCATTGCAAAAAGATGAACAGTGCAAGTAATGCAGCCATACACGGTGTCAAAATTTACCTAAACCTCAAAGGGTTTAAGTTAACGTAGATATTTTATAAAGTATCACATTTACACACTAGTAATCAAATTAACCTGTAAGATGTAATATGCTAACAATACAGGGTTTTACAAGTGTCCCTTATTAGAAACAAATTATACTAATTAGTTTCTAATAACAGCTTGTTTCTTTCACTACAGGGCCACCATTATGCAGGACTGTCAGCTCAAGTATTCCGCAGCAAATTGCTTGGTTCGTTTTTTGCCAGTGGGTACAGCTCATACCACCTGCCATGAGCATAGTCCTTGTAAAAAACAAGACAAATTGCTTGGTCGCCAGATATGTGTGAAATTTGCAGTGTGCTCTTGGCAGCAATTTTTAAGGAAGAAACATATCGTTGTAAGCTGTCATGATGGGTCCTAGGAGTTCAGCAAGAGGGAGGAAGGGGGAGATTTTATCTTTCCGGCAGAACTCTGGCAGCACATATTTAACCCTTTCTCAGAAGATCTATGTTTGGGCCAAAACCCAGTAACATCAGTCCCCAATACCTCCAGGTTAACCCTGTGGAGGAAATAGAGGAAGTTCCTCTTGGAGGTAATGTTCTTACAATTGAAGTTGATATTGCTAACAAAATGACCTTGCTGAACCCAGAAGGATCAGGGACACAACTTTCAGCTAACCATGAGAGAAACTTTCCAGAAGGAATTCAATCTCTCATGCAGCTTTCAGAAGCTGATCAGGATCCTTCCCCCAAAAGGATACAAGGATTCACTTAACCTCAATTGAAGTGACTACATTTTCAGAGGGGTATAGTAACTCACCCAGGACCTCTGCCCCCTGGGTAAAAGGCAGTCACAGTTCAGCTGTGGATGTTCAGTCAGATTACACAAGCTCCCCAAAAGGGATACATAGTTCGCAGCATTTGATCAGTTCCGTAAGGAAATTATGAGTAATGTTAAGATGCCCTTGCCACAGAACAGCAATATATAATGGACTTATTGCATGATTCCGAACAGGAAATTGAAAAAATCAAGTCAGTGATGCACACTCCAAAGGGAGAGTGGAGACAAACTCTGACCAAACAAGGTCCAAGGTTAGAATTCCAACTGGAACCAACAAAAGGGCCAGTTTGAACTACAAAGCTTCAGGTCAAAACATAACAGGGGCCCAAATATTCTCCCCTGATGATACTGATAATCTTTGGCAAGATGCTTCAATGTGTATTTTTTCTTGATAAGTATCTAATTAATGAGAGAAAAAACCATGATTGAAGTTGCATATGTAGAGTTTAGAGTCAGGGCAGCATTCCCTAATACAGAATGGTGCCTGATACCACCTTTGCCAGACTTGCAGAAACCTCAGAAGGAAACAGTTCTCTTATGTGGGAGTACAGCATTGAAAGCTATAGATGACGCCCTTTACCAGGTCAGCTGTAGGTGGATCTATACTCCCATTATAAATAAAACCCAACTTGCTCACCAGGTGCCCCGAGCCTTCAGTCCCTTCACTTTTAAAATAATTAGCCTTGTGAAGACAAACTTTCAGAATTATGTGGTAACTAGAAAATGGGAACCAATGACAGAGCTAAAACCATTTGCCACAGCCCTCCCGGTTTTGCAAAATTCCACTAAGGGATGAGCAACATTTTGACTCCCTTTTGAAAGGAAAAAGCTCCCCTTGGATGTTGCTACTCAGCAATTTGGGACCCCTATGAGGAGAATCTCAGATGAGACAGCTTCGTCAGAATTCCGTGCTAGGGCTCCTCTCCTTAGTATCTTAACCTCTTCCACCTTGCTAGAAGTTGCCACCAAAAGGCTTCCAGATGATTCCAGGACACTTTTTGCTGTTGTGGCTAAAAGTCTTTTGAGAACCCTATGGGAAGCACTTATGACCTTTTAGGCTGGCACTTAAAAGCGCGAATGGAAACATTGGAAGGCTCCAACAAGTCACTTCCTAGTGTAACTGCGTTATTACAGTCTAACCCCTTCTGTAAGGACCTGTTTGACGATTCTGTTGTAACTCAAGTCAGCGAGCAAGCACGCCAACAAAATTGTACAGTTTACACTCTTCTGGGAAAAGGAGAATTCAGGAAACAAAAAACCTGAAATTTCCCTTTATCCAATTCAAAAAAGGCTCGCTTTGATCAAAAATCATATAATCCTGCAGTCATCTGCAAAATTTTTCCTTATAAACAGGTTGGTGGTCAGAAGGGACAACCCCCTTCAAAAGGACAGCAATAGCCACATCAGCAAGGACATCCTTTTCACAAGGTCCAAAAACTATCTTACAAAGGAAAAGGAAAAGCAACGCCCGGAATGCCTGTCAATGGGAAAGGTAGAGGAAGAGGGGGATACCAATAGGAATTATTTGGTTGGGGGTTGGCTTCAAAGACGCCACAGGGAATGGAAGTCTTCTCCTTTGGGCACAGCATTGTTCTCAACAGGCTGGGGTGGAAATGGTCTCACCCCCCCCCCGCTTATAAAGGGGTTCTTTCAAGAACCAAACCCCTCTCTGGAGGATTACGTGCAGAAGGCTTTTCTTAGGGTTCCAGATAGGGAAAGATACATACAGGTTCAAAGTCATGCCTTTTGGGCTAAACATTGCCCCAAGAATTGTTACAAAATTAGCAACGGTAGTTGTCCAGGAATTCAGGAAAGAAGGAATCAAACTAATAGCTTACCTAGACGACTGGTTAATCTGGGGTTCCACAAGAAAAGGGTGCTTGAAAAACCTAAGAGCAGTGGTCAACAGACTCCAGTCAAAAGGTTTTATAATAAATTGGAAAAAATCCCGCCTCATGCCCAGCAGACGCTTTCAGTGGCTGGGACTGTGTTAGATACTCTTCAGGACCGGTTGTCTCTCCCCATCAAAACTCAGAACAAAGTTTCCAGACAGGAATTAGAACACATGATGGGTTTGCTGCAGTTTGCATCAGTATTAGATCCAGTACTCAGAGTGCAATTGAAAACATGAACAAATTTTGGCTGTAGCATACAAGAAAAAAGATGTGAGACTGATCTTACCAAAAAAATCAGAAAGTTGAGGAGATACTTCGGCCATGGACCCAGAAGGAATCCCTGGCAAAACAGGTCATTCTGACCCCTCCATCTGTAAGAGTGACAGTACACTCAGATGCCTCGTTGACAGGTTGGGAGGACATTGGGAGGATCATCAGATGGCAGGGAGGTGGTTGGCTACTCTGAGGAGAAGTGTCATATCAATTTCCTGGAACTGATGGCTGTCTTTTTGTCTCTCAAAAAACTCAAAGAAGAGACATATTCTGTTGGTTCTAGACAACACAACTGCAATGTCCTGCCCTGCATCAAGAGATCGGGATCATGTTCACCTCCTCTCAACTTGGCAATGCTAGCCAGCCCTCGGAAGGCACAAGTAAAGAAGTGGCACCTGTCTACAATTCACCTCACAGGGTCTCTCAACTTAATAGCACTCTATCAAGGAAAACGGCGCGTTAACAGAATGGATGTTGGACAACCACTCTTTTCAAACAATAGCCAACATGCTTCCACAACTGGAAGCGCACCTGTTGCCACATACAAGAATCACAAACTCCCAGTATATGTGTCTCTAAACTTGGACAGTGAAGTAATAGCAAGAAGATGTCTTCCTACAAGACTGGAACAAGTGGAGGACGATATATCTTTTTCCTCCATTGTCCCAGATTTCGAAGGTTTTGAGCAAACTCCTAACCTTCAAAGGAATAGCTTACTTGATAGCCCCAAATTGGCCAAACAGGCATTGGTTCGTATTACTTCAACAGTGTGCGAAAAGATCAGTTCCACTATCATGCTCTGTTCTATCCCAGAAAGTAGGAGGGAAATTCATTTATGCATCCTCCTTTCTGAGCCGAGACCCTCATGATGGATTTTTTAAATATTATCTACCGTGAAAACTATTCACCCAACGTTGCTAGGTACCTAGTGCAAAAATTACGGACATCATCTATTTGGCAATACCAGTCTGTATGGAAGGTTAGAGTATACAGTAAACCCCCTGTATTCGTGGGGGATAAGTACCTTAACCCCCCCCCACTGTGAATAGCTAAAATCCGCGAATACTTAAAAACTCTCAAAAAACACTTAGAACTGCTTATTTAAATTTAAATACCAAAAACTCTGAAAATGCTTATATCTGAGTATTTTAATAGTTTTATCACAAAAAGTGCATTTAGTCATGAAAATTATATGAAAATATAGTAATTAGTGAATATTTCTCAGAGAACAATACCGTGAATCTGCGAGTTTTCCGCGAATAATTTGTATACAGTATACGTTCCACAGAGAAATCTGCGAATAGGTGAGTCCATGAATAGTGAGACCGCAAATACGGGGGTTTTACTGTATTCATACTGAGAACCCAGTTGAGATTTCTATAGAAACACTTAAATTTTCTGATACTGTATACCTCAAACATTTTTGGACAACAATCTTGGCATACAAGGCAGCATTAATGGAGCCCTTGCTTTATGGATTCGGGATTGACTCCAGCATAGAAGTTGTTACTTCCTTTCTGCGGTCTTTTGCTCTACAAAGACCCGCTCCCGAAAGACTTCCAGTTACTGTAGTTGGTCTCTGAACAAAGTACTTAGACTTCTATCTACCCCTCAATTCAGCGGACCCAGTACAACTGCAACTCACATGCTACAAAAGGCGATCTTTCTGATTGCATTAGCATCAGGAGCCGGTATTAGTGAACTGGGCTCTCCTAGACGGGGATGATACATCACAGAAACTGCTGATAATCAATTATTATTGTCCCCTGTCTGATCATTCCTAGCCAAGAATGAGGATCCTTCAAGAAGGAGATCTGCTCTTAAAAGAAAACTCAATTTAGCAGACAAAACATTATGCCCAGTTCAAGCACTTAAGGTTTACCTAAAGGTCATGACAAACATCTGATTTTCCTACACCCTAGCACGAATACAGTAAACCACTCTCTCTACAAGGGCTTAGAAGAATTTTAGTGTCCCTCATTAATAAAGCAAACCCACACTCCTTTCCTAGTTCACATGAAATTAAGTTAAGTATACCTTAGTTTAACCAGACACATGATATTAGGAAAGTAAGTATGTTGTTGGTCTTCTTCAGAAATAAATTCTTTCGAAGAAGTCTCCAGAAGTACAGGGTGGGCATCAGAGACAATGTTCTTAAAACATTACTGCCATGAGCTTGAACAAATTCATCTACACTACATATCAGTACATGGTATGGTTAGTCCTGACCCCATAGGCTCTACATCAGAAAACCAGAGGTCTTCCTAATGGGTAAGCATACTGACTGTTGCTGGGGAAGATGTGACAAGACTGCAACCACACCCAGCATACATAGGTCAGTCACTAAAGAACTTCACCCTAAAAATGCATGTTCCTGGTTAGTTTCTCGTTTCTTGTTACCAAAACCCCAAAAGGTTTTTTAGAATAAGGAATGGGGCTTGACCTTGGAGCAGATATGTTTTTTATTTTTTCTGAGGGTTTTTGGGATTAAAATTTTGAGAGCTTAAGCCTTTTGTCACCTGTCTATTTCTTTTGTAAACCTCCTTGAGGACGAAACAAGCGACTACGCTATCAAAAAACAGGTTTTGACATAGGAAAAACTTATTTTTTATGGAAAAACTTATTTCTGGATCGGGGTCCCGTGTCACCCGGTGAAATAGTCCATTCAGCACTTATTTCTAGGTAATTCCGTTGCTAGATACCAGAGAAAGCTAAATGAAATGCTGGAGTTACTACCCCCAGAGCGAGCTCCACTAGATGGAGTCGTGTATGGAAAAGGGTGAACTACAAAAACACGGAACCTTATCCTATAGAGATTCCCAATGTCAAAAGTCCCAACGAGAGGTGCTGATACAAGCCCTTGCACTACTCATGGACTGTATACGAGGCAACACTAGCCGCATTCCATTTTAGCACGTTTTTTTTGGTTCACACATAATTTCGCTGATCCTTATTTTGTGCTCTTTTTTGGATTTTTATGGCATCCTCGCAAGGTTCTTCTTCAATTACTTGAGTACCAGTGTTTTATTGTTTTTAGGCGGTTGAGGCTCCTTATTTTCCTTTAGTTTAATAATTAAAGGGATTTATAACGCCTGCCTCGATCTCCTCTCATGTCGTCTCTTGACCTCTCTTGGTCTTGGGTCGGCATGTTTGTTTTGTGTTTTTATTTGTATCCCTTTTATTTGGGATATTTTACCAAGTAACGATCCCTAACTTTAGTGGGTTTGATTAATTTTATGTTTGTTCTGTACCCATTTACTACGAGAAGTGCTGTTTAGCGTTTAGGCTACGAGCTACCCCCTCGGGCCCATTCGCTTTTTATCATGGCTTCATTACGAGAGTGATTTTTATTACGGTCATGGCTTCATTATGAGAGTGATGTTTAGCGTTTAGGCTACGAACTACCCCCTCGGGCCCATTCGCTTTTTATTGTGGCTTCATTACGAGAAGTGTTGTTGAGCGCTTAGGCTACTGAGCTTCCCCAGGCCCATTCGCTATTATCATGGCCTCATTATGCTTTATTTTTGTCTCTCACTTCTCTTAGCCTTTGGGGATCTTATTTTCATTGGTACTGTTACGGTTTTTACTTTGTTTTTACTTTGTTTTTATAATTTTGTTTATTTTGTGAATTTTGTGTTCCCTTCCTGGTCAAGTGCTGTCTTGCTGTTTAGGCTACGTGGTTCCCCCTCGGCCTATTCGCTTATTATTTTGGCCTTATTTTGCCTTGTTTTAGACTCACTTCTCTAAGTGTATGGGAACATGATTTTCATTGGTACATTTAATTTTTGACCTTGTGCTTGGATGCTTTTGATTTTGTTAATTTTGGGGTACTTTCATTTAACTGAGGTCGGTCATGTCCCTTCACGTCCATGTTGTGTTGGGCCTTCCTATCCTCCTACATGTACCTTATAGACAAATTTTGTTTTATTATGAATTTTTGAGTTATTGGTTAGCCTTTACCCCTCTCTAGGCTTCCTTCCTTTACATCAAGATGAGTTAGGTTAGCCTAGGGTTGGCTTGTAACACTTTTTCCTTCGGGAAAAATCGTTAAGGAGGGGACGTTTCGATCTGTACGTATGAGTTTCATCTCGGTGATCTCGTTCTGTACATGTTTGTTTTATGTCTGGTGCTTCCTTTGTTTGGTTTTGGCTTGGATATATTGCCTATGTCCACCCTCTCCTGTTTCGGCTTTTCACTTAGGCTATTGTTCCTAATAAGTTAAGCTGGAATAGCGAGGGTTTACCTCATGTAGCCTGTCCTAGTTCAATCCTTCTTTGGGTTGCTTACCAGTGGTGACCGGGAGTGCTCTCCCACTCCTGTTCACACTTCTTTTACCGACTATATATATTTATTTTGTGGTATCGAGTCCCCTTCTCTCCCTTTTTATCCTTTGCTCTCTCTCCCCATGGTTTGTTTTCAAGGTTTGTTAACTTTCCAAGGCTTGAGAGCAATTTATCCTTATTTTATGTTGTAGCCTATCCCCTCCTCTGCATTGATTGATTGTCCTCGGTGTGTCTGAGTTGGCACTCCACCTGGACCTGGAGGTGACCAGGAGTGCTCTCCCCACTCCTGTTCACACTCCTTTTATCTTTCATTGCTCTCCTGGCCGTAGAGGTTTTTGCCCTTCCTCTCCTTTTCTCTCGCTCTTGTCGGCAACACAGCCATAGCCAGGGGATCTATGAGAATCTCTGGGCGCCCGGGAGTGCTGTTCCACCCTGGTCGCTGCTTTGGGTTACCAACCTCCTGGCCTATCCTTCCCCCTTCCTTTTACGTCGACTATTTCCCTTCGTGGTGCTTCCTACATGTTCGCACCTCACTGTTGGGATCTCATACGAGGCCAGTTAGCGTTTTCCACCTAACTGTCTTCTGCTTTGTTTACTTTCTGGCGTTCCCCTCCTTTTTGCTACTACCTGTTCGGTGTTTCGTTATCTTGTTGGGCGCTCTCTGCTTACTGCTACGGCAGTTTTAGTGTTTAGCGGTCGGGCGCTTATTCCCCACCGCTATCACTGTTCAGGATATCCTCCTCCGGGGGTTTTCCTCTCTTGGCTCAGAGTGCGCCCACTTCCAACAGTTCATAACCTTCCCACATTTTGTTCAAACATGATCGCTTCGAATGTTCCGTTGACTCTGTTTTATGTCTATGAGTTTTGTCCTGTTAGCCCGGTTTTCTCCGGTTTTCTCCGGGGTTTTCCTGGTCTGACTAGGCTAGTGGCTGCTACGGTACTCTGCTCCGCATCTGTTCCAGCATGCCCTTTTCTCATACGCTTTTGGCTGGTTTTGTCAAGTGCAGGAATGCTCCGCTATCCTGCAACAAACCAGCGGTTACGGAGTCTATAGCTCCCATTCCGGTGCGCAGTCTGTTTTGGATTTATAGTTTGGCATGGAAGGTTATGAAGTACGCTATGCTCCCCCCGAGCAGACTTCTTGATGAACCCGTAGGTTTTTATATATACCTGTCGGTTTCGTCTCCGCCAAACTCCGCCTCATGTGACTTATTCTTGACTCGAAGGTTGTAAAGTACGCTATGCTCTCTCCGAGCAGGCTACTTGATGAATCCGTAGGTTTTATTTACACCAGTCGGTTTTATCTCCGCCAAACGCCGCCTCCTTTGGCTTATTATTAGTCGTTTGGCACCCGGCAGATTGCGTTGTACGCTATGCTCTCCCGAGCAGGCTACCTGATGAATCCGTAGGTTTCACATACACCTGTCGGTTTTACCTCCGTCAAGCTCCGCCTCATGTGGCTTATTAATAGTCGCTCTTTCGGCGATAAATCGGTAGGTTTCACATATCCGCCTATCGATTTCACTCCGCCAAACTCCGCCTCCGGACGGGATTCTCGCACCGGTAGGTTTCATATAAACCTATCGGTTCTCCGCCTCTTGTGGCTTATTAATAGTTAATCTTTCGGTGTTTGGGCTCTCTCCGGCAAGATTCTCGGTGGATCGGTAGGTTTCACATACGCCTATCGATTTCTCCGCCAAACTCCGTTTCCGGCGAGATTCTCGGTAAATTGGTAGGTTTCATATACACCTATCGGTTTTTCCTTCGCCAAACTCCGTCTTATATAACTTATTAATGGTTGTTCCTCCGGTGTCTGGGGTCCTAATTTTTCCCCCTCCTGAGGCCGGCCGCAAGTCTCGTAACTCTTCGCCTTCAAGATAATTGTTTACGGAGAGTTTTCTGAAGACGTTATGCCTTCTGTCTCGCTCTCGGACCTGTGAACATCGCCCTGGAGCGATAAGTAGGTGCGGGAATAATTGAGGCAAACGTTTTCCGCTTAGCTCGGAATTAGGTGAGGCAAACTTTTCCTTTAGGGGATTCGTTAGCTTCTCATCCCTTTTCGACGGTTCCTGGTCTACCGTCCCTAAGGTGAAGTCAGAAAAAAAAAAAAAAAAAAAAAAAACAAAAAGAAGACCAGAAGACCCGCTCCGGGGCCCCCTCGAGGACGTCTCGGATCTCTAATCCGGTGCCATCTACGAGTTTGGCCTCGTCTTCTGGAAAGGAACACGGCCCAAGCAAAGCAAGGCGGTTAACCCCTCCTTCCTTTGTTGAAAACTCTTTTACGGGTCTCCTTATAAGGAGCTCGATTTGAGGGTCATTGTCAACCTTTTAAACTAACTATCTACCACATGGTCCGTGCCTTCCCTTTCCCAGGAGCTTAAATCCCAAGAGATTAATCTCAAGACTCATTGTCAATGGATCACCTGTTAAGTCCTGCTCCGTTCCGAATTCTATCGTTCGGACACCTCCACCTCTTTTCCCCTCCAGTCTGGGAATCTTGGCGCCTTCCCTTTATGCTTCCCAGCATGAAGGCACCCTCCTGTCGGGGGTGTGGGCACACGGAGGTTGGTGAAAGGGCATTTCTTCCCTTCCGGTCTGGTATCCTCTTATCCGGGTATTACCAGACTGTCAGAACGAACATGGCATCTGTCTGGCAGGATCCATAAGTGAGCCCTCAGCGAGGGGCTGGACACATCATCTCCTGAGAACTCTAACGGAGTAGCAGGCGGAGAATTCCAAGTTCACGCCAGCTGTGGGTCTTACCGTGCTCTCTTTGAGAACCCTGTTTCTTACCCCTTGTGCTCCGAATGTAGCCCCTCTTATCAACAGGCTTGTTTTGAAAATGTATCGCAGAGGCATTTCCAGGAGACAGATTTCACAGATACATTCACAGTGAATCTTCTAACCCCGGACTACGCTTCTAATTTATTCAGCGACAGCTCCTAAGCTTCCGGAGTCAATTTTCGGAAGCTGAAACAGGGGTAAGTCAGGCTTGCCTGTTCCGCCTTGAGCTGAAAAATCTTATGAACAGTTTCACCTGGAGAATTAATCTTTTCCCAGGTGGGCGTTGTTACGCCCGTCTGGGGCTACTAATGTTACCCAGAGCCTCCGTTCTCATGGGTGTCTACCCTACGAGCAGAAGTCCCTGTCCCAAGTCCGCAAGAAGTTCATGTAGTTCAAGAGCCCCCTGCTCAGGCGGTGGTGCAGGCTCTTCAGGTCTCTGCCCCTAGACAGCCGTCAGCTCACACTCCCAGCCTCCACCTCGATGTGTGCGGTTCAGCCAACACATCAGCCCCTTGTAACACCCCCCCCGTGTCGCTGCCTCCCCACGTGCCTCCTCGCCGGAGTTTTCTTTGCTTCATACGAAAACCTAAGGAAAGAATTTTCACTAGACATTTGGCCAGAGGCTCTGACCCTCGGGGTTATCATAGGAGCAGGGAAGCATCCTACTCCTCTCCGAGAAATTGGGAAGGCATCCGCTTCACGGGAGGCAATCAAGCCTCCTCCCTGTAGTATTTCTCATATGGGTGGGAGGCTGTACCGTTTTCAGGTCAATGGAACTTCAGTTCCTGGGCCCAGAGTATAGTTATCAGGGCCCGGGTGGAGCTGGACTGTTGTTCCCCCCAATCAGGTTCAATCAGCCTCCGGCCAGAGTTCTGGGGGTCTTTGTGAATGGCCTGTCAGGCTTTTTCAGTCTGCCAAGGAAGTTCCCTTCCACTGGAAAATTTTTCCGGGCGTGTCCCGTTTGTTTTCCTTATTCATGCGCGGCAAGTCTCGGTTGCTTACAGTCTTGTGGGTTCGGATCCTACTGCTCCGTGGAGCCGTAACCACCTCTATAGACCTTTCCGACGCTTCCTTTCACATCTTGGTTGCAGAAAGGTCCTATCCCTTCTTGGGATTCAGACTCGGGGAGCAGGCGTACCCCTTCAGGTTCATGCCCTCCTCAATGCGGCTCCAGAGTCTTTGCCAGTTTGAACAATACCGTAGTTCAACAGCTCCGGTATTAGGAGGCTATGCTAGCTGCATATCTAGTTGCCTGGCTCATTTGGGCACCCAGCGTCGGGAATTGCCTGAGGGCGCCGGTCATTATAATTGGTTTCTAGAGTCTTTGGGCTTCTAAGTAATCAGGAAGGAATCCCACCTGATTCAGGAGGGTAGCCTTCCGTAGTTATGAATCCAGTGGAAGTGGAAAGAGATAGCAAGGGCGTCCTATCATTTCATCAACTCAAGCATACCTCTCGCCGTGCCCAAGAAAAGGTCTTGGGTTTTCTCCAGTTTGCTTCAGTGACGGTTCTCCTTCTGAAGTCAAAGCTGGAGTTTATGACCGGGGTATGGTGGAGTCAGGGACGTGTCTCCCTGATTCCTCCTGCTTGAATAGTGGCCTCCGGCCTTGCACAACTATCAAGTGCTTACCGAAGTCAGTTCCTCTCCAGCTTTCCCCTCTGGCCTCAGTATTCCACACCGTCACCTCTCTGGGCGGGTGAGGTGGATATTTTTTGGCCCAATGAAGTACATGGTACTTAGTCGGTCACGCGTTCGCAGTCGGCAGTTCCATATCAACGCTTTGGAGGGCGGTGACAGTCTTCCTGTCCTTGGGAAACTTCTTCCCCAAGAGGTTTCCTTTTAGGCTGGTTCTGAACAAAACAGCAATAGTGCGCTGCGTAAACAAGTGGTTTTGGACTCGAATTGCTTGTTCAGGTTATGGTTCATTCTTCTCCATAACCAACAGACGAGGTGCCTCTGTCTACCGCCTTCTTCTCGTAGGGGTCCAAAAGGTCACTGCTTTTTCCCCTATCCAGGGCCTCCCCTGGTGTTGGAATAGTCCTTAGGCGGAGCGTCATTCAGGTAGTCTTGTGACCTTTTCCTGGGCCTGGAAGTAGGTCTGCAACCCAATTCAGCCACAAACTATCAAGCTGTCCCGTCTGGTATAAACTCAGCCTGCGTCAGCCCCCTCAAACTCTGATGTCCTGGCTTTGTGGCCTTTGTGAATCTTACAGTTTAGGAGGAAGCTGATATTGGTCCTGTTATTACTGTTTTCCTGAAATCAGTTAAGGGATCCTACTCTACTGCAGTATGGTTCTGCAGTTAAGTAACTAGCACTCTTCACATAGTTTTCGGCTTACAGTACTGATGCGGCCGCATTGGCCTCGAGGAAAGTGTTTTGTTGGAACCAGACTCACAGGCTCTTAACTTTCATCCCTAAGGTCTGTGTTCGTCTAAGAACAGTACTCCGTCCACATTCAATTTCCTGGTCTTTGAGTAATGTATCGGAGTTAGCTTCGGTAACCAACCATCATCTTGTTCTTACCTTTCCTTGTTAAAGAAGTCCCAAAAATTTTTAATCAGCTTAGCTTCTAGTGTTAGTTTTCCTGTACTGTCTGCCCTGTCTGGCGGAACCAATCATTTTGGTTTCCCCTCATCAGGGGTAGTGTTGTGAATTCCTCACCCTAACTTTCTATCTACAATTGAAGGTCCTCATTTTCGGTGGTCACCTTGGAAAGTACTCCCCTTTTACAAGGTCTGTTTCTGTGTCCAGTTTTCTCCTTGCAGGCTTTTTTAGACAGGACCTCGCAATTTTGTCAGGTCCTCTCCTTTAAAAAAAGGGGGGGGCACTGTCATTGTGTCTGCTATTAGGCAGGAAGTATTTTCTTAATACAAGCCTATTCAGGTGCTATTCTAAGCTCATGATCTTAGACGGTGACCACTTACATTATTTTCATTACATGAACTTAGGGGACCTTACTAATGTTCAGGGTAGAATTCTCCTAGTTTTCATCGTTTCTATTTAAGTCTTTAATAGCATAAGAATGATGTTTATTTCTCTGTTATTATTTCACCGGGTGACATGGGACCCCGATCCAGAAAAAGGATTTTGACAAAGGAAAAATCTATTTCTGGAGAGGGGCCCGTGTCACCCGGTGACCCACCCTTGTTTTTCATTCTCTCCCTCCCTTGATAAACTTCATTCTAGTGAGGTGGGTGCTAACATGGAATGCGGCTAGTGTTGCCTTGTATACAGTCCGTGAGTAGTGCATGGGCTTGTATCGGCACCTCTCTCGTTGGGACTTTTGACATTGGGAATCTCTATAGGATAAGGTTCCATGTTTTTGTAGTTCACCCTTTTCCATACACGACTCCACCTAGTGGAGCTCGCTCTGGGGGTAGTAACTCCAGCATTTCATTTAGCTTTCTCTGGTATCTAGCAACGGAATTACCTAGAAATAAGTGCTGAATGGACTATTTCACCGGGTGACACGGGCCCCTCTCCAGAAATAGATTTTTCCTTTGTCAAAATCCTTTTTTTGATAGTGACTGTTGAGTCCTCAAAACCCTCCCACTCCCCTAATGAAAAGGCATGGGATTTGGGCAAGGGATCATCCTACATTGACCAGCAGAGAGTAATGGGGCTGGTCTTTTGCCTCCCGTGGTCATAAACAAGATGGCAGATGCGCATGAGCAGTACAGGCAGTCCCCGGTTAATGGCGGTTTTATGGGGGCTTGTCTAACGATGAAAATCGCAGATTTCTGCTTATTGGCGCCGATACATACCCAACAGAGGTGCCGATAACTGAAAATTGGTGCTTTTTGGCGCCGACAACACCCGAAAATCACTGAAAAAGGGCCGAAGATCGCCGATTTTCTGTTAGTGGCGATTTTCGGTTATCATCACACCCTCAGAAACAGAACCCCGCCGATAACCGGGGACTGCCTGTAGTCACTTCTTACAGTTTTTTGACGTGTGTAGGAAAAACTGGGTTCAGCTTTGTTGAAGATAAAGGAAAATGCCCTCTTATCTTTGAGTCCATTATATTCTATCACGTGACATAGTGTTTTCATTACGACACAATACCCTGGCTACAAAACCAGGCTAAAAGATATTTCTTTGATACTAGTCTAGTCACAATGGAGTGCTAGCACATCATGGGGGAGTTAACTCCTTGAGGACTCAACAGCAACTACAAAAAATAGGTTTTTCCTATATCAAAACCTGATTTTAAAATACCAGCTTAGTACTTTCATTCAGAGAGTAATTTTCACAAAATGTTATTTACTTGCTTTGCTGATGAAGTTTCCCATTACCTGAAATAATGGTTTTATGCATTTATGGTACTTTTTTTACAACTAATTTTAAGTCAAAAAGTTCTAATAAATATCACTTTAGTGCTTCAGTTCATGAGACTGTTGTCTTGATGGCTTGACTTACTACAAGGAATCAAGTTCCATAGGATTCTTTTCATGGACACTTTACAGTTTCAGGTAAATGAAATGCATAGAATTGTTTTCCATTAGTTTATTCGTGATGTCTTATATGTGATAATAGCCTATTATTGTAGTTTATTATTAGTGAGGTATGGTAATGCAGTCTATGATATACAGTAATTGATTTTAATTTATGTAGAGGGGCCAGTGATTTCCTTTGACTTGGCCCTGGGAATGTTCCTGAGGCAGAGGGTTAGGCATGTGGGTGTGATGTGTATGCAGAGGGAGGGAGAAGCAGGAGCAGAAAGGGGGAGAAAGAGAGCTAAACTCTACAGTACAGTATTGTATGTATGGCAAAATGCAATTTATTTTGCAGATATATATCTGAAATTAAAGGATAAATAGATTAATATTTTCAACAATGGTAATTATGAAATACCAGACAATATAGGCTAATAGTTACTTTACAATATATGGAATTGCTTTTCACTATAAGCTATGCAAGTTGGCTCCAGGGTACTGTATTATGCAGGCTATATGCCAGTCTTCGTTACCTGTTGGATTCCAATACCTTTATGGAGGGAAATAACCCCCAACTATCCGTTAAGTTGAGATATCACCTCCAGCTTGACTGTTTAGCTGTGTACCTGAGCAAGCTAGATGTAACAAACTCACATTCCGAATTCTTAACAGTTTTACATCCTTTAGTGGGTTGACAACACATCCAACCAAGTTATGTTACTATCCTTACCAAATGATCATGCCAGTAGTCTCTGCTTTCTTCTGAGCTTCAATAACTCTCCAAGCTATAATGATGATTGTAGCATGGTAATGCTTAGTACTGTTTATAAACATGGAATTTAAAAATAATTTTATATTCAGTACAACCAGTGATGTACATTCAGGTCCTTCCTCACCCCTTTCTGATTGTGGTGTTGCAGCAGTTTGAGAGGCAGGGTTCAAACTGATGAAGGTGGGTGTAAGAGGGGTGTTATATACCCAGCTTAAATGGTATTTTTCATACCACTAGATGAGAGAGATTGCTATTTTCGTAAATTTTAGTGAGGTGTCCCCTTTGTCTGCTAAAATAACGGGCTTTAATTTGACAAGTGGTTAGTATCAACAGAATGGTTAATGTTCCACTTAATTTTATTATTTTACAAAGTAAATTATATTACCATACAAAAATATTGTTAAGACCCATGACTTAGTTTTAGAAAAACTATGAATTTTTTGGTTGAATAATGAATTTTGTAATTAAGAGTACAGGCAGTCCCCGGTTAATGGCAGGCTCGGTTAACAGCAATCCGGTTTTACGGCGCTTGTCTAGTGACGAAAATCGGAAATTTTTGGCGCCAAAAATCGCCGATTTCCACTTATCGACGTCAATAATTGGGCATTGACACCGTTACATACCTAACAGACGCACTGATAACTGAAAATCGGCACTTTTCGGTGCCAATAAGCCCCCAAAATCACCAAAAACGTGCCAAAAATCACCTAGTTTTGGTTAGCTGCAATTTTCTGTTATTATACACCCTCAGAACGGAACCCCTGCCAATGACCGGGGACTGTCTGTATTATTATACAAAGTAAATTATATTACTGCAGTATACAAAAACATTGTTCAAGATTCATGAATTAGGTTTAGAAAAATGATGAATTCATAAAAATATCACACTTGTCCAGTCAGTGGTGTAAGGTGATTTTCACCTCCAGTGAAGTATGACTAAAGAATGTGTTATGGGTGTCTGAATTTTTTTTTACTGAATTTATTTATTACATATGAAGAAAGTTTAATCAGATGGGTCATAGATCTTGTTGGATAAAGGGCACACCCATCCATGCTACAGACTTGTTTTCTCTTCAAGTTAAATACAGGCAGTACCCAGTTTACGCGGTGTTCTGTTCCCGGTGGTGCGCTGTAAGCTGAAAATCGCTGTAAACCGGAACATCATACAGTAATTATCATGGGAATAAATAGCGCTTACGGCGCTGTAAAACCAAGTTACAGTGCTGTAAACTGGTTAACGGTGCTGAAAAATCAGGTCAACGGCGCCGTGAGCCAAGCACCATAAAGTCAAAATGCCATAAACCAAGACAGCTGGCCTATATGATTAATATAAAGTATTTAGAATAGCATTTGAAGTGCAAATGAGAAATATAAGTAAATTCAAGATTGGATTGCAGCCTTCTAAAATACCAAAAGCAATAACAGTGCCTGGAACAATCAGACTTCCAAAACTTAGTGTATTGAATCTTTCATTTTTAAATTCCAAGAAATTTTCTGATTGTAGAAGTATCATTTATTGTATATGGTCCCTTGGTAAGGTTATCATGCTGTACTCAAAAACTTTTATCTTTGCAGGTCACTTATCAGATGAAAATATTAACAACTGCAATGTTTGCAGTGATAATATTACGGAAACAGTTGAAGGGGACACAGTGGATAGCACTTGTACTTTTGACAGCCGGTGTAGCGTTGGTTCAACTCTCCTCATCAGATAAAGGATCATCTGGATCAAACGAACATCAGAATCGTCTTCTTGGATGTGTGGCCGCGATATCAGCCTGTTGTTGTTCAGGATTTGCAGGAATTTATTTTGAGAAAATTTTGAAGGGATCAGATGTTTCAGTCTGGGTTCGAAATGTCCAGCTCTCTTTCTTATCCTTACCTTTAGGAGTCATGACAGCTTTTGCTAATGATTCTTCATTAATACTTGATAAAGGATTTCTTTTTGGTTATGATGCGTATGTTGTGTATCTAGTAGTTTTAAATGCTGTTGGAGGGTTGTTAGTTGCAATGGTAGTTAAATATGCAGACAATATTCTAAAGGGTTTTGCAACATCATTGGCAATTGTGTTGTCCACTGTAGCATCAGTCTTTATGTTTGATTTTGTTATAACTTTTCAGTTTGCCGCTGGCACAGCTCTTGTGATTGGCTCTATCTTCTTATATAGTCATGAACCTAAGAAACCTGCAGCCAACCCCATGGTAGGGAAGGTGTGACACTGTTTTTGTGCATTTTGGTGTCTGGAGCTTTAACATGCATTGTCTAAAAGGGCTTAGTGGCACACCTTTAACTGTGGATGATGGATGCTCTTGTTTGACTTGTGCTGGACACTTAAATTACATGGCATCATGAATAATTGTCTATATTGTTGATTCTTACTAGTTTTATAATTGTAACAGTGCTTTCCATTCTCTAATAGAGAGTGTAGATGTTGCCCCCTATTAACCAGCTAAGTGTAGTTTTAAATTGATTAACATTGTTATGAACAAATTAATATTTGTATGCATAAAACTGGAAAAATGTGAAGATGCTGTATTCCTAGTTTATCCTAGGTTATATACAGTGCACAATGGTTAGGTTTTCATAGTAATCGAAATGAATTGAGCATGATCGGCATGTGCTTTAAAACTGGCACAATTCAACTAAATTCTTGCAGTGTTAATTTTAAGCTTGGC
Source organism: Macrobrachium rosenbergii (assembly GCF_040412425.1). Lineage (NCBI taxonomy): Eukaryota > Metazoa > Arthropoda > Malacostraca > Decapoda > Palaemonidae > Macrobrachium > Macrobrachium rosenbergii. The sequence continues at coordinate 8,406,550 of NC_089748.1, forward strand.
CTTCATAATTTGAGACATAGGGTAGAATATAAATGAACGTGGGTGACCAGTGTTTATAAACTAAAGAAATTGTTTTTGCTCTTGTGCTTCCCTTTGGTGAAGGTGGTAGTAGTCTCTTTTTTATCTTCTTACGGGATTTCAAGGTCTTACTTTTAGCTGAAAAGTTAAGATATGTTTGCTTTATATTACTGTATAAGCAAATTATGGTTGGTAAAGCTGCCGTAATTTCAGGAAATAATGGCTTGTAGCTGTGTGAAAATTGCAAATGCTTGATTGTTCAGTCTTTTTCTTATGATGTTAAATTATTTTATAAGAATTTTCAAACTTAATTTGCCATTCTGGTTGTACTCTACAGTCCAGGCTAGTGCAAAATTGTGGATTAAGTGTATCTTTTGATGCATTTTCATGCTGCCTCCTGTGTGAATTTACTTTACATTTCAACCTTTTCTGTGCCATTGGTATTTGTCTACTGAACCTAATGTGAGTAAAGTTTGCTTTAGTATTATATAGATATTTAAAAGGAGTTTCGTGTTGGAAAAGTTATAGTAGAATTATATTTTTTCAAGAATATTTTTTTAAGCACAGGGTACAGTCAGTTCAAATTACATCATGATGTGGAAAGGTGAGATTTGATGCTGTTGTCGGTAACATTTTTCTTTTGTAAATGAAAATAAAGTAATGAATTTAAGATTGACTTTTAAATTATTAATGGGGTGTTCATTGTGCTAGTTATCTTCATTACCAAATTATGCTTAACTGAAATTTATGTCTGCATGGACCTTATGACTCCAGTGCCAAATATCATACCTTTAATTTTATTGGTCAAGTCTATAAATTTAGTTAGTTATAAATGATTTGTTTAACCAGACCTCTGAACTCTTTTAGGGTTCTTCTTGGTCAAGTCTATAAAACATTTAAGAAATTGCCGTACTGGTGCTTTTTAGGGAGTGCTCACCTGTCATGGTGAAAATCATAGTGTTGTCTAAGGTAATATTTTGTTGCAAAATTCCTTTGATTATGTCGTTAATTTTATGTAGTACAAGTATACAGTACTGTAATTGCATTAAATGAATTGTTCGTAGGGGCTTAAAATGTTGATGACTCTACTTTAAAGAACGTTACGAAGACATTGTGGTTGTAAAGAAGTGAAGTTGTGACATTTTATATATGGTTTTAGAGTGGCTCAGCTAGGGTCCAGTGTTCTTTAATATGCCTGTTTTGATAGCTCTGGTATTTGGATATTTATGCTACTGTTATCTCAAAACTTAGTAGAAAATATTCTTCAACATGCTGCTCAATTCATTGGCTGACTAATTCCGGTAAATAGTCTACATACGAGATGACATTGTAAAAGGAATCTGTAGCCATTTTATTAACCCTCAATGGACGGGCATCATCATATGAGTATATAATTGGTGTTGAGTGATGGACGGACTAACTCGTATGAGTATTAATATTACGCGCCATACGATTTGGATGAATTTAGTGGGAAAGGTGTTCATATCAATTCAGTGGTCGATAAATGACTCACGGCAACTGTAGTAGCTCAGCACAGGAGAGAGGAGGATCAGTGTACCTTGGGTCTTGATGGGGGAATGTGTTGCCCCTCTCTATCCTGTGATGTCTTTTCATTTATTTGTTCATGAATATAGCCAGGGATTGCTGTTGGTTATAGTTCTATTCTTTTATGATAGTATGTCAGCTATAATTCTAATTTTGCAAAGAATGTCAGCTATAAATCTAATTTTGCAAAGAAAAGTGCAAAGAAATATTAGAAAAACATGTATACCTTACAAAAAGTTACTACATCTCCCCATCTCAGTAAATCTTGTAAATATTTTATAACAGATATACTCAGAATTTGTTAGTGATTTTAGTTCTTATCTATTATGATATTGTGTCAGCTCTAATTATAATTTTACATAATAAAATAAAATAAATTATTAGAAAAAACATGTATGACTTGGTAAAATTAGCATATTTTTACGAGTGTCTTGTAAAAGAGGCGCCACACAGGTTTGTAAATGGTCACTTTCAACTTCCCATGGAAGGTAGGGAAAATTTTTTAGAACTTTTTTCTTACACCATGTGCATTTGCATATCTTACACTTTCCATTGATGTGTTTTTTCTTAAACTGGCCAACCTTAAAGTTTGCCCGGTGTAGGGGTGTGTTTAATATGTAATTAGCCTGTCCCTTAAGGGTTAATATTAATTGTTGGAGCACTATTGGCCATAGATTTTTCAGTTAATGATTGTAATCTTTATTTGGTTTGCAAGACTTGAATAAGAGACTTTTAGATGTTAAGGTCTGTTATAGAATTTACCTCCCAAAGTTAGGAGTTTCTGAAACTTTGCCAAATCACACACCCTTATTCTTTTAGCAATACAGCTTATTATGCCATGCATCCCATAGTACTGGTCGACCATCACTAATCTGGCATCATTAGATCTTGCATGGTGCCGGATTAGTGATTTTGCTGGATTACAGAGTGGTTAGTATAGAATACACTTAGCCCAACAGTTGACCACCTCGTCCTACCTTTAAAATGCCCTGTAAATCAGTACAAGTTAGTTAATAAGGGGAAAATAAGAAGCATTAAATGAAAATTAAGTGAAATTTTAATGAAGAACAGGCAAATAAATGGTACAGGTAATTCTGTTGAATTACACAAGAAAGTTCATCACTGCCACTTTCAAAGGGAACAACGGGAATATGCAACTATTTACATGTCTTGAGGTGAACTTTATTTTACACTATTCTCATTTATGTTTCTACTGTATTTTCTCATTTATCATTTACATCTTTACTATATTTTCTCATTTTTTGTTTTTACAACCCAAAAGATACACACAATCATGCCTGTAGGGTACGTGCGTAAGCACGAACCCATTCGCTGGTGTTGGTAAAATTGTTTGTTTTGGTTCTTGTTGTTATGCTTATGATTTTTAAAATGGTTTACGCTATTCTCATTTATACTTTTACTTTACTTTCTCATTTTTCATTTTTTACAACACAAAAGATATAGTCGTGTGCGTAGAGTATGTACATATGCTCACACTCATTCGCTGGCGTCGGTGAACTTGAGCTTTTTTTTGTTCATGTTGTTACGCCTATGATTTTGTAAATTTATATTTTCTGCTTTTCTCACTTACATTTTTTATTGTGTTCTCCTTTTTTAGTTTTCTGTAAAAGAAAACTACGTATTGAGATGGCTTTGTCTGTCTGTCTGCCCTCAAATCTTAAAAACTACTGGGGCAAATTCGCTTGTTGATCATCCACCCTCCAATCATCAAACATACCAAATTGCAGCCCTCTAGCATTAGTAATTTTTATTTTATATAAGGTTAAAGTTAGCCATGATTGTGCGTCTGGTACTGCCGAGTCCAGTTCCGGAGGTGTTGCTGACTCACCTTCACTTGACCGCATCTGGGGAGCAACTGAGTGCTCCGTGGTCATAGCTGAGAGTTTCAAACTGCAGCACATCAAGAGTTTCATACAGCATTATACGTCGTACAGAAAACTTGATTGCGCTGAAGAAACTTCGGTGCATTTTTTACTTGTTACTTTTATGACCCAAAAGATAAACGCAGTTACTTTTACGACCCAAAAGATAAGCGCAGTCGTGTGTGTATGGTATGTATGTAAAGACAAACTCATTTGCTGGCTTCAGTGAACTTGCTACAGCTTGAATTGTTTTGTGTTGCTATGATTATGATTTAAAATTTATACTTTACACTATTCTCATATTTTTTTACTGTACAGTCATCCCTTGTCTATCGCAGGGGTTAGTTCTAGAGCACCCCCCCCCCCAAGCGATAGGCGGAAATCCGTGAAGTAGTGACCTTATATTTATTTTATTATTTACTGTATACGTATATATTTTAAGGCTTTATAAACCCTCAACCTTTCCCACAATGTTATAAACACTTCCCATGCACTTAAATTTAACACTTTCTATCCTCACAAACCTATGTAATAGTCCATGGAACAGAGCATCAACAGTGATAAAAATTCTCTTATATATGTACATGTTACAATGATTTACTAATTTTCAAGTACTAATATTAATGCAAACACATTAATAAGTTATTTCACTTACAGAATCCATTTAGTATACTGTATTATTATTTTGATCTGTTATCATCATAATATGCATAAAAAAAACCCATTGTCCCACATTAAATTTGTAATGTTTACAGTCTGAGAATTGGCTGACTGAAGCTGCTCACTATTACTGAAAGAATTAGGGAGATCATTTTTTGGTTGCTAAAAGAAACAAATTTATTAATGGAATTATTATTTTTAATTATGTACATAAAAGTTTATGATACAGTAATTCATATTTCATTAAAAGAGAGAGAGAGAGAGAGAGAGAGAGAGAGAGAGAGAGAGAGAGAGAGAGAGAGAGAGAGAGAGAGAGAGAGAGAACCGGAGTTTACTACGTATGAACAAAGTCTCAGCACAGTAGTTTGGGACGAGTCTGTCGTGACTTGACAAGCTGGGGATGAGAGAGTATACAGTAACCTTGAGTTGTTTTCATGTGAAATTAGGGTTTTAAGTATTTTTAAGGTAATTAGGGATGAAACATCAACAGTGATAAAATATTCTCGTGTACTGTTATATGTGTGGTAATCATAGAGACAACTACTAAACTTGTAATGAAGAACGGTTCAGTAAATCAGAGAAAGAAAAAATATGGTAACACATACCTACAATAAAAACAGTTACAGATGTCGGGACAGTGTTTTTTTTATGCATATATTTTATGATAATAATAGGTCAGTATAGTTTATTCTATAAGTGAAATAAAGTTTTATTGAAATTTTGCTGCTTTTTCATTAAAAGATATGCACACTGTTTGTGTATGTGAGAGAGAGAGAGAGAGAGAATGCTTACATTATTAATATTAATATTTAAAAATCAGCAAATCATTTTTTATCATAAAAAATGTATTTAGTCATGAAAATGAAAAAAAATGTAGGCTAGAAAATACTTATTTTACCACAAAAATAAAAATAATAAATACCACAAACGCGGAGCCTCTATTTACAAAATTGTCTGCAGTATGCCAGCGGCGTTCGGGAGTTAGCGCTGAAGCGGAAAAAAGGTTTTTTTAAAAAATTCACAGCACGCTTAGTTTTTAAGATTAAGAGTTCATTTTTGGCTCCTTTTTTTTGTCATTGCCTGAAGTTTAGTATGCAACCATCAGAAATGAAAAAAATATAATTATCATATATAAATATTGAAATATATAACAGCACAAAAAAAATTTCATATATAATTGTATACAAATCGCGCTGTGAGCAAAACGGTTAAAGCTAAGGAGTTATTTTTTTCTTTGTATTGTAAACTAAATTGCGATGATTTTGGTATATAACAAATTGTTAAACGATCAAAGCAACACAGAGAAAATATTATCACAAAATGATGCATGAATTCGTAATGCGTGGACGTAAAAAAAAGTTTTTTTCAAAAATTCACCATAAATCGAAGTATTGTGCTAGAGACTTCCCGTTTGTTGCAAAATGAAGGTAATTGATTGAATATTACTAGACTAAGTGTTTTAGCTTACAATTGCAGTTTTCTACCATTTCAGTTGAGTTAAAGTTGACCGAAGGTCGAATTTTTTCTAGATCGTGATTTATATGAAAATATTTCAAAACTGATAAAAGCTACAACCATGAGTTATTTTTTGTTGTATTCTACATGAAATTGCGCACATTTTCATATATCAAACTTTATGTAACGACTAATATAAAATGGTGCAAACATTACGACAAAGTGACGAAAGAATTTCTGAGATGCTCGGCAGAGTTACCGTGCGGACGTAAGGAAAAAGTTTTTTTTCAAAAATTCACCATAAATCGAAATATTGTGCTAGAGACTTCCAATTTGTTGCAAAATGAAGGTAAATGATTGAATATTACTAGAATGTAAGAGTTTTAGCTTACAATTGCATTTTTCGACCATTTCGGTCAAGTCAAAGTAGACTGAAGGTTGAAATTTTGGCAGTTATCGTGATTTATATGAAAATATTTCAAAACTGATAAAAGCTACAACCATGAGTTATTTTTTGTTGTATTCTACATGAAATTGCGCACATTTTCATGTATAAAACTTTATATAACGACTATTATAAAATGGTGCAAACATTACGACAAAGTGACGAAAGAATTTCAGAGATGTTCGGCCGAGTTACCGCATGCGGAGGTAAGGAAAAAGTTTTTTTTTTTTAAATTCACCATAAATCGAAATATTGTGCTAGAGACTTCCAATTTGTTGCAAAGTGAAGGTAAATGATGGAATATTACTAGAATGTAAGAGTTTTAGCTTACAATTGCTTTTTTCGACCATTTCGGTCGAGTCAAAGTTGACCGAAGGTTGAAATTTTGGCAGTTATCATGATTTATATGAAAATATTTCAAAACTGATAAAAGCTACAACCATGAGTTATTTATTGTTGTATTCTATATGAAATTGCGCACATTTTCATATATAAAACTTTATGTAGCGACTAATATAAAGCGGTGCAAACATTACGACAAAGTGTCGAAAGAATTTCTGAGATGTTCGGCCGAGTTGACGCGTGCGGACGTAAGGAAAAAGTTTTTTTAAAAAATTCACCATAAATTGAAATATTGTGCTAGGGACTTCCAATTTGTTGCAAAATGAAGATAAATGATTGAATATTACCAGAATGTAATAATTTTTTTTACAATTGCGTTTTTCGACCATTTCGGTCGAGTCAAAGTTGACCGGTGGTTGAAATTTTGGTACTTATTGTGATTTATAAGAAAATATTTCCAAACTGATAAAAGCTACAACCATGGGTTGTTTTTGTTGTATTTTACATGAAATTGCGCACATTTTCATATATAAAACTTTATGTAACAGCTAATATAAAACGGTGCAGAAATTACAACAAAATGACGAAAGAATTTCTGAAATCTTCGGCCGAGTTACCACACAGATGTAAGGAAAAAGTTTTTTTCAAAAATTCACCATAAATCGAAATATTGTGCTAGAGACTTCCAATTTGTTGCAAAATGAAGGTAAATGATTGAATATTACTAGAATGTAAGAGTTTTAGCTTACAATTGCGTTTTTCGACCATTTCGGCCGAGTCAAAGTTGACCGAAGGTTGACATTTTTTGTAGTCGACGTACGGTACGTCCACTCGGCACCTGATAGACAATTTTAGTCGACTTACGTTACGTCCAATCAGCGTTTAACGTTTAAATTAAAATATCTGTGATGCAGTGAGACTGCGATGAGTGAACCGCGATATGGCGAGGGACAACTGTATTTCATTTTGTATTTTGACAACCAAAAGATAAATGCATTTGTGTGCATAGAGCATGCACACATACGTATGCGCACATTCATTTACTGGAGTCATTGAACTTCTTACAGCTTGTTTTGTTTCATGTAGTTACACATATGATTTTCATATTTATATTTTATGCTAATATTCTTATTTATATTTTCGCTACATTTTCTTTTTTTTTTTTTTTTATAACCCTAAAGATACAAGATACAAGTAGCGACAATGAACAGTAGCAGCACGTTGGTGCAGTGACCAGGGAAATTTGAAATTGTGCTAGCTGAAATTAGAGTCGGACCAGTGATGGAACTGGATTAGCAATTGCCAGATTAGTGATGGTCAACCTGCATAATAAACATGATAAAAGTGGCAGTTTACATAACTGTAACTTATTTCTTGTAATTTTGAATGGCATTTTAATAATACAATGTATGAAACTTTTCTCAATGTTTCTCTGGTAATCAAAACAGGTAAGTTTAACATTTATGGACTGAAAAAATAAAGTTAAATGTAAGCTTTAAAAAGTGTATAGTATTACAGGAGAACAGCTAACTTTTATTTTCATCAAGAAAGGTTTAATTTTTGATGTACTTCTTACAGTTTACACAATTGTTATACAGCACTTTGTATGGACTCCTGTTTAAGGAAACTTTTTCTTCAAATATAAAGCAGCAGGACTTGTATCCCTGATAACAGCTGATGTAAAGCTATAGTGACTAATATTATAGCTGCAAGCTTACTATTGTTGCAGCTTGCATGCTGTGTATGAATGTGCCTAAGCATTTACAAAATGGAGAGGACAATGCTGTTAATCATCACTATTGTATACCCTAGCAAATTGTGGCTATACCACTTGGACTCAACTTCTTTTTTTCAGTTTACTGTTGTTAATGTGATTGAATGATTATTAAGAAGAGGGAATGATGACTGATATTCAGTTATTTGCTCTAATGGTTCAATCTCATTTACTCTTATAGTTTTTCATGTCTATTGATTGAATTTAGTGGCCTGGCCCTCCACAGCCAGAAAGAATGACTACTGACTAAGCACCCTTTTACCCGCATTGTATGAATGTACAGGGCTGACAGGCATTATCCTTAGTTATGCAACACTTGACTTTGCTTCAGATAGTGTTGAACATAATTATTACTCTTAAAATGATTATTTATAAGCCATGAAATATTTTGTAAAAATTTTGTGGTTTAAATTATGACAGTGTAGAATGCCTTATGGGCCTTAAGAACTCTAAACCTCCATAAGTAAATCTTTCTTTTTGTCTTTAAGCACAAACTTCCTAAGGGTTCCTTGATTTTCTGTGATGCTCATGTTTAGACCAGATCATTTGTGATGTTTTCTTTTCCAGAGCTTTCCATACAGTATATGGTTATATGGGATATTTTTACCCCAAAACTATAGTTTTATCTACTAATTTTGGCAAAAATTTTGTTGGTGTAGACCTAGGTGTTATCTTGGTCATTTGATTGCTTTTCATAAGTGAAATTAATGTTAGAAAGTTTGTAATAATGGACAAATATAACTATTACAATTGCAAGAATTTGGCTGTTTTAAGTTTATAATACTGGACAAATTTAACTATTTCAGTTTCCGGAATTTGGTTACTGTCATTTATTAGTTTTGGAATGCTCATGTGGAACACAGTGTTTATATTTTGTCATCACAATGCAGATGTGTGCAATTTGCCCATTTAAATAGTTTTTCTCATTTGTTGTGCATCTTGTGTAAGTGAAGAGGGGAGTTGTAAAATTTTATTTTATTTGAATCTTGCTTTATCATGGTGAATAACCACAGGGATGGAAAACTTCTATATTTTGAAAAATGATATACTATAATTTTTGTAGTGTGGTGTTGCAAGTTGCTTAAGACGACAATAGATTCCAATAATTTGTAAAAAGCTTATTTAATCTTTAGTTTGTCAAAAATGCTACATTCCACATTTAGATATATTTTTGTACTGTTTTGCTGAAGGTTCCTAAGAGTGAAAGGTAAACAAAAAATTGCAGTGGCAGGTCAGTGCTTGATTTCAATGGTTATCTTATGGCATGAACAAAATAAAATGTTTATTAACACTTCTTGTTTTAAGTCAGAATCTGTGTGTAGTTAATTTGTTATTTTATGAATGCATTTTCAATTCAGTTTTGTACTGCTACATTCTACAATGACCCTTAGATATATAAAGTCAGATAAAGTTGTTTAAGAAAACTGAATGTAACTTTATTTTTTGTTAAATATTCCAGATATCAGTTGTGCAGGCCTAAATTTGGGAAATTTAATTATTATTGTCCGTTACTGACGTATGGTCAAACAAATGTTTTAGTGACAATGTTAAGGTATATGTTTACTTCATGCCTCATCGTACAGCATTTATGAGTTGGCCAGTATAAAGCATTAATGTACTATCTTGTTTTCTGTCATGCATACCTGTTTGTGTTTCCAATGGTTTCCCCTGTCATGATCCATATCAAAACTGCTGAGGAGTCTTTTATCCTTACCATAAATTAATCTTCTCATTAATTTCTCTTGTTTAGTTCTTTAAGTCTCCTTTGCCATCAAGCTTGTATGTACAGTATATATATAATATACTGTACATACAGCTTGTACATACAGTACATACATGCATTATAAAAATTATGTACACTATATGTATATATATATATATATATATATGTGTGTGTGACAGCCAGTGCTGGGTTTCAGCGCAGTGTGGTGTGCACCATCAAGCTTGTATATATATTTACATATATATGGATTATATACATTGCACATTGTGTGTATATATATATATATATATATATATATATATATATATATATATATATATATATATATATATATATATATATTATATATATATATATATATATATATATATATATATATATATATATATATATATATATATATATATATATATATATATATATATGTATGTACAAGCTGACAAACCTGGCACTGCCTGGGAAATCTCTGAATGACAGCTGATAAATTCTCTCTCTCTCTCTCTCTCTCTCTCTCTCTCTCTCTCTCTCTCTCATTCCTATTAAGATAGTTGCTTCAGTTACATTGCCCAGCATTTTTAACATTTCATATTTCACCACTTTTCACCTCCCTTTCCCATTGTGGCTGAACTTGGACTTGAAGGGCATCTGGAATATTTCTATTCATCCCAGCGATCTCAACAACTATGGATTAGACTCTAATATCTGTCATTTTTGACATTTTATTTTTCACCCCTTCTCACCTATCGGGGATGAACTTGGACTTAAAGGGCATCGGGAGTTTCACTGTTCATCTCAGCGACCTCAAAAACTATGGATTAGACACTAATATCTATTGTTTTCAGTTATTTTTACATGTCACCCCCTTCCCAACCCCCTTTCTATCAGGGCTGAACTTGGACTTAAAGAGCATCGGGAGTGTCACTATTCATCTCAGCAACCTCGAAAACTATGGATTAGACACTGATGTCTGTTGTTTTTTATTATTTTTACATGTCACTCCCTTCCTGCCTTTCTCACCCCCCCCTCCCTACTGGAGCTGAACTTGGGCTTAAAGGGCATTGGGAGTGTCACTACTTTTCTCAGGGACCTCGAAAACTATGGATTAGACACTAATATCTGTCATTGTGGTTATTTTTACCTGTCACCACCTTCCCACCTCCCTCTCACCCCTCTTTTTATCAGGGCTGAACTTGGATTAAAATACAGCAGGAGTGTTACTATTCTTCTCAGGCACCTTGAAAACTACGGATTAGACACTAATATCTGTCGTTTCGGTTATTTTTACATGTCACCACCTTCCCACCCCCTGCTCACGCCCCCTTCCCATCAGGGCTGAACTTGGACTTGAAGGGCATTGGGAGTGTCACTATTAATCTCAGTGATCTCACAAACTATGGATTAGACAATAACACCTATAGTTTCAGTTATTATTACACGTCACCACCTTCCAACCCCCCCCCTCTCTGTTGGGGCTGAACTTGGACTGAAAGGGCATTGGGAGTGTCACTATTCATCTCAGCGACCTTGAACACTATGGATAAGACACTAATATCCATCATTTTCTGTAATTTTTACATTTCACCCCCTCTTTGGTGCCAGTGATGTCTTACCCCCCACAGTGTTCTTTCCCAAAGGGTAAGTCATATGTATACCGAGATTGGTTGAAATTGCTCAGTGCATTTCAGAGTGTATGTGGAACACACATACATACATACATACATACATACATACATACATACTTACTGTACATACATATATATATATACATATAATGTGTGGGCTTTGGCAGATGAGTTTTTTTAATTGATTACTGTATTTTATGTAGCCCTGCTTCGCTGAAGGCACACGTAAACTGTCAATTGAAGCTGAAATTACCCTCAAAGACAGACAATTACTTAATTGGATTAGGTCTCCAGTCAAAAACTCTGCATGAGGTAATGGCTTACTCTGTAACAAATGAATTACATCAAACCCCTTTAATTCCCACTTCGTCCCGACAAAGAAAGAATGTGCGGTGATAGCGAGGAAATTACATGAGTCCCGACAAAGAAAGAATGTGCGGTGATAGCTAGGAAATTACATGAACTTTTCGTTAATGTTGGACACAGGCAATTTTCCCTGCCCCGTAAGAAAATATAACGCAACGAATGTCTGTACTAGTAGATATCGTATGCGGTTTTAGTACTAGGAAGGCTATTTCTCTTCCAAACAGTGGGCTAGGATTCAGGGCTTGTTTTTACCTTTACTTACACTTAACTTTCCCTAATTCTTACTTACTGCATGGGCATAGCTTATGCAATTTCACTAGGCGATATTAATTATTTATACATTAGACTTCATAAAAGAATATGATTATACCAGTAATCTCTGGAAGAATACTAGCAGACAGCAGATACTCGTCAATTTTCAGACTTACCGTTTACGTGGTTTGCTTGCGCACTGCAACTGACGATAAGGATTCTTGAAAAACATGGTATTGTCAATTCACTAGTAAACAAAACGGGAGGAGGAACAAAGGACAAAGTTTTGCTTGAACACGACATGTGCTCTCCGTCCGGAAGTCACTCTCTCTCTCTCTGTTGGCGTCAGTCGGGTCAGCGTAGGGCAAAGCTGTTCGTCCATACGTTTGTAAATAGCCCCTGGCATTCTGAAAAATTGACAGAGACATCGCCGAATGCATAGGACAGAGGAAAAGGGAGCTTAAGACCACCTTCACTAAAGGCAACTTTGTAAAACCCTCCCTGTGGGTTAGGCCCCTAATGCTAGCCTATCAGCTACTAAAACTAAAAAATCGGTTATTTTTTCTAAAACATGGCCTACCCCTGCCCGCATAGCTTTGACAGAGACGCTGTCCCGTCTTTGTTAGAAGGATGTTCTTACTAAAATAATGCAGAGAGGGCGAACAGCAAAATATTTATAAAAATATAAATATATACAGTAATACCTCGAACTTGCGCGATTTGAGTTGGCGAATTCACAGACACACGAATTTTTCATTGGAACCCAACATAATGGTCATACAGGTGTTTTTCACAGGCACTCGAACATTTGCGAACACTGAGAAACCCTGCAAAAGTGTTTGTTTAATTTTTTATGTAATTTATAAGTTTTCAACTTTTTATGTGTAAATTAAATAACATTAAATATTATTAAAAGTAATAATTTCTCTCTCTCCTCTCTCTCTCTCTCTCTCTCTCTCTCTCTCTCTCTCTCTCTCTCTCTCTCTCTCTCTTTTCGTGAGATGAATTTTTATGGTACATGTATACAGATATGTTTATTTGTATGATAAATAAACTTTTTACCTAATAATAATAATAATAATAATGATAATAATAAAACGTAATTACAAAATTCGTATTATTTTGAACAAACAAATTCTTCCCTCGTCTTTTGTGAGAATGTTGAAGGCAAAAGCTGTCAGATATGTCATTCAACATGACAAGAAGGGGAGTGTTGCTAATCAGTGGTCAAATTTCTCTCTCTCTCTCTCTCTCTCTCTCTCTCTCTCTCTCTCTCTCTCTCTCTCTCTCTCTCTCTCTCTCTCTCTCTCTCTCTCGAAGTTAGCCAACCTACAAATTACAGCACTGTTTCTCTGTATGTCTTTAACTGTACAGTAGATAATTTTGAGCTGATCTAATTCTACCTGTGCCATTTACAAACTGTAAGTGCGCCGTTCTAAAACATAGAGACATAGAGCATTTCAGAACACAGAGCATTTCAGAACAAAGAGAAAGTGACAGAATAAAGAAGTTTTTAAAAGTGGGGTTGAGAAGACTTCTAAAAATAGATCGGTAGAATGGGGGAGAGTCACACACTCCTATATTCTTAAGTCAACCATTTA